>NC_070605.1:65195956-65514033 GCF_027172205.1 Podarcis raffonei
GCAAAGCCGCCCTTACAAAACCAACTGGAATTAGCAACATCTTCATTGCCTCTTTTTTCTGCCAGTGGTTTGTACAATGGTCGATGTGTGGTTTCTTATCAATATATTTCCTGCCTATCTATGCAGCAGTAACCCCTAATAATGATAGTAATAATAATTTTATTATTTATACCCCACCCATCTAGCTGGGTTGCCCCAGCCACTCTTGGCAGCTTCCAACACATAATAAGAGCATAATAAAACGTCAAACATTAAAAACTTCCCAATACAAGGCTGCCCTCAGATGTCTTCTAAAAGTTGTGTAGTTCTTTATCTCATTGACATCTGATGGGAGGGTGTTCCACAGGGAATTCAGTGGGACTTACCTGTGAATATATATTGAAATGCAGTCAAAGCTGTGCACATTCCCCCCCCCATTTTTTAAACAACACAAAACTAGGTATTTGTATATTTTTTCCCCATGGAGGAAAAACAGCTGGGGGCAATTTTATGCAGAAAGCCAGTAAAGGGGGAAAGGTTTGAAACCCCACTCCTTTTTTCTTTTTCCCAAGCCTTCTGAGGCAGATTGCAACTGCCTCTTGTAAAGGGGTGTTAGTGACCTGAGGAAACCAGAGTTCTATCTAGCTCAGTTTTTATTTTAATTTGGTCCTCAGATAAACATTCCCTGTTGTGGTTAGTAAGGCAAAAATATTTCACCTTCTTGTGCCAATGGTACATAAAAGTGCCACTTATATCTCTATTCCAGACAATTTCAAGCGTGTGTTCTGCAGTACCAGCAGCTTGCAAAGTGCGGCCCAACCTGACCAGATTTAAAGCTGCCATAAGTCATTTTATCAGCATTGTATAAAGTTGGAGTGCATGATAAACACTGCTTAGGCAAGACATTTATAAAGATGACTTAAACACAATCCCTTTTGTGTTTCTACATATAGGCCTTCCAATAAGATTTGTTACGATTATGCGGAGCCGCTTAAATTGAGACAAAACTAACTTTGAGCAACGTAATTCAAAAATGTCCATTTTTTTAATAAAAACAACAACAGAAATCTATACCACACCTTAAAATATCTCTGAATATGTTCAAGGCGTCAACACCAAATACTTTCAATGCCCATCCAGCACTGCATAAGGACAGCAATTGTTTTTATTCCCACTTAGGATCCTTCAACATGATTAAAGAAGCCACCTCTATACATTCACTGCTCTTGCATAATTGCCTTTTCAGTGTCAATAGGGTAAAGAACAGATGGAATGAGGAATACTTAGAGCAGGCAGGTTTGCTGCAGTGGGGGGTAGCACTGCTGATGGGCAACAGTGGTTTAAATTGGAGGTTTTCAACCTTTTTGAATCCACAGCTCCCTTGACCAGCTACATTCTTTCTGCGGCAACCCAGTAGGGCTCAGTAGCCCAGTTATGTCACCCCTTTCCTGCAGAGCTGGCAGCCTCCCACCCTTTTTCAAACACCCTCCCTTGTGGAGTGTTCCCTCAGCCTCCTCTCTCCTATCCCTTCTCCTGGGGAGTCCTCTGGGCAGCTGCTGCTGGTATCTGAGGTGCTTCTCAGATGCACCATTCACCTGCAGAGCTTATAGCCAGGGCTGCTGCAATAAACAGCTGTGCAAGCCTTGGGAAGGCAGAAACATGAGAGGGCGTCAGAGGAGGGAGGGAAGGAAAGAGGGACAGAGGCCTGTGTAGCCCATGGCCCCCCGATCATCATTCAAGGCACCCCAGGGTGCCATGGCACACTGGTTGAAAACCACTGGTTGAAATACCTATATGGCTACACGTGTTCTCTAGTATAGACAAAGGAAAGTACATAGCTCCAGAAAATAAAACAATATTGAACAAAGTATCATGGAAATTGTTCAACATTTTTGTCAGGAGGGGAAGAGGGGGCAGGGTTGCTGACATCCATCCCATTATTCTTCTCTAATTTCTTAATTCAGTTTCAGTCTGAACATAAATACATCTGAGTAAAAGGCAGAAATAGATAAAGGCATATATAAACAAACAAGGGGATGGAAAAGCACAGGAAACAGAAGGAAAGGATAAGGAAAGGATAGACTGCAATTATTTGCAATCAACATACTGCGAAGTGAGCAATGTAATGTTTCCATAGGTCAATTAAATTATTTTTGACATTATACAGGTTATTACAAGGTGTAAATAGTCCAAGATGCCACCCATAGTTTCCCATCTTACCAGTCTTTTCTTTTTTAACAACCATAACATCATATTTGGAATAAACACACTTTGCTTCCTTTCTGATTCTCTTTGTGATATTTCCTGACCCCCCAATACCCCGCACATGTATGCATAACATTTTGCAGCAGACTAAACCTTAGCACATAGGATTCAGTTCCAGTTTACAGCAGAAAACTGAGCAGAGCTGACTGGCTTGTAGGAGAAATTGTTTAGACAAGCAACTCTGCATTAAAAGGTAGAGAAATGGGGCTGCTCAATTCTCCCAATTAATAGAACTTTTAAGTGCTTGACTTTGGCTGGACTATGCCCCCACTTTGCTCCCCCTCTCTCAAAAAGCAGAATCCTCCTCGCTTCTGCCTGGAAGCAGGCAGGTTGGTTGCAACTTTGCTTGATCATACTAAGCAAGAAAACTAATAGAGACAAACATTCCCTCCAACCCATACTCATCTTACCTCTAGAGCAATGTAAATCAAATGCTCTCTGCCTGGCTGATAAATTCTTGCCTAAATAGAAGTCTGCTCTTACTGTACAGAAGGTGGCTAGAATAAGCTGGCAGCTGCTTAAGATTGCAGTAAAGATAGAAATGAAGCATTAAGTTGAAGTTGTGCTGTCCTGATAAAGCTGATCCTTGGCATGGGGACATGTTCTTAAGGCTATTTAGCCATTTGTGAGATTAAGGAACTTTTGCAGCTAATGAATCATCAACCCTTACAGGAAATAATATCAGTAATAGTGTATTCTCTTAGGTTACTGGAATTTCCACCATTCTCCTGAATGACTGCAGGCATTGCAATATCCGGAGGACACATGCAGGACTTGTAAGAGGCTGTCTTGTTTTAAAATATGCTTTGTTGGCCTCTTAGGCTGCTGTAACATAAGAGGACATCTAATGAGAAGGCTCAGTTGTGGGAACCTTTTCTAAGGCAATGCTTGACAGACAAAATGTTGAATCAAATGCACTACTCGTTTGCCCAGAATAGTAATTCCTGGGCACAAGCAGAAGCCATCTCTTGAAACAGATGTTCCAGTCCCATATCTCCTGAACTAATGGGAATATTGAGGGCTGGGGACACTTCTAAGAACTTGTAAGGGACTATCCATGGGCAGGAGAACTGGTTCTCCAGGGGCAGCTCTATAATTTGGCAGAGTGGGCATATGGTATGTGATAGAGAGCTGTGGCAAGTCTCTAGAGGACAAAGCTGTGTGTGATGACTAGAGATGAGGGAGAAATGCAGTTCAGATCACACTTCTTAATGCACACCTAATTTGTATCTTCCAAATCAGTATATGAACTGAAACAGGGTTATCCTCCAAAATGTCCAGCGCTGTGAATTTTGCAGTTTTCCAGCCAAAACACTTGCAGAAAAATGCATATGTTGGGGAAAGTGTGTGTAAAAATGTATGTATTTTGCTTATCTACATGCACAGGGTGGGATGGCGGCAAGGCAGGATTCATCTCACCCGGGATACAGTCTGTTTGCACTACTGCCTTCTGGCAGGAGATATAGAAACATCAAGTCAAGGACAAATAGACTGAAAAACAGTTTTTACCCGAGAGCTGTGGCCCTTTTGAATGCTGTAACTCGATAGTGTGACCTGGGAGATTGATGGGTGTGGGTGTGGCTGGAATGTGGTTTGTTGGTTGTTGTTGTTGTTTTGCTTTTGTTGTTTTTAAGGGATGGCATCCAATTTCGTTGCACTTGTGCAATGTTGCACGTGTGTAATGACAATAAAGAATCTATCTATCTATCTATCTATCTATATAAACATACCAGTGGAGCCAACCTGTAGTGATGCCAGGACTGAGATAGTGGGTTCCTGGCTTCACCCCACAACACCAGCCGCTACTGCACAAAGTGCCCGCAGCCCACTTATTGGGACACACAAAACTGCACTATGCTTGTCCACATATAATTAGGATTATAATTGCAGTTTAAAACTATTTAGACTTGTTAGGCATCTCACAAATGAAGAAGTTCTCTGGCCATTGAGAATCATGCTGCTTTTATTTCTAGCTTCTGGAGATAAAATGGCTTGCTACTGAGATTCCAGACTCTTATGGAATGCATCACACACACAAATTCTACCTGAAGCCATCCTTGGGGAGTACATTAAAGGGAGCGCTTGTGCTTGCCGCTATGCTGGTCGTCTTTGGCCGGTAATCCTAGTCCAGACCTTCCCTTCAGATGAGGCTTTCATTTTTTGACAAGAGTCTGTTAAAAAAGAAATTGTTGGGGGTGGGGGAGTGGCCGTTCCATTGATAGGTTGGACATCCTCATAATAAAAAAGATTTTTGACAGAACTTTATGAATAGTAAAAAAAGAGGGCCCTTTTGAAGGACAGCTAGTTCTTTTATCTGTTTCATCTGACAGATGGATATGACTTAAGATGTCATGTAAATGAATGTGTGCAATAAAGGTATCATTTTAATGACACGCTACTTGAAGGCAACTGACAAGAATAAATTACCTTTCTCTTTTGATGTAAAGGGATGATAACCTCTTGCTAGAAGTCAAATTCCCCATTGCGCTGGGGTAGGGAATCATTGTTTAAAGATGAGCTTTTAACAATGCTCATAATAATGTGAACTGTTAGGCCTGTGGATATATGGAAAAGGCTATGCACCTTTCTGTGCAACAGAGTAATCCTATGCTCACATCATGCCAGGACAGGAGAGGTACTGTTGCTAAACTGGCAGGGGAGAGAAGATAATTAAACAAATAACCAGACAATACAGAAAGGGTTATGATGGACATCCTACGTTTGCCCACCAATCAGGGATGATGCCTTGCCTGTGAGTGAACATTTATAGGATTGGACTGTAAGTGCCATAGTGAATGGGGATAACACAATAGTAATATTGTGCTCCATTCCATAAATATGGGAATGATTTGGTCAGTGAGGAGGATCATGGCAATAGCCACCTGGCAGGGTTGAGGTAATGACAAGAACAAGGCTTTGTGAATGCACTGGTGAGAGAAGCAGAATGGCTATGCCACTGGGCCCACACATCTCTGACCTATGACAGCAGATGCTCCTGAGTAAATCTAGTCTTGAAAATATTACATTGGCTTGCTTATTTCTCCATTTAAAATCAGTACTTGAAAAACCCATAGCTTCTGGTTCTGATACCCACTGGCGGAGGAAGAGGAGTGTGGGGGGAGCGCACCCAGGGACTATGGTTAGGAGTGCTGAGAGTTGGCCCCTGTTCCCCTCACAGAACTTCAATTTCCAGAGTTCTCTGGGAAGAGTGGATTGCTTGTTAACAGGGCTAGTCCAACACATTTTGACACCCAAGGCAAACCACAAAATGGCACCCTCCCCACCAGGTAAGAAGGGGTGAGTGAAGATCTACATCAAGAACAAGGGGGGGCATACAGATCTACATTGGGACATGCTGCTCCTGTTGATTCTGCTGTCTGAGGCAGTCACCTCAACTTGCCTCGTGGGTGGGGAAGCCCGACATGTTAAATCACTTTGGGAATTGTAGCTCTGTGAAGGGAATTTGGGTCTCCGAACAACTCTCAACTCTCAGGAGAGCGCAAACTTGTTGCCAAAAACCATGTCGTTTCTTCACAGATGTGAGCAGCCCCACCTGCCCCGATGGATTGTGAGCTTGCAATATTAATATTCCTACAAGGCAAGAGAGTCTCATGAGTGAGCACATCACACTTTGTCTTTAAAACCTTGACAGGCAGAGCAGGGAAACTTATTGGGACCTCTTTGGCACTTGCATCTAGTTCTGCACTTCACTCCTTAATTGTTTCTCCTGAGTGCTGTTTTAGCTGCTGAGCCTGTACCATAACTTACCTGAATAAAGACATCCTGCTTGCTTCTAGGTAAGTGCCCTTCCACCTGTGTGTGTTGGGTGGGAGCCAGGACAATAGCATCTTTTCTTCTGAATTTGTGTATTTCAGTTCCACTCAAAAACTCTTCAGATTCAGGCCTGTATGCGAAAATAATATCTACCTTGTCCATCCCTGGAGGGTCTAATTCTTTGTAGAAAGCAGACTGTAGGTGTAATGGAGGACTGGGAATATGAAAAGAGAATAACGTGTAGGGCAAGTGAAGAAGAAGAAGAAGAAGAAGAAGAAGAAGAAGAAGAAGAAGAAGAAGAAGAAGAAGAAGAAGAAGGGTTTTGTTTCATTGAGATGTCCTCAATCATGTTTTCAGTCTGTGTTCTTAATTAAGGTGATGGTAAATAAAATCAGTGCTTCAAGAGTTCTCAACATGTTCCAAGTACTTTCTCTGAACACTGTTCCACAAGTACTACCAAATCACCAGAGAGACAGTCAAAGGCTTTTAATATCAAGGGTGTCTTTACACAGAATGACTATATGTTTCAGCTTCACTCTAAATCTCTTCAGACCTGGACGCCTTACAGAGCACCCTTTCAAGGGCATTTTCTTATAGACAAGCAGAAATCCTAATTCATGATTTGTTGTGATGGAAGACCCTTGGGAAATCCCAGTTGTAACTGGAAGTGAAATTATGCCTTGTATATAGTTTTGCTGGCTTTGCTTGAAAATGGAACATAATTCTTAGTTATTCTTTATTTTTCTGCTAAATTCTACCCCCCCCCTTTGTGATAAACAAGCTCTGTCAACTGTGGACGCAACCAAATAACCTTCTCCATTCATCATACTAATTTGACTTAATGAGCAGAGGCCTAAAGCTGGAAGACTTGTTGTCTACTCAGTACATTATTGGAGTGTAGCTCCTTAAGGTAATTAGTACAGTCTGCAATTATTAGGTCTGTTAGGTACTGCATTTATCATAAAGATTTAGTGCTACAAAAACTCTCCTTCCTGAAATGGTTATACTGTTCAATAAGAACTGCAGTTTTAAATCTCAACATATCCAGGGAGTTAATAAATGCAGTGTTTAAAGACCTCTTATCTGATGCCTTGCTTAATCAAGGAGATCTGAATTATTGGCACATTATGTTATGAAGTTAAAAGGTGTTTGATTAGAGGCAGCATAATAACAATTACATCCTGCAGCAGGGATCATCAGCTAGAAGTTCCTGGGCCAAATCTGGTTCCTTGAGCAATACAAGATGGAGCCCCAGGTATCAGCCCAGAGCAAGGTGTGTGGATACAGTGGTGACTTTTGTGAGATTCCATTGAGAAGAGACAGGTCCTTTGCCCATCTCCACCCTCTCCTCCTTAACATGGCCCGGTTGTAAAGCTAGTTAACCAAGCTCCTAGGAGTTACTTAAAGCTGGTGTTTGGCTTTCTTTGATAAGAAGCCTAAGTTCCATTTACAGCAAAATCTCCAGAGCAGTTTTACTCTGAAACCAAAAGAGAGGAGGGAATTCAAATCTTGGATTTGTGCAGCTGATCTTGACTGATATCCTCTTTTCTCCCAAAGGGAGATATTTATTTTTAGGAACAGCGGAGTATCGGCACTGAGATCTGCTCTATGGAGGTGAGAAATGGCTTTCTCCTCCAGATGCCATCAACCACCTGCTTGTCCTAAGATAAACATTGTTCTGCAACAATTCAGCTCAAAAGCCTTCCCAGTTATTGGAAAAAGCTAACAGTTTCCATTGGTTTTTAAAACTTTGTAGCCTATGCAAAGGAATAGCAAAAGTGATGGACTTATTACAAAAACTTGCTTGGGTGACCTTAGGCAAACCTCATGGTAGATATACATTGGTGCAAGTAGACTCTTTGGGGAGCAAAGTCTCTCACATGCTACCTTAGGGAAAGTATAATGTGCTTCAAACAGTTTCTTAATTGTTGTAATCTCCTCCTGCAATTTTTCCAAAACATTTTTCAAAACAGTTTCACCAATGGAATCTTATGCACTCAACTCCTACTGAAAACAATCTGATAACCTACTGGTAAATAGTGAACACAAACCTGCTGCTCCTGAATTGCATTTTGGGAATTCTTTATTAACAGTACAAACTTATAGGTGTCACTTCTGAAGTAAGTCCTGTTAGGTCCAATGGGGCTTACTCCCAGGTAATTGGGTATAGGATTTCAGCCAAATGAATCTAAAAATTACAGAGCTCATATATGTTTCTAAAATTGATCAAGGTTTATTCTTAAATGTTTCATCCATTTTACAGACAAAATTAGTTTATAATGCTAATTTTAAAACTATAGTTATTAAACACAAAGCATTCAAATATTATCAGTGCTGGGATTACAGAATTTCCCATTATCAGTCAATCTGTGCCGTTTGCTGGCTTCCAGCAAATAAAAAATAAAATCCTCTTTCAAGAAAATAACAGAGGTATAGCCTGAAGGGAACAGAGTTGTTTACATTTATCACAGGAATATTTTTCCTGGATGCTAACAGAATTTTAAAGAGATAAGTAGAAGAAAGGGGGGGCAATTATATCACTTTTACAATACTAAATTTACTAATACTAAATTTACAGCACTGTCCTAAGCATGCCTATTCAAAAGTAAATTCTGCTGGGTTCAGTGGGCCTTGCTCCCAGATAAATATGTTTAGGATTTCAGTCTTGCTTTTCTGCCACCTCTTTGTAGGCCAGTAGCACAGGGTTGGTATGGAAGGAAGAAGAATCAGCAGAAAAATGCATTGAATTGAACACCCATTCTAGGAACCTCCACTCACTGGTTTGAAAGGTCTTCCTTTAGTGGAAGGGCATGACTGGATACAGCCCAATATCAGAAGAAGAATTTAATTCAAGGAATAGTCTATTTGATTACAAAACCTTGCTCTCTTCTTGGCATTGGACTACAACACTATTCACTGTTTTAGCTTTAGGTCTTCTTTCCCTGTCATTGAAACATCTAATCATAGATAGCTGAGGTTTTAAGAGGATATCGCTTCATCACTGGAGTGTTTGACTTGAAGACTACAACAATTTTCTGACTTTCATGAAACTCTGAGGACCAATGTTCTGTTCTATTAAAGAAGAAGAAGCAAGAACTGATTTCCACAGTTTTGTGGAATATAACTGTAATATCTGAGTGGCTTTCATATTTGTAGAGGATTTGTAGAAGTCCTTCTTAAACGTCCACTCCATTGTGGTCTAATAAAGCCCTTAATCGCCACTTCTTGATTCAAAATGTTCTTTTGTTAGGAACTGCAAATAGAATTTACCAGAACTTAGATGCTTAAACAGGGACATGCAAATTAAACTAGCTTTCCCACCCTGTGGAATATATTTTGCCTTATGGGCATCCACATGGTGTTAAGTTTAGTGCTGTTTTAAGTGTATGGATGCATGTGCAATGTCTGTTTTCTCTAAATAGCATTTCAGTAAATGCAGCATGCTGCCACCTTCTGCTGTATTAATACTGCAGCAAGCCTGTATTAATGGCAAATGTTGACACTCTAGAAGCAGTTGAAGTGCTGCAGTTAATTTACAGCCCTATGAGAAATGCAGTTCCCTCACTGAAACCAAAAGAGGCCCCACTGAAAAATAAATACTCTTCCTCTACATAGCATTGAAATATATGTTGTATGTCAGAATGGCATAATGCTTATTTACTATTAGCTTATCTCACTGACTTTATCAAGAGGTTCCTCAATGAAAAGATCAGTCATGGCTGACAAGTTTTCTGGAAAAGAAGTAGCCTACTGCGGCTTCCCTCAATAATCTCCCCTTGTAATGCACAAGTTGCTTAAGGTATAGTCTAGGTCACTCTGAGCAATGATAAGACTCAGCAAGTGGGACTGATGCACCACCTATGCTAAGACCTGAACTAAAACTCCATCCTGAAATGTTTGATCATTTAATTTTTGTTTTCTTATTTCTACCCCACTTCCTTGTTTAAAATTAACCAAATATGAGTTTCTGCAGTAGAAGGAGTATCTAAAAGCAGAAAGGTTGAAAAGCACTGGATTGTTTTATGAATATACAGGACTATGCTTGTGTAACTTAGCTTAGCCTGGAACTTAAGTGATAATTAACATGTCCCATTAATGTCTGTGGGACCCAAGTTCAACTAACCTAGTCTGGATGTAAGTCATATAGAGTGGATATTGGTGGGAAATGGCATGGGGTACAAGAGACAATGTCTAGAAATGATTGTATGTATTTGTGGGTGAGTTTCCAGGTCCCTACACCTCTTGTTGTTGTTGTTATTGTTGTTGTTTGGATGTTGGCCCACATGTTAGCCGTGCACATTTTGTATTGTGTGGCTTGATTCACCTGACTCCATAGGAGCAGTTTAGTTTGCATCCACTTTAAAGAAGTGCACCTATACTCCTCATTGTCTGACTCTCACGTGTGGCTGTTTTAAACCAATATATTGTATGCAGAGCACCATTTAATTCAACTGTGACACCTGCCTAAAAATTAAATAAGTTTGCCATCAGCCTCAACAGCAAGAATGCAGCTTCACCAGTTCATTTTGAAAGACCTCAGAGATTTCTGTCTGCAACCATTGCAATGCTCAGAGTTTCCTGCTAAAAGTGCTTCTTATCAGTCTATCAGGTGTTGTTGTTGTAATTGTTGTTTTTTCAATAGGCACCATCCTTGTGTAATAAACGACATCTTATCTACATTTGCATCTTGGCGAGTACCCTTGGTTTTGACCTATGTCAGTGTGGCTGGCTTATCGCAGAAGGGTAGATGGTAGTGAAATGTTGTTCCTCTCTATTTCTGACTCGATTCGTCAGGCTAGCTTTATAGTGGGTTGACGGAAAGTCACAAAAGTAATCTTTCATTCTCCTCTAGAGCCGTTTCCCCACCCACCAGTTGCTTTTGGTGTTTTTGCAAGGGATGCATTGAAATAATACCAGACTTATTTATAGCTTCATCTTTCATGGTAACTAAAAAGGCTGGGTTATTGTGACATCGACCTTAAATTAAGCCTGTTGTGTTGTCACTGTTGTTTCAGTGCAAGATAGCAAAAATGTCACATTTTCAGCATAGGTTCCTTAAAAGTTACACTCCCAACAGGAATTTCTTTCTTTCGTTGCACCAGAAGGTCAGCACTAATATGTGGGTGGCTGCAGTGTCTGACTGCTGGGAAAATGACAGAGGGGGCAAGACCAAGGACCACCTCTTGCCACTCTTCCTCTCACTCCTCTCTTTTCACTCATGAAGATCCGTAGAAAATAAATTTGGAGCATGTTAGATGGGAAGGGGAAAACAAATGTACCTCTGTTTTTCTCCCTGATCTGACTGGAATCATGTGAGGGGAAATGGCCAAATAGGGCTTGGGTGAAACATGGGTGAGTCTAATCTGGTTTGGAACTAGCCCAGATCTCCATATGTCAGAGCTATGGTGTGTGGGAACTACTATAGTATGATTCTGGTATTGTACAACTACTCAAAAAAGCACAGAGTGGATTTCTAAACATTACAGTGCAGCATGGCCTGCACAAACTCCTGGTTTGCCACCAATCATGCCTTTTTGTGGAAAGGGTTGTGGTGCATGCAGCTATCTGTGAAGACCTTTCTACTTCATCAGAGATGGGGAAACTGTGGACCTCAGACTATTGCTGGACTCCACCTTTCAGGAGTCCCAGCCAGCATGGCTAAAGGTCAGGGTGATGGGAGCTGTAATCCAGGAACATTTGGAGGCCACAGGTCTCTGAGCTCTGAACTCCGTAGAGTTGGAAGGGACCCTGAGGATCATCTAGTCCAACCCCCTGCAATGCAGGAATGTGCAGCTGTCCCATACAGGGATCAGACCTGCAACCTTGTTGTTATCAGCACCATGCTCTAACCAACTGAGCTATTCAGAGATGTTGGCTCTTTGTCATTGGCAATCTATCTGGCACATCCAGGTAGTAATAAACTGAATAGATGTTTACCCACATACCATGAAAATAAGTTGCCTTTCTGAACCTGCCCTGACATGAGAGTATCCTTTATCGTTAAGTAATTTCAGATAATTCAGTGTTATACTGAGTCAGACTATCTACCTTAGTATTGCTTACACTGACTGGCAGCACCTCTCCAGGGTTTCAGACAGGAGCCTTCCCCAGCCCTAGGGACCTTATGCATGCAAATCAGATGTTCTACTAATGAGCTAAGGCCCTTCCCCATGTGTGGATGAGAAGGTGTAGGTTATTTTGTAGCATTTTACTGTACTGTTATATCCAGTCTACAGCAAAGATGTCTGATTCTTGGCTTGAGGTGGGATGGGGAGGGAGAGACTACACAAAAGAAAAATCTGCAATGCCTGTCAGGTGAACCCTTTTCTGCTGTAAGTGACACTCCTCTCTTTTCACTCGTGAAGATCCGTAGAAAATAAATAACGTGCCAGAGGTTTATGTAAACAAATTCAAAACAATGAGCTATCTGATTGTGTGCCTTAACAAGAAGTCTAATTAAAAGCTTTGTTTAAAAGCAATCAAGAACCCGAGGGTGGGGGATTTTTCTCAATCCATACACCATTCAAATCGAGAAATCCCAGGGCTTCACCTTCTAAGTCAAAATAAAATCCTTGAACAAGCATACATTTACTTTCTGATTCAGGCAGCAATACAGTTAATTGTTTCTTCAATTAACCCCTCTGCCCTGAAAAATAGGATTACGCTGCATATACAATCAGTAGATTTGCTGCCATCATATTGTCAACCCTGCCCCCAACTGATAATTGCAAGGGTTTTTGTTAGTCCTTTTGTAAATTGAGAATGGTTCCCTCTGAGCACAGTGTAGTAATTTTAGAAGCTTTGATTGAAGTGTATTGTTTCCACTGCCAAATTAATTGGATGCAAAACATCAAGGAAGCCAGTTATAGAAACATGACTTTAGCAAATTATGTTAGACTAGGAAAACATCTCCTCACTGTCCTTCCATGTATGGACCATGCTCATTGCCCTCAGGTCCAGCCCACCACATTCCAGACTCAGCTGCTGAGAAAGCGCTTCCACACATCGCCTGCATCTCCAGTGAGTTGCTTACTATCTCACTGTGTGAGATGACTCATTCCTGAAACCCCGGGAATCATAGCGAGACAGTGTAGAAAATTTTGGATGGTGTGGCGAGCCAGTGCTGCTCACTCGCTATTCTGTCAGTTGAGTCACTGCTGCTTATTTGGAAGGACAAGGGGACAAGCAAGGTGGCAGAGAGATCGGTGCAGTGCAGATGCACCAGCAGAGCCAATCTGGTGCTGCTGTGTTTACACCGCACCAACCTCCCTGCCACCTCCCCACCTCCTTCCTGGTATGCAGCAGAGGCCCAGCTGCTAGGAGCTGAGGTCAGCTCTGCCATCCTACCCCATGGGTGCTACTGAGTGTAGACAACGTTGAGCTTGATGGGCCAATGATCCCAGGATTAACCCAAGAAATTTTGTTGCCTAATGCAAAGGACAAGATGGTGTATTTCCTCCCACCATTCAACATACAGAAGCCAGTTGAACTAGCGGTTGGATGCTATTTTGACCCAGCTAATGGGATTGTATCCTCACCTCACTTGAGGGAAGAAGGCTAGATTAGGGGTGTAGAACAGGCTGTAGGGAAAGGGTAAGTAGTCTGAGGAGGAAAGGGTAGGGGGCTGCCCCCTCTGCCTAGAGCATCTGCTTCCTGAGCTTGTGGCCTTACTCTGGCTAGGGATGGAACAAGCCCTGAATGGTCCTGTTTCTTAAGTTTCTTGTTTCTAATCTTACCAACATGACCTGTTATCAGACCTAATCCAGGGGCACACCAGTTTATGACTTCCCTCTTGGGACTCAGTCTAGTTCTCACTCTTTTTTATGTTGTACCATTTTATTTTATTTTTTCAAAAAAAATTATTGGTTTTCACAAGTTCAAAACACACAAACAAACAAACAAACAAACATACACACATACATCCTGCTTAGGTCTTGGTAACATTATTAAGTGACTTCCTCAAATCCCCTTGGTTGAATTTCATTATATCTCATTTTTAACAGTTTTCCAAAATCGATTTTCTCAAAAAATTAACTTGGTCACTTAACATCTTTCATTCTTTCTAGTTTGACTTTAAACATCTTAAATCTTATCCTTATATATTTAACTCCTAAGCCTTTCTATTTATTTGCAAGCTTTTCCAATTAAATTACCTTAACCTATTTAGCTAAGTAGTCTTTAAATTTCTTCCATTCTTCCTGGTACTCCTCCTCCTCCTGGTCGCAGACTCTTCCAGTCAGGTCGGCCAGCTCCAAAAAATCCATCATCTTCATCTGCCAATCTTCCACTGTTGGTACTTCCTGTGTTTTCCAATTCTTCGCTAACAAAATTCTTGCTGCAGTTGTGGCATACAAAAATAATTTAACATCTTTTTGGGGCATTTCCAAACCTATTATTCCAAGAAGAAAGACCTCTGGTTTCTTAGTAAATGTATATTTCAACATTTTTTCAGGTCATTATAAATCTTTTCCCAGAAGTCTTTCACCTTGGGGCAAGTCCACCAGATATGGTGGGCTTTTCTTTACATTTCCAGCATAGATTATCACTGTTGTGATAAGTCTTTGCTAACTTTACAGGGGTCAAGTACCATCTATACATCATTTTCATTATATTTTCCTTTAGCATTGTACATGCAGTGAACTTGATCCCTTTCCTCTACAACCTTTCCCAATCTTCAAACATTATATTATGTCCCACATCTCTTGCCCAATCTATCATTTAACTTGCTCATCCTTTGTATGCCATTCCAACAATAAATTATACATTTTAGACAGATTTTTAACTTTGGAATCCAACAGCTCCATTTCCAACTTAGATTTTTCTGAAGCAAAACCATTTTTCTTATCTAATTTGTACAATTCATTAATCTGGTGATAATGTAACCAATTTAGCTTATCTTTAATTTGGTCAAATGGTTTTAATTTGTAACCTTCTTTATCCTCCAATAACAAATCTGAATATCTCTACCACTTGGTGTCCATATTTAACTTTTTCTGGGCCTTCACTTCCATTGGCGAAAGCCATCTGGGTGTCTTCCTTTCCAAGAGATCTTTATATTTTATCCATACATTATACAAATATTTTCTAATTACATGGTTTTTAAAAGCATTATGGGCCTTTACCTTGTCATACCATAGATATGCATGCCATCCGAACACATTGTCAAATCCCTCCAAATCTAAAACATCGGTATCTTCTAATTGTATCCATTCCTTAATCCAGCAAAGTGCAGCTGCTTCAAAGTATATTTTCAAATCTGGCATGGAAAATCCTCCTCTTTCTTTAGACTCTGTAAGTAATTTATATTTAATTCTGGGCTTTTCCCCCTGCCAGATGAATCTAGATAGAACTTTCTGCCATTCTTTAAAACATTTCACGTTATCTATAATTGGGAGGGCTTGGAACAGAAATAACATCTTCGGCAATACATTCATCTTAACCACTGAAATCCGGCCCATAAGTGACAGTTTTAAATTTGACCATATCTCTATTTATTTCATTCCATAATTTCTCATAGTTTATATAAATTCAGATTTTTCCCAGACAAGTTCACTCCCAGATACTTAACTTTTTTCACAAAATCTAAGCCCGTCTTTTCTTGTAATAGTTTTCTTTCATCATTATCCAGGTTTTTCTCTAATACTTTAGTTTTGCTCT
Organism: Podarcis raffonei; assembly: GCF_027172205.1. Lineage (NCBI taxonomy): Eukaryota > Metazoa > Chordata > Lepidosauria > Squamata > Lacertidae > Podarcis > Podarcis raffonei. The sequence continues at coordinate 65,211,632 of NC_070605.1, forward strand.
TCTACGTTGTACCATTTTAGACTGCATGAGGGACGCAGGTGGCGCTGTGAGTTAAACCACAGAGCCTAGGACTTGCCGATCAGAAGGTCGCGGTTCGAATCCCTGTGACGGGGTGAGCTCCCGTTGCTCGGTCCCTGCTCCTGCCAACCTAGCAGTTCGAAAGCACGTCAAAGTGCAAGTAGATAAATAGGTACCACTGGAATAGGTACGGCGGGAAGGTAAACGGCGTTTCCGTGCACTGCTCTGGTTCGCCAGAAGTGGCTTAGTCATGCTGGCCACATGACCCGGAAGCTGTACGCCAGCTCTCTTGGCCAATAAAGCGAGATGAGCGCCGCAACCTCAGAGTCGGTCATGACTGGACCTAACGGTCAGGGGTCCCTTTACCTTTTAAAGGCTCATGAGACTGAAATGTTCTAATGTAGTCCTCTTCTGGACAAGCTAGCTTTCAATGTGGAGGAATGGTAGGTAGATCAAACTCACAGGATGATTGAGTTGGAAGGGACCCAAAGGGTCAACTAGTCCATTCTTTTTAAAATGTGATTATTCTTCTTGCTCAAATGGGTAGCATTTTGCTGAGTCAGTGTTTTCTTCTTGTCTATGACTTATGAACTTTGTTTGGATAGCAGGTATTGATTTGTCTTTTAATGCACCTGTCAATTTCATGGTGTCACCTTCCGCCTGAGAAGCAATTGTTATTTTGTGGCACCAACAGGTATCAATCTGTCACCTCTTTTCATTATATTTCATTCCTTTATGAGCTGCACTCTTCTCCTCAGTTTTTCTGAACTGCAGTATGTACTGTAACCTCCAGGCTAAGTGTGTCTTCATAACTCACACCCCGAGCGCTAAATCATTTATGTTCCTCTCAGCTGCAGCCCCTTCTGCCTTCACCATTCTCTCTATGAAAGCTCAAATGGAACAGCAAACAATGTCAGAAACAGATGACTCTCATTATAACTTGTGCCTGGTTATAGACTATTATACTTCAGAACTCCCAATGGATTTACTGTAGGGATCCAATTTTTGCTAAGTCCTGCTGACCATCACAGGCTTTTAATTCTAAAATCCATACTAATATTAGCCACAGGGACAATATTAGCTATCTGGAAATATGCAAAGACACACTCTCCTGCTGTTTTGCATGAGTAACAGAAGAAGAAATTCCAAAAGCCTTTTCTTCTTTCAATGAGACTTGATGTCACCAGGCTGAGACAAATGAGATATGGGAGCCACTGTCCCTGTGTGGCTTCACCAAAGTATATACAATTTATATATTAAGATTCAGGACAAATCATGGACAATAACGTAGCCAGAGAAGCTTGGTGAAATAGGACATAGAAAACAAAAAGGACCACTTAGGAAGAAGCTACCTGAGGGAAGGGAGAATTTTAGATGTTGGTTTTGCAGTGTACATCTATACAGAGTAAGTGTAGGTTTTTGTGGACTCAATGGGAAAAGATTGACAATTGGCTTTCATGTTGCCTGGCCCTATGGCCACTTCCCAATAGATATATCTCACATGAATACCACATGCCAAGGAACAAGGGAGAATGGTGTTACTGTGAAGGCTTTCTTTCTCTATGGTCAAGCATGAGTCTCCTCTCAAAACAGGTAATCAAGTGAAATGGGCCTAGCAGCAGATTTGGAACAAAGGAATTTAAACCAAGAAGTGCAGAGTTTAAAACTTCAATGTCAAATTAAAACTCAGTAAAAGCCAAGTAGAATGGGCATGTTTATGCTGCCTGACGAAAGGTCAACAGAGATGAGGTCATTGTAACCTCTCTAGGGAGGGAATTCCATAACTAGGGTGCTGCCACAGAAAAGGTCCTCTCCCACATTCCTGCCAACCAGATTTCTTATGGTGGCCAGGGCCTGAGAACATTTTACTACTTGAAGCAGAGAAAAGGGACCCTCTCCACATTAGTCAAGGTATGGAATTAAACATGGTGCTAAAACTAACATTCAGCTTGCCAAATTGAATGATCTCCCTCTCCTCCCTCATGTGCACTTCTGGTGTTCTCCAACTAACCCCAGAGCAAATTTTAGTGGGGTTTGGGGCACAAGGTGAGAGAAGGAAACCCCATTGTGCAAGTGGAAGTGGTCAAGGTACATATAGTAGGACCTCTTTAGACCAAGACACAGAAATTCAGTATCTCACTTAGCTATTAGGTTACTTAGCTAAAATTTTCACGAGAGTTCACCATATGTGTTTTTGTAGCACAGTCCAGAAAGCAGTGCCCAGAAGTTATATTGTTTATAAAATTGCTAAACAGTTGGACCACTGTTTATTTTTTTTCTGTTCTATATCTTATCTTAAACCTTGAGGATATTCTTATGTTCTCCTGCAAACAAAGAAATGGACACGCTGGTGATTTTCTAGGCAGTTCACAGATAAGGAACTGCAGGCAAATACTTTGCGGTATATGTAAAACTGAACTACATTATTTCAGTACAAACTCAGATATCCAGGAAAAACAATGATATTTAAAACTTTCAGTGGCACAGCTATTTAAATTTGATCTAGGGGGAAGGTGAACCTTATATCAAATAAAATCCCACAAAATAAATGCAAATCTCTTTTTAATTCCCATTTTCCTTTCAAAAGACTGGGGGATATCCAAGATCAAAATATGTATAGCATAGACTCAAAACAATTGAAATAGATGGTGGCATATGGCAAACTTAGGATATGGATCAGCTCTGTGCGGGAAACGAATAATAAGGTGAACTGGAGTGATTCAGGTATCTTTCACCCTCTCCTGAGTCTTGTTGTTGTTGTTTATTCGTTTAGTCGTGTCCAACTCTTCGTGACCCCATGGACCAGAGCACACCAGGCACTCCTGTCTTCCACTGCCTCCCGCAGTTTGGTCAAACTCATATTGGTAGCTTCGAGAACACTGTCTAACCATCTCGTCCTCTGTCATCCCCTTCTCCTTGTGCCCTCCATCTTTCCCAACATCAGGGTCATTTCCAGGGAGTCTTCTCTTCTCATGAGGTGGCCAAAGTATTGGAGCCTCAGCTCAGGATCTCCTGAGTCTTAGCACAATGCTAATTCTCTCCCCAAGTCAGAACAGGGTTCCAGGAGAAGCTCCTTTTATGGGCAAAGTGGGGTCTAGTTCGGACCCCCATCCCCACTGGCGCATGCGCACCCACCCACCCACCCACCTCCAAAGCCATGGGCCAGTCTTTGTCCCATCACCCAGAGTGAAAGCATATCAGGCACACAAGAGTCTTCAAGAATTCCCTTTTCATTAACTACAGGCCTATTTCTCTAGTCGTCCTTTGGCACTCAGATAATGGCACTTGGAGTTGGGGGGGGGCAGGAATCCATTTGTTGTGAATAAGAACATGATCTTGATTGTTACCTGTTAAAATGTTTCAGCAAGTAAACATCAAGATACTTAAATTACTGCTCAGTATTTCCACTGCCTAGGCAAAACAATTCCTTGCTGAAAAGTGGAGTTCACTGTCCTGATATATAAATTGCTGTGCCTGAAAGCACAATAGAAAATTCATTCTGTGCTATCACAGAGGCAATTCAGACAATGCCACTAAAATTTACCTTCCACGGGTTAAAGAGACACAATTGAGGTTTTTGCAGAGATGAAAGATAAACAGAAATGTATTCTGGTGTACAAATCTTATTAAACCCCAAGAAAAAGTAAATACAGCCTCCCCCCACTTTGAATGGCTATTTTCTTTCATCTGCAGTAACATTTTGCTGATGTGCTCTGTGCTTCCTGTTGATATATAGTCAATGCATTTGGCTGTGCACTGGAACGAAGTGCCAAATGTGGCGATTACTGTGCTTGTACTATAAGCGCAACCAGCAACGAGTGCAATATAACATAAATTAAATGTGTATCACAATTTCTATGCCCTGGAGAAAAGCTGAGCAAAGTTATCCAGTGATTACACTTCTATCAGCATGTCATTAACAACTCCAGATGGCAGTACTTTAACTGCAAAGATTGCCAGGTGTAATGAGGGGGCTAAAAATAACTAAATAGCAAAGTGTGACCTGATGACAAACTGATTTGCAAAAGGAGGTTCTTAGTACCAAGTAACACTGGGCTGTGGAGGTTTTTTTTGGAAATGCATGGGAAAAACAGTAACCAAAAAAATAACATTTCAAGTGATTATTGTGTAATTGTGTGTGCATATTTTTTTTAAAAAGTTCAATATAAAATCCCTTGTATTTTCTTAATGGATCTGCAGGCCTTTCCCCTCTCCAAATGCTTTATGTGTTTTCACTTGTTTCCCTCACAAGGAATAATGCTTAGGAAACAGATGCTGGGCTTACTTTCAAAACAGCAGTAATGTTGGTTGGCGTATTCTGTGAATACAACGATATCCTATTGAATTTCTCTCTTCTGCAATCTGAAAGCAGTTTTAATAAAGATGTTGATGATGAGAAGATTCCGATTCAGCCTCAGTGTTCTATTTCCTTCTTGGCAAAAGGACTTAATGGCTTCAACTTGACCACAATCAATGGCAAGGTGGGGCAAGGGTCTGACCATGAGCTTCTGAATTTCCAATTAGTTCATCAATGCCAACTTTGAATTTGAAGAGTGCACAGTGTAGGCCACAAGAGAAGGTCCTGTCAACCGTTCCATTGCAAGGCATTTCTGGAACCACAAAGGAGAGTGTTTAGCAAAGGATTCCAAAAGAGAGAGAATAGCCATTGATTGCAGGTTGGATCTCAGACACACTTTGGCATGCTGCCTTATGTCACAGAGATTTGCCAATGGCAGCGAGTTGAAAATGAGAGACACTTCAATCAGCTGCAGGGAGTGTTTCCAATAATAGAACATGAAAACCATTTAGTACCTAACCTCAGGTTCTCTTTCACACACATACACACACACTATTTAGCAATGGAAAATGATAAAATATGTATCTCTAATGAAAGAAGGATTACTTATACAGTTGTGCTGGTCCTGGGGGCTATCCGAGAGGCGAGGTCCGAGTCCAGTCCGAGGTCGATGGTACAAAATGAAGGCAGTCCATAGAAGTCGAAGCTGGGTGCAGGGCAGGGAGTCGGGTGAGGTCAGGAGCTCCCGCAGGGAAGCAGGTCAGGGATCAGGCTGGAACTGACAACCAACTATGTTGCTCCCGCAACTTGGGTCTGGGGCTGGCTGGCTTTTATCTCCCCTGAGGCATAGGGTGGCCCTGATCCTCAGGTGACTTGCCTCTCCTGGCCTAGAGGCGAGCACTCCTCCTGCTGGAACTTAGTTCCCTCCGCCTCTCTGCCCTGAGCCTCTGCAGCTCAGGAGAGGCTGGAGGGTTACTGGACCCAGAGGCAACCTCAGCTTCCTCTGACGGGGCTGAGAATGAAGAACTTGCAGGCAATGGGTCCTCCATCCCCTCAGGAGCCAGAGCAGACTCAGCTGATGCCTGCTCTGAGGATCCAGCACAGGTGAGGACCCTTCAGGCTCATGCCCCAGCCCCGGCTCAGCTGGATCTGGAGGCGGGGAATCCTGTGCAGGCTGGGATTCCTCAGGTTCAGCATCCGAATCCAATTCCCAGGCCATCACAACAGTGTTGCTGATTTGTTTTTAGCCACCATCTCTTGTTCTAGATCTGTTTTAAAGTAGATTGCTCTTTTGAAGGGACACAGATATTCATGAAGGGTAGTTCTGCTGCCCACAATCTGTCCCCACCAAGATCTCCATCCCACTCTGGTCTTCCACCTGCCCATTTCTGCCACAAAGATTTCATGGCTGGACAGGTACTATATTCTATATCACCTAGATAAAATGTATTGATAGTGTTATGTGCACACCACTTCTCCAAGCAGTGTGAACTCCAGTGTGTATTTAGATCCTGCTTCTATTGAATGAGATCACTGGAGAATTGTGGTTCTGTTGAGATGTATAGAGAGAGAGAGGCTGAGTGTTGGTTGACTCCAACAGATTCCCCAAAATCATCCTCCTCTTTTAGATTCCTTGGGGAGCTTCCAGCACTGTCAGATCCTTACAGAAAGCAACTCATCCATCTGTCCTTCTCACTGCCTGACCTCAGTCTGAATTCAAAACTCAAGTCTTTCCTTTCTAGCCATACAGAGCACAAAAGGATGAATAGTTTTCCTTCTTTTTGGCCTATACTCAGCTGAGCCAATAGCCATCCATCGTGCCTGGGCAAGACCTAACCAAACTAAAAACATACAGAGTTATTGGGGAGATCCTTGAGATGACATTCAGACCTCCCACCCTATTTAGTTGAATGGGCATGTTTTTGTTACACAATGTGGCAGCTGTGTTTGCTGACCTCAAATTTCAATTTACCCTCCACCCACACTTTATTGCTGACAGCATTAGATTCCTCAGGTCATTGCTCAGTGGTGGTTTGGGAGACGATTCATAATGTAGAAGAAACTTTTCCCCCCAATGAACAATGATCCAAGAAAGCCATCTTTGTGCCAAAAGGCAAATGACTAGACAGTTGTAATATTACCTGAGCACCAGGTTTTCATTGCTGAATTTTTCTACTAGATCATGTGGCTATGTGCATGCAGCTACACAGAGAAAGTCTTATGGGACTTGGGCTGTATGCATAGGGCAGGAATAGCCAACATGGTGCTCTCCACATTACTGCACATTAGCCATGCCAGCTGGAGCTGATAGGATTTGTAGTCCAACACATCTGGAGAGCACCATGGTGGTTTTTCCTGCCAGAGTGAGCAAGCAGCCACTTGCATGCTGGACAAGTATAGCAGTGACTTCAAACATGATGACCAGCTCTCATATGGTTCACACTAATCATTTATACTGTCATGTAACTACATATGCCTGGTGTGCTCAGGCACCTCTAGTCAGTCAGTATCAGCTTTTGTCCAAGATGGTCAGAAGGCAAGGAGATTAAATATGAAGTGAGATTCTGTGCAAGGAGTGATGCTAAGAGTCTAGACCCAGATGGATTTATGCCATGATAGAAGTCAACAACAGCCACGAGACCGATGCTGATGGATGATTTTCTGCAGTACCCTTGCAAAGTTTTCAGGATCAAGATGCCAGCTTGTGTTCCTCGCTGCCCACCAATTTGATCTGGATTTGCCATTTCCGGAGGAAATCCAATAAGTTAGAAGAGGCCTGTTGCTGGATATTTGACAACCAAATGACCCATTTACAATATCCCCAGTCTGGAAGTACCCTTCTACAAGGTCATACTCTGATGAAGATCCTTCTGATAAAAATTATAAAATTCTAATTATACGGGGCTTAGAGAAAAGGCAAGGGGCTCCCACTTCAATAGGAGACCATAGATACTGGTAAGTATCTTCTTTCATATCTGGATAGGTAACAATGGCAAGGGATCTTCATTCAAGGCCCTTAGATTTTACAACCTGATCAATTTGGTATACGTCTGCTGCAGTCCATGTATCCTATATTACTAGCACTAAGTCCCAGGCTCCCTTTAAAATACTCTATCAGCTCATTATAACAGTGATTTTCCATCACCTGCTAAGATGTAGAACAATTTATGAGATTGTCAAGTTCCAATTTGGTGTAGCAAATCGTTTTCATTTCTCATTATGGGCAAGCATTTTAAGGAGACTTACTTCACTGTTCTCTTACCTCAGTATTAATTCATTTTATGCGGTGTGAGGGAAAACACCGGAACAATTTCAGGCAAAGTCCACCGATACACACAGAGCTACCAGAATGCTGTAGATGGTCACCATAGTGACTGCATATTTTTTCAAAAATTAAAAGGAAAGATAATTCATATTTGTCCTCTCGGAAACATGCAGATTGGAATTTTAAGAAGCACCTAATTTTAGGAATAGGATCAATTGATAGGGAGCACTCTGCCTTTCAGTGGTATTTCAGTTTCTCAATAGATAAGGTAAACTTCTATACATAATTTTTTGACAAGCAAAGCAAAAACGGGTATAATTGACTATTGATTAGACACGCTGGAAACCTTTGAAAACTCATGCATGAAAAATCAGTTTTCAGTGTCAACAGAAGGCATAATGTTCAATATATAAAATGACATTTGACAAGGCTCTGAAGAACATCTTGCCTACCAAAAAAAAGCCAAGCATTCTTCAGAAATGTTAACACTGATGCAGGCTGCCATAGGCAGACTTGACATGCCTCCTTTGGAAGGAAGTACAAACGCAAGTTCATTTGGTTCTGGATAAATTATTGGATTTCGGGTTTAATCAGTTATATACAGCTGCATACCTATCAAACTGGGAGCTGTCAGAAGGGTAGGAAAGATGGTTGTGTTAGACCACTCTAATGCCACAGCAAGTAATCTTACAACTTTGGAAGCCCCAGGCCACACCAAGCATAGAAGGTTGGAAGCAGGATCTTCTGCAGCTGCCAACCCACGAGAAAGTCCTGTTCAACAACTACAAAAAGAAAAATGCTTTCAGGAGATTTGGAGTTAATTTTTGGAACTTGAAGACCAAAGGAACCTAGACATCTAACACAGAAACTAGAACTGGATTTTGCAACACTCTGCAGTTATCTATTTATTAAATTCATTCTCAACTGTCTTATTTACCTCCTCATTCACATGACTTGATAAATGGTCAAAGGCATAAGGAGAAGTGTTGCACTGCATTAAAAAAAATGAAAACTTGAATAAACCATGATTACAAATTCACTTTAAAACCAATTGAAGTACAATTTAGAAGCAGTCTGATTCAGGATGCATTATGTCGGATGGATAGATTCATGGGTTGTCTCTATACTGGAAAGAGGTTACTGTTTACAGATAAAGTGTGTATGGATCTTATGCATGTAAAAGCTACTCCTTTAAACACAGTATTAATTTTTTCCCCTAAAGAAAAAATAATGGAGAGGAGCGAAACCCTTCCCACCTGCCTTGTGGTATGCTTCATTTCTTTAAGCCAAGAGTGGGGGGACCTTACATGCAGGGGCCAAATGCAAGAACCCTCCCCCAAGCCACAGCCCTTCTGTAGCTACACCTCCTTTCAACAAGCTACTGCTCCTCACCGGTCTTGCTACAAATTAATATTTTTGCCTGGCTGGAATGTTCTTGAGTTCTGACAATGATTCCTGTTTGTCTGTGTCATGAACTGGCAGAACAACCGGGAAAAGGATCCCGGTGAGGGGTGGGACTGGGACACACTGGGACAAGCAGGGCGTGGGGAAGGGAGTACTCACAGGGTGATGGAGAATGGCAAGGAGCTGGGGGTCAATGCACCTGAGCAGCAAGACCCATCACCAGAGCTGGAGGGGGCCCTGTCTCTATGAACATGGCTGGCTCTGAGGTGTAGGGGGCAGTGAGCGGGGCACTCCAGGAGGCTGAGGGCCCACAGCCCAGCTCACTATCTGGCCTGTTGAGGCTTGCTAGTTCTGGGAGGAGGGGTGTGATTTCTCAGTTGGAATAGGCTTGGAACAGGTGAGGGTCACATGCGTCATCAAGCCCAGGTGCTGCAATCAGCATGCAAGGTATAAAAGGGAAGCAAAGCTGAAGTGCTGTGTCTGTTCAACTGTCCATATTGATGGACCTTGGTTTGGGTGCTCTTGGAGCTCTATGGGACTGTGCTTTGGACTGTCTCCTGACTGTTGGACTTCAGACTTGACTACTTGGATTGATCCTGGACTGTGTTTCCTGTACTTTGGATTTTGCTTGTGTGGCTTGACCCCAGGACTTTGGACTTGCTGCCAGGTAGGCCAGGAGTTCAGGACAGTCTGGTTGGAGGATAGAGAAGCGGGAGGGGAAGCTAGCCTCCTGAAGAAAGGTAGCTATTCTATTCATTGCTCTGTCAGCTTCTGTTTCTGGCCCTGCCTACTACTGACAAGTGACACACACTGCTTTAAGCAATTTCCTTTCAGTCCAGCTTATTTTTGAGACATGTAAGTAACAGTGAGGGTTATGTTCTTGCCTCTCTCCACCAGGCCTAGGACAGGCCCTGACTTCTGCTGCCCAGCAGAGAGTACTGTCTCATTCTTTCAAACAGCTTTTTAATTGTATTTTTATTTTTTATTTTTTAAAAATTGTTTCTATGTCTTGTTGGGCTTATTTGCCTCTTTCTGTTTATATTTTGGTTATTTTGTGTTTTTATATAGTGATTTTATCTTGTGAACCACCCAGAGACCTACAGGTATAGGGCAGTATATAAATTTTAATAATAATAGCAAGGAAACACTTAAAGCCCCAACTCCTATCAGCTGCAGCCAGCATAGCCAATGGTCACAATGATGGGAACTGGAGTCCAACAAAACCTGGAGGGCCATACATTCCCTACCCCCAAGTTGGATCAATGGAGAAAGAGGTAAGGCAGAGGAGGGGTTTTACATCACTTCCCCATGTCCTCATTTTCATGTCAAGGAGTTGCTTTGGTCTGAATGAGGCATACACAAGGATGGCTGTGTACTTTGGCCCTCAGGCCCTTGGTGATGAGGTATAAGTTGGAGAATGTACATAGTGATGCACTGCACATATGAGTTGGGCATTATTTGCATATATTGTCCTCATATGTCTCTAATATCTTCTCATCATTGTGTTTTCCTGGCAAAGACAGGTTTTCTTTTCATTTATTTAATGGTACTTGGTTCTCCTTACTCTTGTCTAACCACAGGAACACATTATGGCTTACAGTATGGGAGTGGGAAAGGTGGTAGGTTGGTTACTCATGAGTCACTTGTACTTACGAAGACAGGTTTGTATAGATTCCCATCAGCTAGTTTCAGACGGGTGCCTTACTTAACCCATTGTGAAGTCTGGCTGGCCTACTCTTGTTTTGCAAGACACTCTAGAGTGATTCTGCAGTGTTGTCTGCAGCAGCCTCCAAGCCATCAGTACCGTGATCTTTTCTTTGGGAGGAAGGAAAGGGGTCTCCATCAGTCAGCCCTCCAGGACTTCTTGGAACCCTATGAAATGGCCCCTGAGTGCCATTCACTCATTCACAAGAAACTCTTCTTGTTGGCTTAATTTCTTGTTGATTGCAGTGCATAGCAACTAGTCATATAAATAGTTTGACCACCCATCTAAGGCCCCAAACTATAGATGACATTAATGATTTGGTTCTATCCTTGAGTGTAGCCCACCAAAAAATAACTTCCCAGTGTTTTCAAGGTGATTTAGATTGGGATCTTAGAAAAGGCAGCAGGGGGCTAGAAAGGGCTAGAAAGGTTAATGACAGCTAGAATGATGTTGGGTTTAAAATAAATGGTTACTATTAGCAATGGTTAAGATAAAGAGAATAAGGATGATTAACATAAATTATAGTAAAATAAGGGAAGATTCGCTGAATAATTGTAAGAACTTGGAATACAGAAACGGGAAGCAAGAGGAAGTCGAGGAAGTAAGGTTTAAGAAATTGGGTCATGAAATGGTACTTGTTTTTTGTTTTGTTATTGCTTGTTGCTTGTTTATGTATGTTTTGTTTGTGTTAATATAAAAAATTGTTTAATAAAAATATTAAAAAAAAAAAGAAAAAAAAAGAAAGGGCTAGAAAGGGGGCTTTCTCCCCTGATGCAATCCTGATTTGGATCAGGGTCCCCACACCTGCAATTTACATTGCAATAAAAAAAATATCGCTGAAACAAACAGGACCTGTACTTGCAAAGCACATTGCAGGTATGGAGCCACCAATCTGGATAGGGACCCCAGCCCCCTCCACACTGCAGAATCGATCCAAATCACACCCTCTGCTTTGGCATTTTATGGGAGGAAAGCTCTCCACATAAGGGCAGAACTGTGCCATTAATGCTTGCTGGCAATTGTGCTACAGTCTTGCACATGGATATTCTACTCCTTATGGGTGAAACTAGTTATGCCCCCAACTAGTTGCCATGTGTGGGTGTGAATTCTGTTTTTAAAGCAAAGCTTGCAATAAACTCCTCAAAGGTCATATAAATTTCCCATTATAGGCCATGGGATGCAGTTGCAAACGTGAAGTGCTGAGGAGCACTAAAAGCTTTTGACATTAAATCTGTTGCAGTCTGCCAGCAGGCACCCGTGTCATTGACATGGGCACCTCATTATTATTATTTTGCTTACCCACCAAAATTCATTTACTCCAGTCGATTTTTCTATTTGTTCAACACGTGTTGTGCTTACTACAGAGGTTGCAAATTAATTCCCTTGGGTTTCTAATGCTTAATCAGAGCTTCAGGTTCAGTATGAGTAGCTTTGCAGCAGTGTATTCATTTAGCTGAAACTCTCTAGCATATAGTTCCATACATCAGCAAACCGGGGCAAGTTGGAGTTCCGGAGTCCCAGAAAATTCCTGTGGATTTAATTAGAATTCACTTTATCTATCAGATACAGCCAACTTATACAAGGCAATTTGAAATATCCTTATATATCAACATGTTCTGTTTTAAATATGCCATTAGCATTTTACCAGGTGGTTGTCTTGAATCCTTGGATTGGTTTTCTTTGAGTTTAGACATGCTTGGAGTTATTTTAAGAGTACTTGGTGTGCATATAAATAGGATGCATTGCTACAGCCGAGAATAAAAAATCACTGTAAAAGGCAATGATTTTTATATAAGTGGCATGTTATGGTAGTAAATTCAAAACATGATGTATGCAGCCATCTGACTAGTGAGAATAAATGTCTTATACTGAACTAAATTGGAATGTTGAATTTCTTTTTAAAATAATGCTTTAATAGGATGAGAAGCTTCTGGGTCCTTTTCTTGCACCACCATTGCCTTTTGTATGAAATATAATCCACCATAATTCAACTATTGTCAGGATTCTTCCATCAGCACCACACCCGCAGTCTTGGGGATGAAATGAAGTCCTTGTTCTGTTATTTTGGCACTTTGCCACCCACTTTTTAAATCTACTTTTTATTTATTCTTTTCTTTGAAATGTCTTTTTGACTTGTTTACTGCTCCTTTTACAGGAGTACAATTGTAGACTTTAAATTTTTGTTTTTTTAATATATTTTACAATTGGTTTCATAGACTTTGTGAGGACTCATCCTGGGGGGAAAAGGGTGAGCTCAATATAAAACTGTTGATTGAATGAACAATCAAATGAACCGCATAAAAATGTAACAGTTTGATGGTGGGTCTTTTGTATAACCAGCTTTTATGTTGGTTTTGAAGTGAGGAGAACCTATTAAGTTTCATACCTCAGGAGAGAACAGGTCATGAAAGAGGAAGGGCCTCCTTAAAGGGACATGGCGGGGAATGCCTTCCACCAAATGGGCTGGCAAAACAGGGATGAAGCTGGATGTGGAGGAAGGAGCTTTTCATGGTTGGAATGGATGAGCTTCATTTCTACTGAGGACAACATGAAAATGAGGCTGGCTGGTGCAGGAGGGAGTGCACTTTCAGCCTGCGCCAGCCAGCCCCATTTTCATGTAGGCCACAGACACTGTGATGAAGAAAAGGTCTTCTGTGATCCTCCTACGCCCCACTCAGTTTGTCAACTTTAGAAAATCAATTTCATTTTTTTAATTGACTGCTTCCATCAGTACTCCATTGTAATGACAAAAGGGATTTTTGAGGGGAGCATCTGAAATCTGTCCATTTTTAAAAAAAATAGTTTTACAGGTTACACCCACGGTCCCTTCCTGTGAGAACAAATGGCTTTTTGTGACAGCGTGCATGGGTTGCCAAACAATAACAATGCCACAATTGCTGAAGCTACTGGAAACCAAGGTTTGGGTTGTGTTAGTGGTTGATAAGCTTGAGGCTAGCATTCTTTACCCCTCAGTGAGAAAAACAACAACACAGTTGATTTGTAAAATGTTTAATGATGTAGCATGAAAGAGAAGAGATACGGATGATGCAGTTGTATCATATATGCCTTTTTTAAAAAAAGCACCTATATATTTCATGATATTGTGCACTTATTTTTATTTTATAGTATCTTAGAGTTGGAAGGGATCCAAGGGTCATCTAGTCCAACCCCCTGCAGTGCAGGAATCCCAGATAAAGCATCCATGACAGATGGCCATCCAACCTCTGCTTAAAAACCTCCAAGGAAGGAGAGTCCACCACCTCTCGCAGGAGTCCGTTCCACTGCCAAACAGCTCTTACTGTCAGGATGTTTTTCTGAATGTTTAGTCAGAATTTCCTTTCTTGTAACTTGAAGCCATTGCCTCGAGTTCTACCCTCCAGATCAGGAGAAAACAGGTTTGGTCCCTCTTCCATGTGACAGCCCTTAGGATATTTGAAGATGACTATTATATCTCCTCTCAGTCTCCTCTTCTCCAGACTAAGCATACCCAGCTCCTTCAAGTGCTCCCCGTAAGGCTTAGTTTCCAGACCCTTGATCATTCTCTGAACACGTTCCAGCTTGTTAACATCCTTCTTGAACTGTGGTGCCCAGAACTGGACACAGTACTCCAAGTGTGGTCTGACCAAGGCAGAATAGAGTGGTACTGTTACTTCCCTTGATCTGGACACTATACTTCTGTTGATGCAGCCTAGAATAGCATTAGCGTTTTTTGCTGCTGCATCACACTGTTGACTCATATTAAGCTTGTGGTCCACCAAGACTCCTAGATCCTTTTCACAAGGATCATTTGCAGTCAGCTTTCAAGCTCTATTCCGTAATGATTACACAGTTGCAGCACACTGCTGAAATGTGCTTGGCCATACACTTTCCTTACACTCCATTGAACCCTAAACTCCACATATCTAAGGTAAATGTAGTTTTAATGATATAATAGAGTGGAATCCATAATTTCTGTCAGGTGATGGTGCAGCTGAAAATTATACAGGATCCATATTTCTATTAGTGCTATTCCTTAAACAAAATCTCTTCAGTGCAGTGTGATTTTTACGCCCACAATTGGATCTAAAAATATCCCCTGCAACCTTCAGTACTGTCTGTGAAACAGATGTGATTTGTTTGACTTTAGGGCTGGAGTTTCAATTTCAAATTCTGTGACCTGTGCAATCAAGGTACAGATCTGCAATCTGTCCAGCAATTTTTAATGGCATTGACTGATATCGTGATGTAACTAATGTGAACTGACTATATCTACATTTTTGTTTCATAGTCCTGCAAAAACACCTTTGCACCAGTTTTCATCCTAAAGTTCTGCTGAGTCCACACCCAACACATACCCTTCAATATTTCTCTGATGAAAATAGGGTCGTCCCATTTCATAATGAAAAAATTATTATTTACACCTCACAAATTTTATTGGCTTGCCCCAGCCACTCTGGGCAGCTTCCAACATATATAAAAACATAGTAAAACATTAAACATTAAAAAAACCTTCCCTATACAGGATTTCCTTCGGATGGCTCGGGGGTCGGATAATTCCATACCCTCCAACATTTCTCCAATGAAAATATGGATGTCCTAAGGAAAACTGGGACATTCCAGGATCAAATCAGAAACCCGGACGGCTTCTCTAAATCAGGAACGTCCCTGGAAAACAGGGACACTTGGAGGGTCTGCCAGCAAAGAGCCATTCGTTATTTGTCAGTGGAGCAAATGGCCCACTATTTGCTTCCTGCTTTGGAGTCTTCTATAGATGCAGCTTGTTTCTAGTAATGTGCATAGATCTTCAGAGTATCCACAATGATTTTGCAGAGGCTTTCTTGTAGGGGATGGGAACCTCAGGCCCTCCACATCTCTCAAGATGGCCCCCGGGTCTCTTCTTAAGCCTGGCCTCGCTTGCTATTCAGCGAGTTCCCTCCCCTGCTCTTGTACATGCAGAGAATTGTGGCCTATAGAAGTTTGCAGCACTGGCAATTAAATCATACATATAATAGCCCTGTGCACTTAGCTTGTGTGTTTGCTGAGCTCAGTTTGCTGAATATGGCATCATTTGGGAATCTTTGGAACATTAGAATGCTTACTATTCAGTGCTTTGCAACTGGCATTAAAATTCCTGGGAAAGGTATTGACTTCAATTTTGCTTTTCCTATGCTCTCCCCTATGTTTTGTCACAGACTAGTTTGAATTGCTGTTGGATGAATTATAAAAAGAATTGATCAAAATTATTTGGGCAACCATTTGCTATGAACCATGCATCACATTAACTAGGTCATTGTAGTTAATAAAATGCAGTAGTAAAGTAGAGAATGAAAGTTTTATGAAAGTTTTATGAAGTATATGGACCTACTTTGCAGTAAAAAAAAAAGTCCATTATTCTTGTTATAGAGTATTATAGTATTAGGTTTTAAAATCAATGCTAATTGAGTCTAAATTAAAGGTGGTAACAGGTTAATAGTTCAGACATAAGTCTAATTCAGGATTAAGAAAGGCTCTTGTTAGTAGACCTGTTTCATATTATGATTGCTTTAAATTTGTGAGAGAACTTTCTGTCATGGTGCATATTAAGCAATTCTTAATGTAACACTTATGAAATACGTATTTCCATGACATTTTATTTTAATTACTGAGCATATGCACATTTTTCAGATGGAGTTTCTGGATCATGCAGAGAGTTTGAACTTGTGCACTGAAAAAAAGAGTTGCATGAGGTTACTTCCTTACCATGACAACAGTATTTGGGATCAGTGAAAACTTCATTTTCCTCAAGTAGAAAACACAAATGATCAACCTTATGGCCCTGCAAGGTATTGCAGATAATGAAATACTCATTCAAATGTACTGCCTCATCAGAGGAAAAGGAATATTTTCAGTATCAATAAAATGCATACAAAGATGCCTGTCTTCCACCCAACTACCAAACCAGTATTTTGACCATTTATAAAATGTCGTATTAACAAATATGTGAGAGGTCTATCAAAAAATCACCATACTCATTACGTTTTGGGAAAGTTGCATAAGGATGCATGAAATTTTTAAAAATTGCACAGATTTCCTCTGCTTTGCGAAAAATGTGCACTATACACTGGCACTGAATTACTGGGAAAATGTTCTTTATACTCATGTACATGAAAGCAAGAGTCATTCATGCTGTGCAAACATACTCAAACATGTCCCACAGTGTTCCATGGGGCTTACTCCCTAGTGAGTGTGTTTAGGAATGTATCCTAACACTCTAGAAAAGGGGAGGGATGGTTACATGTTTAATGATCTTTCCATTATACCAAAGACAGAGACTGAAAAGACCCAACTTAAGAACTACCGACCCATCTCGTTATTAAATGTGGATTATAAAATCTTTGCTGATATTTTAGCAAAGAGACTGAAAAGAGTTTTGATGGAGGAGATTCATGGGGACCAAGCGGGCTTTCTCCCGAAAAGGCACTTGTCGGATAATGTAAGGAATATAATTGACATTTTGGAAAAGTTGGAAGTGAATATAAACACTAAGGCAGTTTTGATATTTGTGGATGCCGAGAAAGCCTTTGACAATATTTCTGGGAGTTTTATGCTGAAGAACCTCCGGGGGATGGGGGTAGGTCAAGGGTTTGAAAATGGTATAGGTGCAATATATTCTGAACAGAAAGCAAAATTAATTGTAAATAATGTGGTTACAGAAGAGTTCAAGATTGAAAAAGGGACACGTCAGGGGTGCCCTATCTCCCCACTACTTTTTATATCGGTCCTGGAGGTTTTGCTAAATATGATTAGGAAGGACCAGTTGATTAAAGGGGTTCAGGTCGGAGCTAAACAATATAAATTGAGAGCATTTGCAGATGACCTGGTACTTACATTGCAAGAGCCAGAAGCTAGCACGAAAAGAGTTTTGGAACTAATCCAAGAGTTTGGTCAAGTGGCAGGATTCAAACTGAATAAGTTAAAGACTAAGGTATTGGAGAAAAATCTAACACTGTTTGAAAAAGAAAGGTTTCAGAATGTGACAGGGTTAACTGTGGTTAAAAAAGTGAAATATTTGGGGATAAATATGACAGCTAAGAATGTGAATTTATTTAAAGATAACTATGAAAAAACTTGGATAGAAGTGAAAAAAGATCTGGAGATTTGGTCAAATTTGAAGCTTTCCTTGTTAGGTCGAATTGCGGTTATAAAAATGAATGTATTGCCAAGAATGTTGTTTTTGTTCCAAGCATTGCAAATAATGGATAAGACGGATTGTTTCAAGAAGTGGCAAAAAGATATATCTAAATTTGTCTGGCAGGGCAAGAAGCCCAGAATAAAATTTAAGATACTAACGGATGCAAAGGAAAGGGGGGGATTTGCCCTGCCAGACTTCAAACTTTATTATGAAGCGGCAGCTTTCTGCTGGCTAAGAGATTGGCTACTTCTTGAAAATACAGATGTCTTGGATCTAGAAGGTTTTAATAATATCTTTGGGTGGCATGCATATTTGTGGTATGACAAGGTTAAAGCACACAAAGGTTTTAAAAACCATATTGTCAGAAAAGCACTACTTAATGTCTGGACTAGATATAAAGATTTGTTGGAAAACAAAACCCCAAGGTGGCTGTCGCCAATGGAAGCTAAGGCAGTCAAAAAACTAAATATGGAGTCTAAATGGCCAAGATATTGGGAAATTCTGGAAAAGGAAGGGGACAGATTGAGATTGCAGAGTTTTGAGAAATTAAAAGGGAAAGTGAGAGATTGGCTGCACTATCATCAAATAAATGAAGTGTTTAAAATGGACAGTAAAATTGGCTTCCAGGTGGAAAAATCAAAATTGGAGACTGAACTGTTAGAATCCAGCACTAGAAACTTGTCAAAAATGTATAATTTGCTGCTGAAATGGAATACACAGGATGAAACGGTTAAATCAAGTATGATTAAATGGGCTCAGGACATTGGTCATAACATTATGTTTGCTGACTGGGAGAAGTTGTGGACCACCGGGATGAAATTTACGGCATGTAATGCCTTAAGAGAAAATATTATGAAGATGATCTATAGGTGGTACATAACCCCAGTCAAGCTTGCAAAGATTTACCATTTGCCTGACAATAAATGTTGGAAATGTAAGGAAAAGGAAGGCACATTCTTTCACCTCTGGTGGACGTGCCCGAAGATTAAGGCATTCTGGGAAATGATCTATAATGAACTGAAAAAGGTATTTAAATATACTTTCCCTAAGAAACCAGAGGCCTTTCTCTTGGGTATTGTCGGCCAAGGGGTGTTAAAGATGGATATAACTTTTTTTATGTATGCTACAACAGCAGCAAGAATACTCATTGCAAAGTACTGGAAGACACAAGATCTACCCACCCTGGAAGAATGGCAGATGAAGGTGATTGACTACATGGGCCTGGCAGAGATGACGAGCAGAATCCGAAACCAGGGAAGAGAAGCAGCGGAAGAAGAATGGAAAAAATTTAAGGACTATTTAAAGAAATATTACAAAATTAATGAAAGTTAAAATGATGTTGGATTAGAAAATAAATGGTTACTATTAGTAATGGATAAGACAAGGAGAATAAGTAAGATCAAACCAAATTAAAATAAGGGAAGATTTGCTGAATAAATGATTAGAAATTGGAATACAGAAAAGGGAGGCATGAGGAAGTCGGAGAAGTAAGGTATAAGAAAACAAGATCTGAAATTGTACTTGTTTTTTTGTTTGTTTGTTTGTTTGTTGTGTTTATTGTATTGTACTGTTATGTTTTTGTTGTTATAAAAAAATCCTTTAATAAAAAATTTTTTAAAAAAATACATGTTTAATGATCTTTCCATTATAGATATATGGTACTTTTTTGAAATCATAGAATTGTAGAGTTGGAAGGGATCTCAAGCGTCATCTGGTTCAACTGCAGGAATCTCTTTTTTTTAAAAAGAATATTTATTAAGTTTTCCAATTTTTTAAACAAAACAAACAAACAAGACAAACAGAAACATTAAACAAAAGCATAAAATTCATAAACCATACTTTTAAATAACAAATTTCTCAGACCTCCTCATACTTCTCCTTCTTGTATCCCAATTAAGATTATTTGTTCAGCAAATCCTTCATTTAAAGCATTACAGCTTGTAACATTACCTTATTTTTCAAACCCCTTTTTTCCCCCATCTATGTTCTTATATATCATTTCAGCTAGAAACCTCTCAATTTCAATCCAACACCATCTAACTTTCTTAAATTTTACAATATATATGTAAATAGTCCTTGAATTAACAACTGCAGGAATCTCAACTCAATCATACATGACAGGTAGTCATCCAACCTCTGCTTAAAACCCACCAAGGAAGTAGTAGTGGAGCTGGTTGCATGGCCGCCCAGAGAGGCAACCATGCCGTGCACCTAGGGGAGGGCGGGGTGATGCACCGCGTGGGGGCAGGGCAATCCTCCGTGCATGGTGGTGGCACAATCCTCCTGCCTTTTTGTCTCCCCCCTCAGAGATGGCCCCCGGGGCAGACCGCACCCCCGCAACCCCCTTCCTGCACTCCTGCAAGGAAGGAGAGTCCACCACCTTCCGAGCGAGTCCGTTCCACTGTCGAACAGCTGTCACTGTAGAAAATTCTTCCTGAAGTTTACAATACTAATGGATACAATAAACTCCTCTGCTACAAGAAGTGCTGCAAAACCAATTTCTTCGAGTCAGCAGACGGTCTTGCTCCTTGCACAGTTGCTTGCATCTTCTTTGTAGCTTACCTTTGTTGCCTCCACCACTCTGTCACAGGCATATCAAAAACATTATGTGCGCAATCAATCTGAAATGGCAGCGATAAAGGGTGAAGCACTGGTGCTCCCAGTTCTCTGCTTTGTCACTGCCACTTCCCCCTACCACCTCTGCCATCTCAGAAGCACTGCTCCTGCATGCTGTGCATATAAAATAGCCTCGGTATAGAAAGAAAGGTGTGTTTAATTCAAGTTGCTGTTGGGGAGGGTATGCTCTCCTGACCAATATGGTAAAATGGCAATCATGCTGTTGTTGGTGTGAGCAGTGATAATGGTTATGCACCGGAAAGGCAGCAAAGGTGAGCAGCTGATGTTGGGGGGGGGGGTCGTCCATATTGGATCTGAAGGCATTTTGTGCCTATTCGGGTCTTTCCTAAAGCTGCAAAGTCCAATAGATTGGGATATTGAATGAATGTTCTCTTTAAAAAGGGCCATTGGGTGGCTTCCAAACAACTATCAAAGCAAGCTGATGAGAATGACCAATGATGACATATTCTTAGTGGGTGAAACGTCCTTGCCACACACTTGCGTCACCACAGAGTTCTTTTCAATGTGCTCCACTTTTGGAATGGAACAATTAGCTTAAAAATACCTACCTCAAAACTGTGGATGCAGATGCTATTCACTGGAAACAAAGAGAGGGATGGAGGGAGATAAAGAAAGGAAAATAAGAAATCAGAAGGACTTCAGAGTGTTTGAGAAAATATTACCTGTTTGAGGCAAGCTAAGTTAGCACACCTGCCTGCACAGAAAGGGCATCAATAGCTATTGATGTGGTCATCTCCATGTCTGTTTGCATTCTAACAAATCAAACTGCTTGCAATATGATCGCACAGGCTTCCTGTGAAAGAGAAACTACGGATTTCAGCCTGAGGGAAGGGAAAGTTTACCAGGAAAGAGGAACCTTATCTTCTATTTCAGGAAAATATTTTTTTCTGTCATTTTTTTAATGCCTTTAAGTGAATAGCAGACTGATTGTACACATGAGTTATGATAGTTTGTGGGAATAGGATTGTTGGTAATCAAACCTAGCATGATTCAGAGTGCCCCCCATGGCCTTTGATTCCCGGTTCAACTATCAGGTAAGGTTGATTTGATTCCTCCCTTGTTCCTGATGTAGGTCTCCACTCACCCTTTCTTCCCTGGTGGTGGGGAGGAGCGGTGCCATTATGTGTTTTACCTCAGGTGCCAAAATGTCTTGGGCCAGCCCTGGGTTAGGCCAAGACCCACCCTGTGAGCTTCATGGCTGAGTGAGGATTCAAACTCTGGTCTCCCTTGTCTTAATTCAACACTTTAACCACTACACCCCACTAGATCACACAGGAGAATATACCGTTAACAGCAAAGAAAGGCAATTCTATTTATTAGCATTTTAAAATTATGTTTGTTTTAAAATAAACATGCACATGTGTTGTTATTTTTTAATGTTCTATATCCTGGAGTTGAATATAATTGTTTCTGTATCCGACAGAAGTCTTTGCTTAGATGCCTGCTGTAGCTATCTATGGGCTGTCAGATTATTATGGAATGAACATAAGCTGGTGGCAGGTAGATGGTTGGAAATAAGAGTTTGGAAGCTGAAGCTTTGATAACAGTGGCAGAAAAGTGTCAACAGAAAATGCAGAGAAGTCCCAGGTGAATTGCCACACCTGCTATATAAAGAAAGAGGATTAAACTTGCATTTCTCTTTAGTGCACTGACCTAGAAAAACTTGTTAATTTTTGCTTCATAGTTACTGGAATTCAAATGTGATCTGTGGTATAAGGAGAGCCTTAATATTTTAGGAAGAAAAATTTTATGATTTTTAAAGGCTGAATGTTCAGAAAGACATTTCCTCCCTTCGCAGCACAATGTGAAAAATTGTCACAATCTTACGTTCAGCTGAATCCTGACTTTTGAGGTTAGAACTGTTCTCAAATCAGTACCAGTTGTGTGCTGCGGAGTCATCTGTTTTCTGGAAAGTGAAGCCTATCTCAAATTTGAAGCCACAGAAGGGTTTCGAGTGGGACCACTGTGTACTTAATGATGAAGCACTTTAACATTTGAATGAGAGAAAAGTATATTGTAACACATAAGGATGTGACACACTCAATGCTGCAGTTGGCTGGAGATCCACATCCATTACCACATGTGTGTGTCAGCAAATTTTGCTGAGTTTAAACTCATGGTCATATGATGGGTACATTGAAAACATGGCAGTAAAATACTAATGTGAGGGGCACTCCATGAGGAGAGGGAAAGAGGAAGCATTGTAGAGCAGGAACCTTTTGAGTGGGCAATATAACTAGGAGAAGTGTGACTGAATACCTTAAACATTATGTTAGAATTTTACTTTATTTCTTTAAAACTGATTTCATGTTCATAAATGACAATATCGGTTACTGTTGGCATAGGTCTGTCTTAGGAGAAATGGAGGAGTGGGCCACTGGGGGGTCAAGTCAAACTGTTGGAAGCCTATAGCGCCTGCTGCAGTAGGTGTCAGCAGAGGGTTGGATACTCTGACACAGCTTTAGCCAGTAGTCATTGGCACAATGCCTGGCAATCTGCTGGGTATCACTCATTGCCTTTCTCAGTGCAGCAAGTGTCTTTTTGCAGGGAACATGCTTGTAGTTCACAGGAGCCTCATGCTTTGCAGAGATAATAGGCTCCATGTCCTTAATGCCAGCCTCAAACCAGTTAGGGATCTGCTGCTCTCTTTTGCCAAAGGAGAACATCACTATGCTGTAGATTGCCTCTTTGATATTGTACCACCTTGTTTCCTCCCCAGATGCCCCATACACCCCTGACAGTATGTGACAAGTTGAGAAACGGAAAGGTTGATGGATCAGTGGTGGTAGCAACCCCCTTTCTCTTCTCTTCCTTTTTTCTTATGTCTTCTACTGCACTGTTTCTAGTGGCTGAAACATCATCACCCACCATCCCTACAATTCCTCTATCAAGCCCTGCTATTCTTACCTGCTTGAACACCCATCCATCTCCATCAGATACCTACAGTCAGGTCCTCTCCTTCATTTTTTTACTTGGATCACCCCACACTCTGGGCAAATGTACGCTCTGATTAACTGTCACAATACAAATGGTGACCATGTATGTTGTTGTTTAGTCATGTCCAACTCTTCATGACCCCATGGACCAGAGCACGCCAGGCCCTCCTGTCTCCCACTGTCTTCTGCAGTTTGGTCAAACTCATGTTTGTATCTTTGAGAACACTGTCCAACCATCTCGTCCTCTGTTGTCCCCTTCTCCTTGTGCCCTCAGTCTTTCCCAACATCAGGGTCTTTTCCAGGGAGTCTTCTCTTCTCATAAGGTGGCCAAAGTATTGGAGCCTCAGCTTCAGGATCTGTCCTTCCAGTGAACACTCAGGGCTGATTTTCTTAAGAATGGAGAGGTTTGATCTTCTTGCAGTCCATGGGACTCTCAAGAGTCTCCTCCAGCACCATAATTCAAATGCATCAATTCTTCGGCGATCAGCCTTCTTTATATGGCTACTCAACTCCCAATAACACTTTTCCTTTTTTTATCTCAACCACTCCTTTTTTTGTCTTACTTGATTATATAAAAATAATATTGCTTGAAGGTATATATATTACAAATTATTCTGACCCAATTACAGCCGTTCTAGTTGTAATATAATCTTAATCTGTGTTGACAGAATGTATTGGGCATGGCTTTCCCTTGGATGGAAAAAGGGAGTTGATTTTCATGCCTATCACAAAATGCATTGCTTGTTTTGCAATGTTCAGGGAATGAACAATTTACATCCAAATTCACTTTGTTTTATGTACATAGTGAACCATTCAAAAGCACCCTTTGGATCAAATGACAAGGACATCAAACTTTGGATGTTCAAGTACTTGCTTTTTTCTGAATTGATTTATGTATTTATATTATGTTTATGGATGGATTCAGTTGTGTAAATCCCATCAACAGACTGCAGTGACTGCCATTTCATATGCTATTTCTTAGAAGTAGGTGTCAACTGTTTTTCTTCTGGATTCATGTTTAGCGTTTTCCTCTGAGAAAGACCATGGATGTACAAAGCATGTTGATTAACCAATTGGTAATCAACCATGTTTAACCCATTGGCTTTACTTTCTCTCCACTCACCTGCTGTATGATGATGATGATGATGATGATAATAATAATAATAATAATAATAATAATAATAATAATAATAATTTATTATTTGTACCCCGCCCATCTGGCTGGGTTTCCCCAGCCACTCTGGGTGGCTTCCATAGAAACCAAAAATACACTAAAATATCACACATTAAAAACTTCCCTGAACAGGGCTGCCTTAAGATGTCTTCTGAATGTCAGGTAGTTGTTTATCGCTTTGACATCTGATGGGAGGGCGTTCCACAGGGCGGGCGCCACTACCGAGAAGGCCCTCTGTCTGGTTCCCTGTAGCTTTGTTTCTTGCAATGAGGGAACCGCCAGAAGGCCCTCGGCGCTGGACCTCAGTGTCCAGGCAGAACGATGGGGGTGGAGACGCTCCTTCAGGTATACTGGGCCAAGGCTGTTTAGGGCTTTAAAGGTCAACACCAGCACTTTGAATTGTGCTCGGAAACGTACTGGGAGCCAATGTAGGTCTTTCAAGACCGGTGTTATGTGGTCTTGGCGGCCGCCCCCAGTCACCAGTCTAGCTGCTGCATTCTGGATTAGTTGTAGTTTCCGAGTCACCTTCAAAGGTAGCCCCACGTAGAGTGCATTGCAGTAGTCCAAGCGGGAGATAACTAGAGTATGCACCACTCTGGCGAGACAGTCCGCGGGCAGGTAGGGTCTCAGCCTGTGTACCAGGTGGAGTTGGTAGACAGCTGCCCTGGACACAGAATTGACCTGCGCCTCCATGGACAGCTGTGAGTCCAAAATGACTCCCAGGCTGCGCACCTGGTCCTTCAGTGGCACAGTTACCCTATTCAGGACCAGGGAGTCCTCCACACCAGCCCGCCCCCTGTCCCCCAAAAATAGTACTTCTGTCTTGTCAGGATTCAACTTCAATCCATTAGCTGCCATCCATCCTCCAACCGCCTTCAGATGTTGCTCACTTCTGTTTTCCAACACATCCTCAAAGCTACTTGGAGATGGAAGACAAACTTCAGACAGGGACTGAAGTTATCAGCTCCTCCACTATATGTAACACACACACCCTCCCCAAATTATAAGGATTAGGCCCTTTGCAATGAGTCTTAGGTAAAGGTACCCCTGCCCGTACGGGCCAGTCGTGTCCGACTCTAGGGTTGTGCACCCATCTCACTTAAGAGGCCGGGGGCCAGCGCTGTCCGCAGACACTTCCGGGTCACGTGGCCAGCGTGACAAGCTGCATCTGGCGAGCCAGCGCAGCACACGGAAACGCCGTTTACCTTCCCGCTAGTAAGCGGTCCCTATTTATCTACTTGCACCCGGGGGTGCTTTCGAACTGCTAGGTTGGCAGGCGCTGGGACCGAGCAACGGGAGCGCACCCCGCCGCGGGGATTCGAACCGCCGACCTGACGATCAGCAAGTCCTAGGCGCTGAGGTTTTACCCACAGAGCCACCCGCGTCCTCGCAATGAGTCTTAGGTCAACCCATTTGCACTGCTAGATAAGCGCATGGATCTAGACTAAGGCTGACACTCTAACCCTGGGAGTAAGCCCTACGGAATTCAGTAGAACCTATTTCTGACTAGGTATGGTTAGGATTTCATGTTGCTCTTAGGTCCCATTGAAATCAGTCTGAAAAGTCAACCATAGCTAGCTTAAACCTCATTAATTTCAATGGTACCTAAATATAATTTAGTTTGGATGTAACTCATCACAATGTTACTACTTCTGAAGGTTTGATGAAAGAGGTACTGTAAAGTTTCAAAGCACAGAACTTCCCTGCTTTTGTTGCACGTGGGGGAACAACCAAGGCCTGTGAAGAAGTTTGTTAAAATTCACATATCTTTGAAAGGAAGGTGTGTGATGAAACTTCACAGCTTTTACTGGTGCTGTTTTCAGGTATCACCTTGATTTGAAGCAAGCTGAAGCCTGAAGCAAAGCTGCACAAGATCTAACAGAAACTTCCAGCCAAACGCTTTGAACCCTATTCAGCGAGTTTTGGGTGGACTTAAATTAATCAGAATAATAACTGAATTAAAAATTTATGCTAGAATCCACAGTGGTATTCTTTGATACCGTCCATGTTTCTTCCTGCTCTAGGCAACAGGGTGAATTTAATAAGGTAATGGGGTTACAAAGGCATGAATAACATTGCAGTGCAATCCTGTGTGTGTTTTGTTGTAGTGCACCCTACATGGGGCTGGCTGCTTGCTTGCCCCCCACCCCCGAGATTTATAACTTGCTTGCTTATAATAAAACCTCAAGGTGGTTTACAAAAAGAATAAAACAATAAAATTATTGGTAAAAACATTTATTTAAATCATTCAAATAATTAAAAACACAGATTAAAACATATGTAAACATTCTACTTATCTAGGTAGGTGCATCTAAGCAAAAATGTGCACAAGATTCCTGCATTGCAGGGGGTTAGAAGAGATGGCGCTTGGGGTCTCTTCCAGCTCTGCAATTCTTGGATTCTATGATACTGTGTTTTTAGCAGCTTCCAAAAAGAAGACTATGGAGGCACAGGCCTGATGTCAATAGGCAGGAAGTTCCAAAGTAAAAGATTGATTTCTTACAAATGCAGAAATGAGTATTACGTAGCACCTGTAACAGAGCCAGTTCCATAAAAGGGAAGCGGCTTTGGTGGCCCTCAGGGACCTGCATAATGGAGTGCTTTCAGGCACAACTGAGGAGCCACAGATCAGACCATAGTAATGCTTGGAAGAGACACTGAAGACTTTCCCTCATCTCTTTAGCTTCATCTTGACTGTCAGCCAAGCAGAGGTTCCCGCCAAGTTACCTAGAGGGTTTGCTAGAAGGCACTGCTCATCCTCAAAACTTCTCCATTTGGCCTTTGAGGGGGGAAATGTCTTGAACTTAAAGCCTCGGGGGGAGTTTTCCAGAGTCTTGTTTCCATTGTCTGCGGTATTTTTTTTAGTTCTCATTGCCACACACTCAAAAACAAAACAAAACAGAAGCAGTTGAGAAACATCCTTACTGAAATGCTCACACATTTCCCCACTCACTCCAACAAACAAGGCTTCCCCAATCTTGGCAACAAATCACTGAACTTAAATAATTATTATTGAAGAATATTCGCCTGGATGTTCCATGGAGCTTGTCAAAGTCAAAGGGCAGACAAGAACAGGACCTCGGACAGTTCCTATATAAGGCAGCTACAGGATGATGCTGTCTCTACAGGGAGCCGGCCCAAAGTGGCCAGCATGGTGCAGTGGTGTTGAGGAACCACCCTTGTTGTGTTGCTGCTTACCTGGAAGGAAGAGGGGTGGGGCAGGGCAGCAGAGAAGGCAGGGCTGCATGGCAGCATGAGTGGAACCAAGCTGGTGTTCCTGCTTTTGCACCCACACAGCCCTGGTCCATCACCTTCCCACCTCATCATGGTAGTGATGCTGCCACCAGGAGGATGGTTCCACTAAACTTAATCATTTAGTGTGACAGCGCTACACTTTGGAACTCCATTCCTATTGATATCAAGCAGGCACCTTCATTGTATTCTGTTCGGCACCTGCTAAAAAGATTTCTGTTTAGACAAGCCTACCAAGATGCTTAGAAGGCTGGTGTGAATTTTGACCCATGTTAGTATTTTAACTTTTTGAATGTTTTAGAATATTGTAATATTTTCTTGATTTTCTCGCTTTATCTTTTTGTAAACCACTTTGAGATTGTATTTTTACAACTGAGTGGTGTACTAGGTGGAGCTACCAGTAGGCTTGGGAGAACTAATTCCTTGCCCCAACTATGCTGTTGAATTCCAACCTTTAATGCAGCAGTAAGAAGGCTAATTTGCAACTACTATGAACATTGCCATTATTTCTTCTCTCTTGGCAGTCTAAATATTACCGCTAATAAGAATCACAGAAGGGAATTATAATCACTTTGCAAAGTTAGCATGCTCTCTGCTT
Source organism: Podarcis raffonei (assembly GCF_027172205.1). Classification (NCBI taxonomy): domain Eukaryota; kingdom Metazoa; phylum Chordata; class Lepidosauria; order Squamata; family Lacertidae; genus Podarcis; species Podarcis raffonei. The sequence goes on from NC_070605.1 coordinate 65,240,068, forward strand.
GTTACTACTAATCTTAGCAGGATTTCATTTTATTAGGTTCCTGTGAAATTGTAACTTAGGTTAATTCTCCCTTTTGAAGTAGTATATGATCCAATGCTTGGGTCATTCTACCTGTGGGCTATGACTGGCAACTGGATACGGTAAGTTCAGTGGCACTTACCCATTGTTAGCTGCAAGAAGGACGTGTGCCAGAGGATTCTTGCTTTTGGATAGCTGAAAATGAGATGAAAGCGCTGGGCTATAATTATTCCATATTCTCCTTTCATTGCTTAAAAAAAAAGTTTGAAACTTCCACCAGTGCTTATGGAACTCTCATTTAAACAGAGGTGGCTGACGGCTGGTTATTGCTTCTGCTGGTGAAATGGGCTAGGCTACTTCTTTTGCTGAGTGCTTGTTTTCTCTGCTGCAGTACTACTTTCATGTGCTGTTTTTGATATTTTTGTGGGTTTCTAAAGCAAGTGTTACTATTAGTGGCTTTGGTTTCTTCAAATAAAAGTGGCTTACTATTTTAATATATAAATAAAAAGAAAAGTAGCCATTTGTTGAAAATGTTTTCAATGTTTGATATTTTACTGTTTTATATATGTTGTAAGCTGCCCAGAGCAGCTGCGGGAACCCAGCCAGATGGGCAGGGTATAAATAATAAAATTATTATTTTTTATTATCACAGCTGTCAGCTTTGTGGCTTGGTTCAGAATGTCTGATTTCAACCAGTCAAATCAGTGAATTTCACCAAAATCAGTTATTAGATGTGTAAGTAGCACTGGAGGATTTCTGTCTTCAAACTATGGTGCAATCCTACACAGCTTTACCAAGAAGGCAATACATCTGTCTTCAAAAATAGTTTACTGTCATGGTAGGATGGACTAATCTGTCAATGTTGGTTTCTCCCAGATTCTCATTTTTCCAATCTTAAATTCCGTTCTCCATATTTCCACAACAGTTTGCAGGTTTTTTGTTTTTGTTTTAATGTACTTATGAAATTTCCCAGCATTTTAGTGTGAATTTATCCTAATATATATTTTGGGAATGCAATTTTCCCTAATACAATGTATGTCATCCACCAAAATGTCTTTGGCCGGCATATGGAATCCCCTCCCATCTCACATATCGCTGCCATTGACTCTTATAAATTTTCAGTGACAGCTGAAAACTTACTTAATTGCCCCATCTTTTATGTGAGGATTGCAGCTGTGTTGTGTTGTGTTTTGTTTTTAACATGCACGGTACACGTCCCGTCCCCCCTCCATTTTGTCTGAAGGTGTATCCTGCATTTGATTTTAATGTAACACACTCTGGGATTGTTTTGTCAGTGAAGGGCAGGTAGGACATATTTAAAAGAAATTAATTTTTAAAAATGCCTTGGAAAAGAGATGGCAGTTTAATAGCACCTCTTTCATCTTGGCATTGAAAATTCTCTCATAGCATTTTGGATGTTGGCTGGCTGAAATGAAGAAGGCCAAATATATGACACGACGGAGTGTAGTGAAGAGACATATGCAAATGTTGTCAGACTTTTAACTTCCTGGCTGATTAGTACAAATGCATCGTGCAGTGTTTGCCTTGTGGCGAGGATTGTGGGGAAGAAAGAAAAAAAAAGGCATTCAAAATGTTTTTTTTATTGTCCCCATGCTAATGGTGTATATGCAGCTGTGCCCATTTCAATCACATATTAGTGCCTAATCAAAAGGTATTGTATTCCATTTAGCTTAATTTCAGCTGCTGTGTGTTGTGCTGCCTGCCTTGTTCCAACTCATCATAGGATTAGATGACTCACTGGGCATGGAGACATCTTGGTATTCAAAGCAATGCCTTTTCCTGTAGTCATTTCTCACCCACATACAAAACAGAGTGTCATTCACAATTAGCATTTTAACGTGATTAAAACCAGGCTGACACAAACAGCAATCTATGGCACTCCTTTAACTTATGGAAGGAAAACTCAATGTTCTACTGCTGCACGCTCCAACTATTATTTCTGTTTTTGCAAACACCATTGCATTAACTCAAAAATATATATAGTGCTCTGTCGACCAAGAAAGAACTCACTGGTGATTTAACCATATTTTACAATAAAGAGCCACATTTATAACTGTACTGTTTGGCCATGTAGTGAAAGGAAAAGAAAGGAAAGGAAAGGAAAGAAAAGGAAAGGAAAGGAAAGGAAAGGAGCCTAGAACACCCATGGGAGAATCTGGTGAGAAAAAATTAGATCCATAATTTTATTGTCCCAACAGGTATAGGAGATGGCTACTGCAACAGCTAATTTAGACCAAGTACCTCTTGAGTAAGCTTAGAAGTCACTGGGTAAGAAAAAATCCTTGTGAATGAGTAACTGGTTAAGAAACAGGGAGCAGAGAATACGAATAAATGGACAGTTCTCCCAATGGATGTTAAAAGTGGGGTCCCCCAAGGATTTTGATTGGGACCCATATATTTTGACTCAACATAAATGATCTAGAGTTAGGGGTGAGCAGTAGCCAAGTCTGTTGATGACATCTAATTTGCTTACAACAATAAAATGATTGTGATAAGTTTCAAAAGGATCTCTCAAAACTGAGTGAACGGGCCATCAAAAGGCAAATGGAATTCAATGTAAGCTAGTGTAGTTTGATGATATATTTGGGGGCAAAATAATATACATTTCAGATGTACATTCATGGGGCCTGAAGTTCTAGTGATTGACCAGGAAGGGATCTCATTGAATCAATCAAAATATAAAAGCATTGTTCTAGCCCACTTCTGACCTAGAATAGAGCAGGGGGTCAATTCTGATGGGTGCTCCTTTGCAAGTAGCTTCTCTGAGAGTGACTTTTCTGCAGAGAATTCCCTTGCAAATGAGTGCCCTGCACCAGACAGCAAGGAGAGTCAGGAGGGCCTCTTACTTTCTCCCAGAAATGCAGCCAGTAATCAGGGTAAGCCTTTCCCAGCTGATGTCTACCTCTCCTCCTGCCTGATGCCCAGCTCACTAAGAGCCAGAGAATATTCTCAACCATCCAGCCTGACCTGAAGTTATTTGTAGCTCTCTGCACCCGACTCGTCCAATGCCCAAGTCCCTCTGAATAGTCACCATTTGGCTTGGGACTCAGTCAAATCTAGTGCACAGTCCTATTTTCCGAAGAACCGTCATAGGCTTGAAAGGGCTAAAATATGCAATGTGGTCCAAAAGCTCTGAGGTTGCATTCATTTTGGGTATTAATTTTCCAGAAAAAATTCAGCTGATATCTGCACTGTCATTCAAGCAAGCTTTGCTGTTACACTAATTCCAGCAGAGAGAAGCATTAGTCGCTCTCATAATCTTTATATTGTGTGTGTGAGCATGCAGGTGACTAGGAAAATTTGTACGTCTTATGTCTCCTTATAGCTGAAATAGAAATTAAGATGTGATATATATATATCACATTTCTCCCATTTTAAGCTTCAGCTAAATGTACATTGTCTAATCAAGCTATTGCATCATTTCATCAATTTTCTTCATGTCTCACATATCTCACTATCTGCTCCTTGCTAAGTTTTACTTTTAGGTGAAGTCAAACAATCACAAACATGCCCCCTTTCAGATACAGTTTTGTGTTAGCTTTTAGTAGGTTGGGGATGCTTGGATATTAATGTGCAGTACTTTGAACTTGGTCTTGAAATTTGTTCAGTTTTGCCTGTCTGATAAATCATGAGCTGGAAAACCATTGCCAGCTTGTTTGCCAAGATATTTTACATGCTACAAAATTCTCTGCCAGATCACTAAACCTGGGTTGCCTGGGATTGATAATATCCAGCAGCAAGGACTCTTAATAAAGTGAAAGGGAAACCTGTGACCCCCTAATCCCTCAACTAGAGGTTAAAAGGGATGAGACACATTGGAGACAAAAATGAAATTTTATGTATACACACTCAATGAGGGTTACAATCTTATTTGCTACTCTGATTGCGCACAGCACTTAGTTTAAAAAGTAATTAAGAACTTTACTTAAAACTTCCACTGTAAACCTGTTTCTAATTAATCCAATTCTTCCTAGAATGGCTATGTGGTCTACTAAACCATTAAATTATTTCCAGCCCCCTTCTACAATCTTTTGTTTCCCCTCAAGGAAATACAGTAATTTGGACTGTCCTGCCTAGCAAACTCCTAACCACTCAGCTAATCCCTAAGGAAGTCTTTTTTATGCCCAATCTAAGCCCCATCTGATAGTTTAACTGTCGGGTTTAACTTTTTACTCAATCCTGATTAGCGGACACTCCACCCAGACCTGATTGGCTTCTGGGTTTCCAGGAGAAGGACCCAAGGTCCATCTGTCACAGGCATGGCTTGGGGACTTTTCTTCTAAAAGCACCTTGTGGGCAGCTAAATGGGTCATGTCATTTGCAAGCATAATGTAACTGGGAGAGAAATCATTGTTATGGGCACACTTGGGCCAAGGGGGTCTCTCCGGCCCCTTTGTCCTGGCCTTAAATTTGGACCTGTGACTTTATTAGTGAAGAACTCAAAAACCTTTGGTGATAGCTAACTCCAGTAAATTCCCCCAAATCCCTTTATCTCTCCGTCCCTCACCCTCTCTCATCTTCCAAATGGATTCATAGCATTTAGGAGTTAAGGCCTGTAATAGAAATCTAGTGTTAATTGATTTGAGACTTTCCAGTAGATAGACAAACAAAATACGTCCATTTGGGGCCATGGAAGTATCAGGGATTTTGTTAAAGTTCATCCTCACCAGCTGTCATCTTTTAATATGAAGTCACTTAACCTCTGCCAGAATTCCTTGCTGCTTTTAGACTGAATGATCCTAGACAGATGCCCTGGCAATGGATGTGCAAACCGAAACAAGAATATTTATCTTCAGCTACTGCAGCTCCATATAATCCATCTTTCGCAGGTGCAGTTCCTCAGATGGTTTGGGGGAATATTAATCTATGTTCCCACGGCAATGTGATGTGTGATTCTTTTTCTGTGCAATGTCATAGGCGCTGAGAAAATGCAAACTATTATTCTATTGGAAACAGCAGTGGCAACCAGATAACTCCAGTGACATTGCAATTACATAGCTGTGTAATCCCATGATTGACAGGAAAATAATGGTTACTAAAGGGCTGTTTGGTTTTAAAAGAGAATTGTGTTTACTTAGATAAAGACTGTTTTCAGAGGCAGGGGCAATCAGAAGCCTTTCAGTTAGAAAATTTATTGAAAGATATTGTTTATTGCTATTATTCCATTGAACATTTTGCTAAATGGCTGGTGCCTTTAACAAATGGCATCTCATCCTTTGTTATCTTGTTTTCATGCCTGGATATTTAATGTAGGTAGTGCAGCACATAGAGGGGAAAATCCATTAGCAGTGACACAGATGATATTTTAGAAGGAAAAGTCTTGTGGTGCCACGACTGCAAAGAGCATAGAGTGGAGGAGCTAACCTAGCCTACTCTCAAAAATTTCATGGAAAGAAAAGGGGACATAGCATTAACATCCCTACTGAACTCATCCTACATTTCTTTCTTTCTCTGCTCCATAATACTAGGACTTAGAATCACCTAATAAAGCTGGGTGGAAGGAGTCAAAGAGCAGATAAAAGGAAGTATTTTTTCATGCAGCAGGTCAGTTTTATTTATTTTTATTCATTTAAACAACCTACTCTGTCCATACAGTCTTACAGTGAATGGCAACATTTTAAAAAATACAACAATATTTCATTGAGATACAACTTAGTGTGACAACAGATCATATGCTAACCACATAACTGCAACAGCCAAATCAGGGGGCGGTGCCTTAGTCAAATGTTTGGATGGTTTTGCACCACACTGACATTACAGCTTTGTTGGTGTGACTCATTGGTGCTGCATAGCTGTTTGTTATTATTTTTAAAAGGCTTTATTTATTTTGAAAACATAGAAAGAGAAGCAAACGATGTTTGTTTTACATTGTACACCAAGTAGCACATAAAAGAAACCATTGCTTGCAATGCACAAAAACAACATAACCAAAACCATTAATAATAACTTCAAGGACAATGGATGCTCCTGCCATGTAGATTTCCCCTAAACCATAAGTGGAAGAAGAAAAAGCACATATTTAATATTATTACTGTCCAAAAACAATCGTAATCATGAAAAGGAAGCATAAGAGAAGTCCAAGCCTATGGAATGTATATAATGAGTTTAAGCTTTCTGAATTCTTGCATAATATAGAGGAGGGGTCCTACTGTATTTTGTCGTGTTAACAAAACTAACAGAATTATACAGAATTTTAACAAATTTGTCTGTCTTCAAATAACCACACTCTAAGTGTCTGTATCAGCTTTTCCATGAGTGCAGGGTACCACACCTTGTGGTGCCAATACTCCTCATCCCTCCTATGGTTGGCAATAGTTGAACATGCTGCATATTTAACCATGGAATTTGCTGTTATAAGGTGTAGTGAGAGTGAACAGGAATGGCTTTAAAGGAAGCTTAGACAAATCAGTGATGAATAAGATTATCAATGGCTACTAGCCACGATCTTGCCTTGAGCACTAGAGGCAGTATGCCTCTGGATATTCTCGTTGCTGGGGAACATGAGCAGGAGAGTGTCATTGCCCTCATGTGCTGCTTGTGGGCTTCCCATAGACATCTGGTTGGCCATTGTGGGAAGACGATGCTGGACTAGATGGTGCTTTTGTCTAAGCTAGTAGGACTCTTCTTATGATCTTATCAGTTCACCAGTCCTGCCCCCCCCACTGTTATTGAAGATTCTTCCATTCTTGCTTAATGCTGTATTCATTTATTTTCCAACAGTTCTATATTCCACTAATGTAAAAACAAATGGTGTTCCATACATACAGGTTGTCAGTAAGCTCTCCACAGACAAAGCAGTGCTTTCAAGAGATTTTCACAAATGTGGCAGCTTGTTTTCAGATGTTACATTTCTGGAAACTGCAAGCAGGAGATTGCGTCTCAGGAGGACTTGGTTGCCTGTTCAAAGGGATATCTGGATACACCTAATGTGTGAACCAGCCCGAATGGTTTGCCTGGAATGGACAGGTATATTTTTAAAAATGTTATTGGATTATAGTCAAATAGACTAGAGATTGACAGTCTATTCCTGGTCTGTCAGTTCCTCATATATTAATTCATTAGTCCTTCCTTTTTCTCACAGATGAGAGAGACAGAGAGAGAGAGAGCGCATTTAAGCAAGAATTTAAATACATGTTTTATCTCAGTGAAACTTATTATGCCCTATATCATACAGCTTTTGAGATGAGAATGGTATCACAAAAGTTGGAGAAGTGAAAAATCCAAAGGATAATTGTGTTTTGATCCATATTTGTCTGGTAGGTATGAATTTGGTTGCTTCACTTAAAAAATGTGGACATAACGATATTCTTCTCCATCCCTAAAATATACAGTTTCAAGAATGCTGTGGAATGGAGTGTAAGTCACATATTTATGAGTTTTGCCTCATACATGGTGATCCTCCTTCTCTGAGAGAGGATTTAACCAATCTGGTACTTCTCGCTTCACTAGGTTACTATTTTCAATTGCCATCCATTGTGCAGGGGTGGGGGGTGAATTAAGCATTTCTTCTGATGTAAGTTCTTAAGCCTTTCTACTCCATTTATTTTGCCCTTAGGATACTATTTATAAAGCATCCTCCCTGTGATATAAATTCTGCAAAGTACAGTTGGCTATCACCTCTGAGTCTCAATGTTCCATAAAGAATACCATCCATAACACTCTCATCTCTGAATGTAACATTAGTCTGAAACTTGCTTTTATATACTAGTTCTCCACATGCTATTTTATTCTTTCTGTACATTTAGTGGCACATTTTGACACTGCTTGGAAAGTGGAACAAAGCATTTTATATACATTAGCAAAATTACAGCTTTTAAATCTGTTCTTCTGTTTTCTTGATAGCTAAAGGGAGCCAAAGGCCTGTTTGAAAACATTTGAATAGAAAAGTCAGGGAGGTCCGTCTGGAGAAGAATAATCAGCCTAAAACAGGATACTAGAAACTAATAGCATTACCGTACTTTTACTAATGATGTTGCAGCATTGAGTTAATGGAATGGTCTTAAACATGAAGCCTCTGAGCCCCTCTCTCCCACACCTGGTCATGAGGTAGGAAGGGCAGTTACCCTCTTTCTCCCTTTCCAAGTGGGAAAGGAACTTGGAAGTGTGACACTCTGTCCTGCTTCCTGTTTCAGCTCTCTATATGCTTTTCAAGGCTCAGAATCTACCAAGATCCCTTGGAAAAGTGAAGTGTGTGCGCTCTCTCACTCTCATTCTGTCTCTTGTTGGTGGACCACTCTCAGGAAACTGGGACAGGGTATCAATGGGCCTCACTCAAAAACCCCAAAGTGTCTAGGTGCCTAAAAAGCTAGGCACCCCCTGGTCTGAGCACTTGCGGTCACCAAAAAATAAGCAATAAAGCTGGGCAGTTTATGGAACAATCCAGAAGAACACAATAGGATTGATAAATTGATTCGTGCCAACTCTGGAGTTTTGGCTACCTTTGGGAATACCATGACCTTGCTGCAATAGCTACAAGAGAGAGAGAGAGAGAGAGAGAGAGAGAGAGAGAGAGAGAGAGAGAGAGGTGGCCTATGTACACTGTGCAAAGCACTGGAATTAATATTAATCCAGCTGTGTAGATGAAAGTAAGTGATGTCTTACGCAGTCATAACGTGCTCTCTCTCTGGAGTTTCACTTTAATCCTCAAGCAATAATGTCTGACATAGCATTTGCTTTATTCATTGAAACGTTACATGGAGTTCAACAGTCTGAAGGGCTTTTTCCACAATGCACTCATCTTTCTTCATCTCTGCGTCATTTTGTCATTAGTCTCGGAATTTGGTCCTTTGTGCTATTTGTCCTTTCTGGTACCCTAAAGCATGCTGGGGGGGGGCATTTTCTCACTTGTTTTGATTGCTTCATCTGGAAACCCCACTTTCCATTTTGCCTTATTTACATTTTGGAAATGTAATGGGAATGGGAAACTGGAGCAAACATTGTGGGTGACCTTTTAGACTCTCAGAGTGGCTCAGTTTAAGAATCCTGGAATCAACAGGCCCCTCCTTTATTGTGATCAATGTCACTGTTTTTCTTTTAATCAACATCACTATCCAGCACTTTGACAGGAATGTTTTGCAACCCCAACCAACCTTCCAGGTGTGTGGGGTGGGTTGTTTGTTTGTTTTTGTTTGTTTTGCATAAACTGTGGTGCAGCTGTTGGATTCGCATTGGTGAGACCTGACTTCAAATCCCCTTTCAGCCACAAAGCTCTCTGGGTGATTTTTTGCCAGCCAGCCTTTCTCAACCCAACCCCAGTGGGGTTGTTGTGAATATAAAATCAGGATGGGGAATGGGAGAAGGACCTTAAGCTACTGGAAGGAAAGCTGAGATATAAATGTAATAAATAAATAAATGGGTGCTTGTGTTCAAAACCCAAATAAAACACTTCAGTGTTGTCACAAAAAGCTTCCCCAACTCTCACCCGGGCATAGAGATGACTCTGCAAAGCCCCTTCATCAATGGCAAAGTGGTGCATACAGACACTTGCAGACTTTCATGGATCAGGGCCACTTTGTTTTCCAAACCAACTGTTATTTGAATCCCAAAAAGCATTTTGCAATAGCCGCTGTCTCCACTATTGTATTACCCTGTGAACATTTCTTCTAGAATATAAACTGACTATTGTATAGAAAAGCAACAGCACAAGGCATCGATATATTGATTTTCTAAAGATGTGCACTTGGGGTTAAAAAAAATTAAAGCATTGAATGAATAGCATGCTTTGGGTTGCCACTACTGTTAACCATTTTGTGACACATCAAGAGCCATGTTATATTGATAGCTATTTATTTAAAAACAGGAAAAGGGTACTTAACACTTTATGCTTTTGAGAGGGAAGATTACCCTTCATCCTCATAAGGCCCTCCTGTCCCTCTCCCTCTGTCACCCACTCTCTCACTCTCTCACACACACACATAACCTCCCTTGAAAACAAACAAGAAGTGTCCCAAACTGGGGGTAAGTCTGTGTTTTCTAGGCCAGGAATGCTGCCAAAATGACTGAAAGCTTGTAGAAAAACAGCCAAAATATTTTCTGAACAAATACAGAGATAAATTTAGCTCCCAGCAAAAATAGGTACACTTGTATGTCATGCAAGACTTCAGGGGGAAACACAGCCTGGTCCACCCTGTATCATTACACAAATAATTCAGCTACTGTTTTCTTCCACACAATGTTAATCTCCAAAACAATTTATCGCTCGCAAGTGGTTCCTACTTATACTATCTGTCTGTGTGCTCTGTCCATCATATACATTTATTCTGTTCAAGTGTTACCAGAGCAGCATAGTATTGAGTTATGTGGCACAATGAATCATGGCACTCCAATTATATATTAGGTTTGTGGAGCAAGTGGATAGGGAAAAAATTCCCTCATCTCTCGTAATACTGCAACGTGGGTCATCCTATTGCTGGCATCCATTTGGTCTCAGGAGACAATGGAGGAGTGTGCTTTTGGGGCAAACCATTGGAGAGTTACAGTGCCTGCTGTGGCTGTAGAGACTGAGGCAGGATAGACATGCTTTGTTGCAGCTGGGGCAGATGAAGGCATCTGGTTGTGTTGCTGCAGATGCACCATAACATTTCTTTTCCCTGCGCTCCTCCCAGCAGTGATTTCCCCTCTCATCACTGCTCTGGATACATGACCTATCTGTTTGTCTCCAAGCACAGAGGTCATATGCAAGGGATTTCCACATGGCTGGGTTAATGTTGCCAGCCTTCATGTCACGTTTGCAGACATCTTGATAACACCGAGTTAGACTGCCAGCAAGCCTGGTGCCGGAATCCAGCTCCCATAAAGCATGTGCTTGTGGATCCTGTCATCTTCCATTCTGTGTACATGGGAATCACAGGTGGGAAGAATACATTTCCGAGCACAATTCAAAGTGTTGGTGCTGACCTTTAAAGCCCTAAATGGCCTCGGTCCTGTATACCTGAAGGAGCGTCTCCACCCCCATCGTTCTACCTGGACACTGAGGTCCAACGCCGAGGGTCTTCTGGCAGTTCCCTCACTGCGAGAAGCCAAGTTACAGGGAACCAGACATAGGGCCTTCTTGGTAGTGGCACCCGCCCTGTGGAACGCCCTCCCACCAGATGTCAAAGAGAACAACAACTACCAGACTTTTAGAAGACATCTGAAGGCAGCCCTGTTTGGGGAAGCTTTTAATGTTTGATGCATTACTGTATTTTAATATTTTGTTGGAAGCCGCCCAGAGTGGCTGGGGAAGCCCTTATTATTATTATTAATTTATTTATTTAGATCCTTCTTTTGCAACACCCACAGGCATCTGGTTGTGCATTATGAGAACAGGATGCTGGACTAGATGGGCACTGTAATTTTGTGGTGAATTTGGAAACAAGGGAGCCTATGAAGGGCTATAGCTCAGGGTAGAAAGCCCCTGGTGTCTCCAAGTTTTGCTTAGAAAAACCCCTGCCTTCTACCCTGGGAGCTCAGTGGGCTAGATGGACCCATGACTTAACTTGGTATAACATCCTTATGCTTCTTATATTAATTTTTTGGGGAAGTGGCATAGCTCAGTGGTAGAACATCTGCTCTGCATGCAGAAGGTCCAAGGTTCAATCCTCGACATTTCCTTGTAGGGCTGGAAAATGCACAGGTTTGAACCCCTGAACAGCTGTTGCAAGTCATTGGAGACAGTTCTGAAATAGATGACCTAATGGATGGCCCTATGTTCCAGGAGGTGGCATGTGTAGAATGAGCCCCACTGCAGTTCTTGCACAGCCTAGTGTTCCAGCTAGCACAGCAGAGTGCACCACTTTGCTTCTTTCATCTGATTTCCAGGAAGCATCTAATATAGAGTCCCAGTGTATCACTCTGAAAGCACTGAAGCAGCAGCAATAAATGATCCAAGGTTGTACCAATGGAGTAAAGGATGCATCGCATTTTCTGTCTGCCGGGTAGGTGAAAGTTCATTGGGAATAGTAGTACCTCATCCCCATTTTCACAACTTCCAAAAGCTTCATCCTTCCCTGATCACAGACTGGTGGGTACTATTGGCAATGGACGATGGTTAATCCTATGACTAATAGCAAGCTCATCCTCAGTATGTGGGTCATTATGTATGTTGCCACCCATGCACAAGTGAGAAACTCCAGAAAATCCCAAGGTTTGCAGAAGTATGAAAAGATCTTTAGAAAAAAGCTCTAAGCGGAAGGAGCGAACATAATATAGCTCAGGGAGGATCAAACATTTTCAGTGTCTATGGGATGCCAACTCACTCTTGATGTAGGGAAATGTGAAACATGGAGAGTGGAAATTGAATAGAATATTGTGGGAAAGGGCATGACTGGCATCGTGAACAGTCCACACTGCAACGTTTTGCAGAACCTACTTGTATGTATGCATAATGTATGATCCATGTCCATGCACAGCCTTAGACCTGACCTTCCTTGGTTTTTCTCTGTCCTATGAGAACATACATATCTTGACATCTCTCTGAAGTTGCCATCTCCACATGCAAGCAATGAACAGTTCAACAGAGAAATGCACTGACAAATAAAAGAAGGATATCCCATCTGGCTCTTTGTTCGGCCAGTATAATGCACAGCTCCTTTCCATTAATGCAGATTCTTGCTTGTGATTCTGTGTTGTAAGCCTAATTACTCTCAATTTATTTGCTCAGCCCTGCATTTGCTATCTGCTGTTCCATAAATATGAAATTATCTAAATCCTTTTATATCTGGCTGCAATACCTAATTATTCCTCATTTGTTTTTATTCTCTCCCAATTTAGCGTCATCTGTAAAGTTGAAGATCGTGTTTTTGTATCATAATAAGAGCTCTGAGATGCTAAGGAAGGAAGAAAAAAGTTCCATTTTCTCCTCCCCTTCTCTCAGAAAAAAAACAGTAACAAGTGAGAGCTGTATGAAATGATAAGGAAAGGAATGAACACAAGAGTCAAATAAATTAAGGAGAAGTTAAAGAACCACATCAGATAACGTGAAATATTACTGTGACCAGCACCCATATAAAGGCCATGATAAAGTATGGCACAGAAACACTGTATTTGGTGAATTGAGAGGCCAGTTGTATGAGTGAGGCAGTTCCTTCAGGTGGCACATATTGAGGGACAGGCTAGCAGTCCCCACTGTTCTCACTGAGTCCCATAAATAAGCCAGTCCTGCACCCTTGATGATGCCCAGGTGCTGAGAAGGAGGAGGCCCTCTTCCCAGTGTTGATGTATGATTCAGCTGCCAATCCAGCTGGATTCAACATGCTAAATGAGAGGGTGCCATGTTGTCCTTTTGCCTCAGGCAACAAAATGTCTCTGACTGGCCCTGGTGATTTGTCAGACCTCTCCGTTCAATCTAAATGAGAAATGTTGTCTCTAAGATCGCCTTCTCCTTTCATTCATAAAAGAAGAAACTTCCATGTGCAACTGGAGGCAGGCAAGCTCTGCACACTGAATAAAATCTAAAAGAGTGAGGCTGGCAGGCTAGGAACCGAAATTGGTTTTTTTAAAAAATAACAATAATCCCCAAATGTTCCACATTCACACTTGTTGCTGCCTTTAACAGGAAAGATAATGAGCCATATTTTATTCATTGTTTCCTCCATCTGGCTCACTATTTTTAAAAACATTGTAAAATCAAAAAAGTTACAAAGGGTTATCTGGCCAATAGCAAGATCAATGATCTCTCCAGCAGAATGCAAAGTTCTGCCAGGGAACATTCCAGCTTACTCCGCACAGCAGCCTCATCCAGGTGCAGGTGTGACAAATTTCTGCCAAGAGGCTTATTACTATCATCATTCTTAAGACTATCCTCTCTCCTCTCTTCTCTCAGGTGCAGAACCCGGCACCTGTGTTAAATTGCCATCTCATACTGGTCTAACAGCTCTGGCTTCAATCTCTGTGAACATTAACCCTGAGAGGAGCCCATGGGGAAGCTGGATGTGTTTTGATGATAGCTGCTTTGTTTTCTTTGTGAATCAGGCATGGAAGCAAAGCTTGCTTCCCAACATTAACCCAAGTGGGCTGAGGACGAAGACAGATGCTTATTTTCATTTGACATTTCCTTGCCAATGCCACCTTGAAAGGTTTATCTGAAAATTAGCTAGCACAGGGATTAGCCTTATTCAGCAACTTTGTTGTGAATCGGATTTTACAAAATAAATGAACATTGGATATAAAACCAATCTATAATAATTATCACCCTAGTTATCTCATCAGGTTCATTGCTTGGGTCCAGGTCAAGATACCATGGAAACTATTCAAGCTATATTGTTGAAAAGTCAGAGTCCTCTCAGATTTCCTTATAAATAACAAAGTGTCCACCCGCCCTATAGATTTAATGCTGCACTTTAAACAGCCACGGCTTCTCTCAAAGAAAACAGTGGTACCTCAGGTTACATACGCATCAGGTTACAGACTCCGCTAACCCAGAAATAGTGCTTCAGGTTAAGAACTTTGCTTCAGGATGAGAACAGAAATCACGCTCTGGCGGTGTGGCAGCAGCAGGAGGCCCCATTAGCTAAAGTGGTGCTTCAGGTTAAGAACAGTTTCAGGTTAAGTACGGATTTCTGGAACGAATTAAGTACTTAACCCGAGGTTCCACTGTACTGGGAAGTGTAGCTGGTTAAAGGTGCTGAGAGTTGGCAGAAGACTGCTATTCCCCTCACAGGGCTGCAGTTTGCAGAGTGGTTTAACAACCAGTCCCTCTTCCCAGAAAACTAGGGAATTGTGGCTGTACGAGATAAATAGGGGTCTTCTAAGAATTCTAAACATCCTTAACAAGAGGCAATTCCCTGGTTTCTGTGGGGGAAGCCATGGCTGTTGAAAGTGCTACAACACAATAAAATGCTGCTACTCACCATACTAGGTTCCCAAACAGGGTTAGGAATCTCACACTGACTATTTGTGAAAGACTACTATGGCAAATGTGATGGATGTAATGTGGGGGCCTCCTTATACTTGGATACATGATTAGAAGATAGAGGAAACTAAGAAGTCCATCAGATCTAGTAGGCTGAAAAGGTGACCATAAAAAACAGCCTTGTTGGATCAGGTCAAAGGCCCACCTACTCCAGCATCTTGTTCTCACAGTGGCCAACCAGATGCCTCTGGGAAGCCAGCAAGCCAGGACCAGGGCAGAGCAAAACATCTAGTATTGATTATGGGGAAATGCTGCTCCATCTTTTGTTGCACTGAATTGCAAAAGCAAACAGCGTGTCACACAGTTTCTCTTTCCTTATAGAAATATTTTTAGAATTAAGCTGTACAAACATTATTTTGAATCTATTGTAAGTTAAGTGTGCTTAAAAACCTACATATGCAAGTGAGGCCACATAAACAAACAATTTAAAAATTGCAAAAGAAAAAAAATAATGCTAAATTTGTACATCTAGTTTATTGCTTCAAAAAGCAAACTAATGTTCATTTTTTATGGAGTAATTTGAGAACTCTGTGAAGTCAACCTTGGATCCTGCAAGGCAGACCTAATCTACATGTACATAATTTAGATTTTATTGAGTTAAGAACGATATCATAAAATGCTGAAATCGACAAGATAGAGAGATAAGATTGATTCATGTAGGCTCAGGCTACATAGTTTAGGAGGGAAAATCTACAAAAGCAAATTAGGAAATTTTAATAAGCTGGAGAATATTATCAAAAGCAGGTCCAACAAGCCCACCGGAAAACTCAGTGCAGTGCCATTTGCATTCACGCTCCAAATTCTTATCTTGCTTTTTTCTTATCAACGTGGCATTTTCATTCCAGTGGAAGATATTTTAGTTTCCGTTTCAGCGTTACTTTCCTCACTGAAGTTACAATTCAGTCTGGGTAAGTGAGATAAATTTTGCTGGTCAACTGTGCAGTATTAATTCCTCCACTGGCTGTTTGCCATGTAAGCAACATTCCCCCCCCCCAACTATATTTTCTAGTTCTGACATTCTCTTGTTTAGGCTAGCATAATTCTTTTTTAGAATTCTTTAAACCCATTCCTGTTTATAATGGAACATTATACAAGGGTAATCACAAGACTGACAGTGGAATAAGTCTGTTTGAAGTTTCTGGGTCACTCCTTTTTTGAATTTCATTCTGGTAGGCGGGATTAGCAGCTAAAAATTACCATTGTAATAGCAAAAGCCAAACAAATGTAGGAAGCCAAGTTTATTGTCATGTCTTAAGAATGAGGCCAGCTAGGAATAGCCATTTTTATTACAGAATAATAAATCTCACTAAAAATAACAACAGAGCCTATAGACTCTGACGTGATCTATTTTTATGCAGATGCAGCTTGCCAGGTGGGGCAGAGCCACTGCTCTAGGTTCCTGGCAGGCAAGTCACTGTTGCTCACCTGGAGAGTGAGGGATGAGATGGTGGTGAAGTCGACAGGGTGGAAACACACCAGCAGGAGTGCCATGTTGGTTCTGGCAGTGCCTTCGCACTGTGCCAACCTCCCTGCCACTTTGCACTGCCCAGTAAGACACAGTGGCCCACCTGCCAAGAAGTTGGTTCAGTGGCTCTGTCTCATCCAGGAAGCCACTTCTGTTTTTTGTGTTATCTCAGGCTGCAGTTTGAAACCTATGAACTAGGGAATAAGCCCTACTGCATACAGTGGGACTTCTGAACAGTCACCAAAATGGTAACTCACAGGAATATTAATCAACAGTGGCAGTCCTCTGTTCCTGCTGAGTTCACATTGCCCCAGAGTCTCATTTCTGCTGAACAATACATCTGAATCTGTATTGGCTCCGACTGCAACTGTTTTAAACGAATCTATTTCTCAAGCAGCATGAATCTTTCTTTTTGGGCACCATGTACGGCTATTAGAACATGGTTAAACAGTTCAGGCCTAACTAGCATTAGGCCATTAAGAATAGTTGACATATTTCAACTATTCTTGAAGGGTTTTGTAAGAGCGATATTTTGGAATTTTCACAAGTTGTTTCGTGGCTTTCTTTTGTTATTAAAGGTATAAATGAACAGTTGTGGTTAAGTGGGGTTAATTGGGCTTCGTTTAGCATGGTGAAGCTCATTACAGCAGCAAAAACATAATGTAGGAGAATTAATCGTCCAATGCTGTGTGTCTGAAAATAAATAGATCTTAGAAACTGGACTGAACTGAGTTGCCAACCTCTTTGGAACACTGGGCATGTTTGAAATTTTGAGATTGCATTGTGGGGTGGGTCCCAACCACAAAATGGCTGCCATGAGTGCATGGCAGAACACATTCTGACTGTCATGGGAAAATAGGCACCTATATCAGCCACAGCCACACTCAAAGAGAGAAGGGCTTTGCATCTCTTCTCTGCTCAGAATAGAAGAGTGGATGGATATCCAATCTTGGCATCCATTAAAAGATGGACGGCAGGGGGTGTTCAGAGTAGGAGCCATCAAGCCAGAATCCTCAATGAATCTCTTTTGCGTTGTGAATTGATTATCTAATGCAATATTTTAAGCAACACAGTGACAGAAAAATAAGGGCTTGTAAAGAAATGTTTGTAGTAAGAGTTAAGCATTCCCATAAAAAAAAAGTCTGGTTCCAAACATGAGATGATATAACAGCACTGTCTAGTTTACACCTGCATCTTTGTCACCAGAGGACTACAGAACCCATGCGATGAATTATTGTAGCTGAGCTATGAAAGATCTAACCCAACAGAGAGAATTCATATAAACTTTATTCAGCTAAGCACCATATATCTCAATGTAGTGAGTCGACTCATTCAGCTGCCACCAGTCAAGTGTTGAGCAAAAGAATCATGGGATGCACATGCATATGTGAACCAGCTCTTAGTGACTGGCTTTTCAGAGAAATTAGGCATCCCAGTAGCCTTCTCTGCTTGGCTCCTTTTGTGCATGGACCTGACATTGTACCAGCAACAGGCGCTATTGATATAAGATCTGCCAAAATCTCAGCTGCCATTGTCACGTCTCTGCCTCTCCCATCCTTGCATCTAATTGCTTCATTCCATTGGCTCTTGTGTTTCTTTTTATATTGATCTCATTAGCATTCCGCAAGAGTTCCCTGCTGTCAGCTTTCTTGTTTGCCTTTTGCTGTTACTGTGGCTCTATTTTCTTTGTTCACTTTTCTGTCATGTTTCATCTTACCTGTCTGTTGCGAGTACTTTATGTACCATTTTTTAACACTGTGCTTCCTTTTATGAATCCAGATTTTTCCAATATTTAAGTCATTTTGCTCATGTTACATCTGGATTCCAGCTTGTGTCTGGTGTCCATTGGACATCAGACTCAGCGCTTGGACCATTAATCTGTCTAGGTCAGTATTGTCAACTCTGGCTGGCAGTGAATATCCAGGATTCCAGACAGGATTCTCTCCCAGCCCTGCCTGGAGAGGCCAGAGATTGAAACTGAGACCTTCTCCATGCAAAACAGGGGCTCTGCCACTGAGCTATGGTCCTTCCTAATTCAAAGGGACTCATTCAAGTCACCACAACCTGTGTTGTTGTTTAGTTGTTTAGTCGTGTCCGACTCTTCGTGACCCCATGGACCAGAGCACGCCAGGCACTTCTGTCTTCCACTGCCTCCCGCAGTTTGGTCAGGCTCATGTTTGTAGCTTCAAGAACACTGTCCAACCATCTTGTCCTCTGTCGTCCCCTTCTCCTTGTGCCCTCCATCTTTCCCAACATCAGGGTCTTTTCCAGGGAGTCTTCTCTTCTCATGAGGTGGCCAAAGTATTGGAGCCTCAGCTTCACGATCTGTCCTTCCAGTGAGCACTCAGGGCTGATTTCCTTAAGAATGGATGCGTTTGATCTTCTTGCAGTCCATGGGACTCTCAAGAGTCTTCTCCAGCACCATAATTCAAAAGCATCAATTCTTCGGCGATCAGCCTTCTTTATGGTCCAGCTCTCACTTCCATACATCACTACTGGAAAAACCATGGCTTTAACTATACGGACCTATACGGACAACCTGTAGGTGGCACCAAACTGAATAAGCAATATCTTAAAGACCTTGTTTATATAAGTTTTGAGGTCTTTATAAAAGTCCCAGAGCTAGAAGAACAAATCAGAATGGTGATAACAGGGTGTTTTATTCATGTAGCAGATTTTTGAAGAGCAGGAGTTAGGAATAAAGCAAGAATAAGCAGATGGAGTCAAATGGGGTAGGGTGGAAGGAACTGGAAATATAAGAAATGTAATAAAAGCATGATGTCCTTAAAACTGAAGAGATTAGAAGACATATGAGATCCAAAAACAGACAGAATTTCAAAACTGTAATAAGCCAGATCAATGACTTGTGAATGAAGAAGAACAAAGAAAAATGTTTGCAGCTCCCAGTATTTGTACTTCTGTTATGCACTTTGATTCACAAATAGCCATTTATTACAGCGTGTTTGTGTGCTTTTTTCTGTGAATTTTATACTAGGAACTGGCTTCCCTTAGGCTATTAAGTGGCACAGGGCCCAAATGAAATTGATCCTTTTGGACTTGGTAATTCACACTTTCTGAAACAATGCGTGAAATGAAACACAGCCATCTTTCAAAACTTCTGCTTATCCAAGTTTTGTGATGCAATTCTCCAGCCAAGCAATTTGTCCACAAATGCATATACTAAAAAGTGTGCACAAAAATACATTTATTAGTGAAAATAGCATACAAAAACTAATTATATTAAGGGAAATTGCTTTGCAAACATGTGTATGTTAGGGAAAATTGTAGACACAAATGTGTACATTAGGAGAAATTCACACTAAAATATAGATGGATTTTCATGAGGATTTTGGTTTTTTTTTAAGATCATGAAGTAATGTAGAAATGTGGAGAACTGAAAACTGGAAAACCGGAAACTGAGAGAGATAGAAACTGACAGATTTCTGACCTGGGCAGCTGTTAGATGGGCAGTGGTGGCTTTGGGGGGGGGCACTCTGAGAAAAGGATCCTGGACTAGATGGGCCATTAGCCTGATCCAGCAGGGTCTTATGTTGTGGTACTGAGCTTTGTTAATTTCTTCTGGTGTGAAGACTTGTATGAGTTTGCTGTAACAGGGACACAGATCCTTACACTCAAGGTGCAACAGCTATGCAACAATCTAGATTCATGGTTTTGGGTGGTAGTGAATTAGACAAATAATGAACATGGCTATTCTTAAAGTCAGTACTTATCGGACATGTTAGCTAATAAAATATAACTAGAAATTTATCAAATAGTACACCGTTCAATGAAATTTGAGGAAACGGCATTTGCTTCAATTTCAAGTCTGAAAATGTAGGTCCAAGAAATTTTTCCGAAAAATAGGCAATAATAAGCTGGAGGAAGAATTGTGTGATGTTTGGTTTCATGTTGGAAGAGTACCATTCTAAGACTAAGGTCTCATTACATTATTTCAACCTCCCCCTCCCCCCAGTCCCCTGGTACAGGATTTCTAAAGAAACCCCCAAAGGCTGCATCTGGAAGGCTGAAATATATGTTCACCTAGAGAGGATATTAGATGCTTTATGATTATACCAGAACACACCGTTACATAAAGCACTTTGACAAGACACCTCATGCAGATTAATTACATTCCAGGATTCTAAGGGGAACATGCATTTAAAAGGACTTGGGAGTGATTTTTCATATCTTGTTAAAGGACAAGAAAAAAGTATCAAAGGACTAGAGGGTGCCTGATCCAGTTCTTGTACTTTAAGAGATGTGTCAACAGAGAATTCAGGAAAGAATATCAGATCTCTACATCTGACTTATGTTGTCTCAAGATATTACTTTTCAGAAGGATAATGTAGAATTTAGAAATGTATAAGGAGGAAAACTCATTGCTGATATATGAAAGAACCTCCGGATCTTATGAGTATGCTTGATTCCTCTATGGAAATATTTAATGGCTCAATAAAAGTAAGCAATAGAATATATATTTTAACAGACCTTGAGAGCTAAAATACAGTTATAAAACCTTCCATCTATAGTAGATTATCCCCCGTCCCCACAAAAAAATTCTGACTGATGTAGAAATCCTTGGCCATGTAATCTTTTCTTATGATCATCAAGGTTAGCAAGTGGACTATTTGCAACTGGGGAAGCGGTGAATAGGCAGATATGAACTGTGGTCTAGGCTCAATCTTTATCTGAATGGACATGGAATTAGCTAAGATCAGAGAGAGGTAGCATAAGAAGACGATCAAAGACCTCTTGCAGTGGCCAACCAGATGCTTATGAGGCTAAGTTAGTGAGTGCTCCTCTCCTCAAAGCTGTTCATAATGTGCTATGGTGCCAATTTCTGATCTGCAGCACTCAGGAAACTATGTGCTGGTGATGCATGCAGTCTACGGCAGAAGCAGAAACAATTCTAGTAAAAACAGTAAAAGTGAATACAAGTGGGGCCTGCAACAAACAATCGTTATGTAGAGAGATCCTGTTCAGTGTTCCAGTCAGTCAACCCTCATGCTTGATACTCCAATCCAGTTTAAAAGCAAAACGGGCCATCAAACAAATAAGGCAGCGGTTTTTACATACTGGAGAGATTCCCTAGATATGCATAAATATTTTTAAATCTTTTTTAAAAAATCTTAAATGTATGTAATAACCAGTGCTTGTTTTCTGTGGAGACAGGGGTACACATACATTTTGTGAATCTAAGTTTGGCCTCGAGGGGCAATATTTCAATATGAGTAGGAAAATGAGAGTACCCCTAAACATTTCCAGACTTAATGGATTAAACAAACCTCCTCCTCCTTTGGTGATCACTCGTAGCTGAGTAAGATTGTCTTCCATGAACACGGTCTCAACAGTGAGTCTGTAAGTGACTATGGAGACCAATTCTGGATCCACACGTCCTTCCACAGTGGGTACATAGGTTTCCTTGTGAGAGTTGATCATGATGAGGGTTTGCCAAACGTGCCTTTCTCTTACCTCATTTCTCCCTTTCGTCCTGAGTTTGAGTGTCTTTAAAGTCCAAACCAGGCAGATTTCAGGCATCTTTTCCATCCTCAACCTTCCTGCATTGGGTAGGAAGGTCTAATCCAGGCTTCCTCAACCTCGGCCCTCCAGATGTTTTTGGCCTACAACTCCCATGATCCCTAGCTAGCAGGACCAGTGGTCAGGGATGCTAGGAATTGTAGTCTCAAAACATCTGGAGGGCTGAGGTTGAGGAAGCCTGGTCTAATCCTTCTAGTAAACACTGTTCCTGTCCTCCACACATTTGGGAGCACTGAGTATTCAGCCAAGCATGCTCACAATCTGCACCAGACCTTTGCACAAAGAGTGGTAATAGGGCTGGGAGGTGATTTTCCTGTAGCCCCTCCAAATATACAACAAGATGTCAGCTGTTGCTGGCTAGTGTTCATACATTAAAAACACTTGATAAATTTAATATTGCCAGAGACCCTTGTTCCTGAGGGTCCTGATGCAACAAAATTTGCACCCATGATTCCTGGGACGGCAAATGATACATGGCTGTTTGCCTGCTTCCATACATGGCTCTTCTTCTCTGAGTCATCTTGACACAAAAATGTTTCAGTGTGAAATCAGGAGCATGTCATTTTTCAGAGTTCTCTAATCAGACACTCCCCTTAGACTTGCCTTGAATACAAGTGCTACACACTGCGTTTGCTTTGCTTGTGGCTGATATTTCCCAGGAAAGATTTTTGTTCCCTTGTTTATACTTACTTTGATGATCATTCTCAAATATTTGCTCCCCTCCCTTAGAGGTGTATCCCTATTGAAAGGAAAACTTTCTTCCATGTTCATACATGAATGGACATATCTGTCTAGTTCTGGCCTGTATCATTTTCATATGTGTTTGTTCATAACTCCTCCTCTCCATCCTGTTTGCACATCTATCTGCATTTTTAAAATACAAAAATCCACACTTAAACACATATGTAAATACATATTTAATCACAAACTGCTTATTTGACTCCATATAAACATTTCTAAAGTTATTTATTTATTGCTTTTGGGTACCGTTTGTTCAACCAAAAACTTTATTGTCAAATTCAGAAAAGTGTGAAATCTGAAGGATAATTAAATTGTGATCCCTGTGTCAGTCTGGGAGGTTCAAATTAGATCAGTTTCACTTTGAAAATATGAACCAAATGAAATTCTTGTCTATCTCTGTTCTCATGTAGCTATGCCAAAGCAGCAGCACTAGCTGTGTCTCAGGAGATGGGCCAGTCATGAAAAGCTAAGCATTGTTATCACTCAGCAGTAAAAAGATGGTGTGGGCAGTAGCTGTGTGGATTCAGATTTATTTGAGGCTAACTCTTAATATCCCCCCCAAATGTGCTGTTTACCCTTCAGATCCAGAAAGAAAGTGATGAGCTTTCCTTCTTTTGTAACTTTAAAATAAAGCACATAAAGGAAAACATTGTCCTCATGGCTCAGTAGATTAAACCTTGAAACGACACTTGAGAAGCAAAAGCTGTAGATAAACATACCTTTGTTTTATAAGAATTCGCAGATAGTAGCTTGGAGGGTTTCCTATGTGGAGTTTGTTTCCACTTTTTCCATTTATGAGCTTCAGAAATGTTTTAAGCCAGAAGGGCTGAGGCATGGAAAATCAATATGGAGCCCTTCAAATAAGTTGAACTGAAACTCCCCCCCATCCCCAACTGTTAGCTATGCTGGCTGGCACTGTTGGACTTTGGAAAACACCATGCTGGTCTGAGGGCTGTTGGGTTGTGCTAATATTGTGTGAGTGGTTTGTTTGTTTGTTTGTTTGTTTGTTTGTTTGTTTGTTTGTTTTATTTGCAATCTGTTGTAAGCTGCCAAAAGACTTTTTCAGTGGAAACATAAGATACACACCTGTAAATTAAATAAATATGCATAATAAATACATATCTTTCCATGGGTTTGAAAAGCAACTTGCAGGCAAGTCAGGTGTGGAATTGTTGCTGGCCTCATTTCCTACTTCAACAGTCCTTGTTTAAAATAAAAGATTGAGGAGAAGAAGAAGAGGAGGAGGAGGAGGAGGAGGAGTTTGGATTTGATATCCCGCTTTATCACTACCCTAAGGAGTCTCAAAGCAGCTAACAATCTCCTTTCCCTTCCTCCCCCACAACAAACACTCTGTGAGGTGAGTGAGGCTGAGAGACTTCAGAGAAGTGTGACTAGCCCAAGGTCATCCCGCAGCTGCATGTGGAGGAGCGGGGAAGCAAATCAGGTTCACCAGATTACGAGTCCACCGCTTTTAACCACTACACCACACTGGCTTTCTTTTAGGCACTCAACCTAGACACCCAAGGGCAAAAGCATGTAGAAGGACGGGGGTCCACACATAGAACTTGTCACCAGTCTCACTGGCTGTGCCTGCTCTCCCCTGACCTTGGCATATTTAGCCTGCAGGTCTGAGGGGGATTTGTAAAGGCACTTAAAAGCCTCCTCATAATCAAGATCCCTGTCAATGGCAATATGCAGAACATATTGTTCTGTTCAGGGAAGTTTTTAATATTTAATGCTGTACTGTTTTTAACACTTGATTGGGAGCCGCCCAGAGTGGCTGGGGAAACTCAGCCAGATGGGTGGGGTATAAATAATAAATTATTATTGTTGTTGTTGTTGTTATTTTATTTATTATTTTATGGTGGATCCATCCTTTCCTGTAACTTCTTGGTCATTATTGTATGATCACAGTGACAATTTTGGAAGCTGCTGCTGCTGTCTAACTATTGTGGTGTGGTGCTGCTTTCAATGTATAATGTAGGTGGAGCCTGAGTGGATATTTCATACATGAATTTCACTGAAGTGATCAAACGTTCATGTCAACTGCCTGGGCACCTGCACTTGAACTCAGGATGAAAGGGAGAAATGAGCTAAGAGCAAGGCATGTTTGGCAAACCCTCACCATGATCAACTCCCACCCAGAAACCTATGTCCCCACTATGGAAGGACATGTGGATCCAGAATTGGCCTCCGCAGTCACTTATGGACTCACTTTCAAAACCGTGTTTATGGAAGACAATCTTACTCGGCTACGAGTGATTGCCAAAGAAGAGAAGAAAGATTATGTAATAACTACAAAAGCAAAAAGAATACAATAAATGTTTACGAAGAGGCTGTAACTGGCACCTGCTGTATGCCAATTCACCAGCAGCCCACAAGAGCCAAATGGCTCACCAGCCCAATCACAACTTCCTCCCACATCCTGCTGTGTAGAAGAAAAAGGGAGCAGGACATCTGGTCCTAGATTAGAAGGAATATATGAACAGTGTATCAGATACAATGGGGCCCAAATTAACATGCAGTTAGGGGAGACTATGAATGAGATTACTAGCTGCACACACACACAAATTCCCATCACGTTGCGTGTTCAAGAGTGACTGTCTGCTGTTGGAAGGTTTCATGTACTCAGGGTTTAAAAGCACACACCCCATTGGGATAGGAGCCTTGTCTGCTGCGATACAACTGCCCTTGGATGTGCGAAGGGCAATGGAGATGGAGGTAGCAAGTTTTTTTGTACAGACTTACGGTGTTTTATTCTGAGCCACCCTGGAATTTGCACAATGCAGAGTGGTGTATAAATATTTTAAATAAAAGGCATACATTTTCCAATTCTGGTATTTTATTTTGTGAGATAGGGTGGCCAGACCTATATGTGGTGACTTTTATGTGGAATCTATGTGTGGCTATCTCGTCTATGTATATAATGGCATCATACTTGCTGTTATTTGCTATTGGAAAGAATGAAACAAAAACAAAAACTGTTCATTTTTCAGTTCACCTAGGCTAGTTTCTTTCTGAATGTATTCATATTTCTGTCTGCTACAGTACCCTGTGGTACATCTAGCTCCTATAACAGGCATATTTCTCCCACATCTGCCTTTTATCCCAACCGTGCAACTAGATCAAGCTTGGCATTCACAACCTCTATTTATCCACAACCTCTCTTTATCACTCTTTTGAATCTATAGGGTGCAGTTCTATTAAAAACGAGATGACATAAATGGACAGATACAAGAGGCAGGAGTCTAATTCTGTCATTCATTGTGGTGAGCAGCAGAGATGCCTTATCACCAGGGGTTAGCAAACTTTTTCAGCAGGGGGCTGGTCCACTGTCCCTCAGACCTTGTGGGGGGCTGGACTATATTTTCTTTGGGGGAGAACGAATTCCTATGTCCCACAGATAACCCAGAGATGCGTTTTAAATAAAAGCACACATTCTACCCATGTAAAAACACCAGGCAGGTGCTACAAATAACCCAGAGATGCATTTTAAATAAAAGGACACATTCTACTCATGTAAAAAGACACTGATTCCCGGACCATTTGTGGGCTGGATTTAGAAGGCGATTGGGCTGGATCCGGCCCCCGGGCCTTAGTTTGCCTACCCATGCCTTATCACTGTGGCTTCATACAATAACTCCATCCCTTCATCCATGAGGCCAACATGACAAAAGAGAGCAAAAAAGTAAAGAGCTATGTATCCCATTTGCAAGAAGTGTCACCAACAATCATGCTATATTTTTGTAATCAATTGAACATAAAGATTAATTATAAATTCCAATTCAGTCCAAGTTAGTGTGTTTACCCTTTACATGTAACATTCATTTACACATTTTTAACAGAATTGTGGCAAATGCGTAGGTCACTCACCTTTGAGCTTTCGTAAAGTCTGTATCTGTTGTTTATCTGTGTTCGGGTTCAACTCCAGCAGCTCTCCATCTGTCTGCTGTCTGTTTTCTAAACGGAGGCAGCATCCTGAGGGGCAGAGAAGACAGGCAACAATTAACACTGCATCATACTAGAGAGGAGGCAGTTTTCAGTGGAACTGAATTACATTTTTCTGTATAGATACCCATATTTTCCATATGTTTTTATTGTGTGCAATGTTGTGATTTCACTCTCTAAAACAGATGATGTGCTGCAGGGTTTTGTTGACTCACAGCACTTGTTCCACATAGACAAGCACTTGCAGCAGACCCTGCCATCTGCATTGCTAAAATTAAGGGGTGCCAGGGGCACAGCTCCCCCCCCCATTCACTTCTTTCTCTGTGCTGGAGCAGGGGAATCTCAGGGTTGTATTCAATTAAGTCCCACTCATAGTAGGTCCACTGAAGTTAATGAACCTAAGTGAGTAATGTATATGAACTTCAATAGGTTTACTCTCAGTAGGACTGGCATTGATCCTCACATTTTATGCTGTCACAGCAAAGTATTATGCTACAGTAGGGATGGATGGATCTGTCCATTTTGGTTATTTCCATTCCTGATTTTTTCCAATCTTAAATTCAGTTCTGCGCAGTTTTTCTACAATCTGTGGGATATATATATATATATATATATATATATATACACACACACATACATATAAATACACATATATATATGAAAATTCATCAGCATTTGAATGCTCATATGTCCTAATACACCCTTTTGCATGCAATTTCACCTAATACAGGGTGTTTTTATATTATGCATATATTATGCATACTTTCCCCTAATAGATGCACTTTTAAAAAATGGTTTGGTTGCAGAACTGCACCACAAAATTCAAGTAAGTGAAAATTTCAGAGGATGCCTATGTTTCAGTACTTTCTTAAGTGATAATTTGACTTGTAAATGGAAACCGAATCAAATTTCTTCCTCCTCCCTAGTCTACATTTTATTGAAGCCTATTAAAGGAGCACCTAAGACAGTCACATATAATGTGAGCACAAAGGAAGACTTCATGGAGAGTTGTAGGTTAAGGTGTGGAACAGGAAGCCACCCGTGCAGTTCATAATATGATTATTTCATGAGGCTTTGTTTGGGATGCCTGTTCTAAAATTAGACCCACGGAATCCCCAGTTTGCTGCTACAATAGAGTTGTGAGTATGAAAGAAATAGATATTCTCGGTTCTGCTCCTAAGCCTCCCAACATTACTAAGGGGATAATATTAAAGCCTTTCAGCCTATACGAAGGCACCAGACAGGGCTGCCCTCTCTTCTTTATTATTTAAGTTGGCATCAGAATCCCCAGCTTGTGCAATTCAGCAAAACCTCACAATTAAAGAAAGGAATAAAATTTAAAGACTCTGATATTGCCCTCTGTGCTAATGATGCCATAGTATTTGTTGATGACCCTGACAACCTCAGTCATAGCTTTAACTGATTTGATTCACAAATTTGATAGCCTTTGGGGATCAGAATTAATGCCAGAACTAACATACACCTTTTCAATCAGAATTGACATATACCCCTTCACCTCTTTTATGTTTGTAGGGCTTAAGCATCCAAACCAGAGGCCTAATATGTCTAGGAAACAAGGTCAAAGAATGGCTCACACTTTGCTACAATAAAAGATGACTTGGATAGGTGGGCTATGTAATCTGTAAACATCTGGAGTAAGATTAATGTTATGAAAATGAATGTGGTACAATTCTTAACTTGTTTTTTTACATGGCTTACCAATATACGGTACATCTCAGGTTCCTAGTTTACACATATCAACAAGTTTTTGTAAGGCCTTATATGGTGCAGTAGAGCACCCCACATTTTCAGTATATAAACCTCAGCTTTTGATCTAAGGTGATTTTAACTTCCCCAAATTCTCTATAGAGCTTTTCTCCTTTCTCAAGTACATAAATGCCACAGCCAGAATCCTCATATCAACATCAGCCTAGACAATATTAGAACAGCTCTTTCTACATTGATGGGGTGGACAGCCCTTAGTTTCAGGTATATTCACAACTTTTCTGATAAACATCCGATACCCTCCACCCCCGTATCCTAGACTGCCAACACATTATTGAGCCTTCCATCGATGCAAGGGAAATAACACTTTGGCATAATCCAGAACTAAAAAATTGCTGGTCTCACAGTTTTGTAAAAGACTAGGGCAGATAATCAAATTCTCACTTTGGATCAATAAACAGACAAGGAAAGTAATTTTGTCCCCTTTTCTTACTTTCAAGAAACATACGGATCACCTGATACCTGCCAGTGATATTATTTACAGTTGAAAAGTGTATTAGTTTCTTTGGATTGTATCCAATGAAGTTTTCTCATTAGCACAGGGGTTTCCAGCCAGTGTGCCGTGGCACCCTGGGTGGCTTGAATGATGGTCAGGGGTGCCATGGGCAACACTGGCATCTGTCCCTCTTTCCTTCCCTTCCTCCCTGATGCCCTCTTGTGCCTGTGCCTCTGCCTCCCAATGGATTGCACTGCTGTTTGTTGCAGAAGCCCTGGCTACAAACTCCATAGGTGAATGGTGCCTCTGGAGTTGGCTGGAGGAGCTGGTTGCCACGAGCTGAATGAGGCAGCCTCAGAGTAAGCAAGCAAGTGGGCAAGGGAGCCCAGCCAGACAGTCCATCAGCCCTTGCTGCTGGGAATGGACAGACAAGTCCCAGGCCCCTGTGGGCCACTGTGAGGAGGCACCTCTCTTTTGGGCAGGGAGGCAGCTCAGAGACCAGGGGCTGCAGCAGCGGCTGGCCAGAGGACTCCCAAGGAGAAGAGATGAGGCTGAGGGAACACTCCAGAAGGGAGGGTGTTCAAAAAAGCATGAGAGGCTCTGCAGGAAAGGGGTGACATAACTGGGCTCCTGAGCCCCACAGGGTTGCCACAGAAAGAATGTAGTTGGTCAAGAGAGCTGTGGATTTTAAAAGGTTGAAAACCTCTGCATTAGAAGTCCTTGAGCTAACAGGGTTACTTTGCTGGATACAACCCTTAATTTGGTCATGCTCCCTGCAGTGCTTCTAAACTGCCCCCTCCTCATATTAATTAGGGGGATCTACTTCCCAACACTACTCAAGCCAACTATAGTTTTTAACCGTTGACTTGTGGATAGAACTAAACGTTATACAACACCCATGTGTGCAGAATGGAACAAGGAGCTGGATAATCAAACTCTTCCAAATCAATGGAAGGCTATGCTCTCGTCAATTAAAATCTCAACCCTAGTTTGAGATGGCCCTGCATAAATTATTATATCTCCTTTACAATTATGTAAGAAAAATATGCTTTCCTTCTCCAGTTGCTGGTGATGTCTGTGACAGAGAATGCTCCTTAACATACATGATATGGCGCTGTTCTTCAGTTTTTCAATTTTGAGGTCATTGTCTGTATCAACTTTGGCCTGGAAACACATTGCAAAAATGAGTGGGGGGGAGAGAATTGATAGGATACCTCCCTGTGGTGTATTTTATGACATCATATCACTGAGCAGATGGGTGCTAGAGTCTAAAAATATCCAGAGGGCCATTGGTTCCTCATCTGTCTCCTGGGCCCAACCTTGAGTTTGGGTTAGCATAAGTTCTCCTCACTCTTCTCCCTCTAATGGATGAGGATAAAAACCTTAACAGCTAAGACTTTGTCAAATACTGACAAACTATTGGGACCTACCAGGAACATGTCAAAAGCCTCCTTAGATAATTTGCTAGGAATATGGAAATTCTCACAGGTTCCTTTGGAATTCTTTGGATTTATTTATTTTATTAAATTTATTCACAGCTCCCCACCAGGGCTCCTAATTCAGGCCTGCACAGGGCTTCTACTAGCTTAAGTTTTTACTGTGGTCAGAAGAGGAACCTGGAGGCTGGACTGAACCAAACTGAGTGCATTTAAGGGAATAGTAGGCAATTAATTCACTGTGCCTGAGTGCAACACAGTGTAAAGTCTGGTATTAAATGTTGATTTGTGTTTTTCTCATTCCTTGTAACCAGAACTTATTAAATAGAAAATCATTTTCTTATACTTGCTTTTCTCATTGCTTCATAGACATTTCACTTACACATTATTTCATAACTATGCAAAACAAATGAAGAGATAATGAGGAGAAAGAAGGGTGCGATGAAATGCAATTGTTGGAAAATAATGTCAGACAATATAAGAATATTGCCTAAGTGTTATTTCCTTGTTATTAGTGAGGAATCTAGTAAGGGAAACATGCCATGCTACTTTTGTGGGGAAAGGATGTACGAGAGACTCATTTAGCACAACTTTCGTGCCTCAAGAGAGCAAAGTGTCAATGTAGCAAGAATATAGCAAGTGCAGCGTTTTCATGCATAACTTTGCAAAGGAAGTTTCACTTCCCCTTACAATGCTGTAGCTGGACTTCTGTTGATGTCTATTTCTGCTGCTGTGGCAGTGATTGCAGACAGACACTCAGATGTGGATCAGCTTCTTCTGTGCAGCTTTATGTGACTAAATTCAAGCACATCTCTCTTCATGCACCCCTCCCACATTGAATGGAATGAGATTTTCTGAATAGACCCATCATGTGATGCATTCCAAGCTTGGTACCATCTGCTGTCACAAACTCAGCTTGATTAAAAAAAGTCCGTCATTCAAGGCCATCACTTGCTGAAACCCCTTTGGACAACGGTGTTCCACTGGAATCCCTAATGCAAAAAACCAAAACCAAAAAACATTGGAACAAAGACTGGTTGTCTGAATGCTTCCTGCAGAGGATGTATGGGATGCTACAACAAAAACCAGCAAACTCAGTTGTGTGCTTAAACCAGGTGCAGGAAATCTTTGGCCCTCCAGATGTTGCTGAATTACAATTTCCATTATCCCTGGCCATTAGCCATGCTTGCTGGGTGGTTCTGCAACATCTGGATGGCCAAAGGATCCCTATACCTGGCTTGAACTGATGTTGTCTGGGACAGCTAATGCAGATGTTTGATAATGGCTTGGAAGCATTAGTAGCCCATAGGCTGGAGAATCAACAGCCTACTTCAACAGGTTTTATTGGGTATATTTAGGCAATACAGCATTGGTACAATATTTTACAAATTGCTTCAATCCCAGTAAAGAATCTATTACTCTGCATTACACGTCACTCTCCAATCTCAGGTGTGTTTGTTTTTAAATGTTTCCTCTCTGTCCTTCCCTATGTGCATATAGCCCATATAGCCTTTTAGAAAACACCTAATGAATTTATTTTCATATTTCAGGGAGGCAACTGAGGCAGAGATTTAGTGACACCACAGTTGTGGCAGAACCAAGAAATAAATCAGTGCCTCTAAGTGGAGGACCAATGCCTTAATTACAAAGAGCAGCCATTTTTTCTGTTGTCAGCAACGCTTACACCATTTCCAACTTGGGTAAGAAAAATTAATGAAACCCTATGAACTGCCTTCCAAAGATTCTTTAGCAAGATGTAAAGGGTAATGTGACCTGACACTGCTTAATCTCAAATGCTCCTGAAAACTTTCCCTTCTACTAAGTGATTGTGTGCTGGCTGCTTTTCCATCTAAGAAACACATTCAATTTTCTTCCAGCGCTGGATTTTTCTTCCTGTGGCTTTTCCCCCCGCTGAGTTTCCCACCTTGGGGATTTCACCGATCCTTAGACTGTTAGCCGTTTTGCTGCAGCTGAAGATATTTCATCTGTGCCACAATCAAAAGGGATGGCCTGTGTCTCGGTAATGTCTAACAATCTTTTCAGTTTAAGAGAACAGTCTGTCATCCTCAAATAGAAGGGAGCAATTTTTCCCTGATATTCTTTTTCTTTTTGGAAGGGGAAAAAAAGGTCTGTTGTGAACTCAGATCCTCTCATTTGATCAGGTTCATTGCTAGCAAAAGCCTGCTGAGCTGAAATAAACATTCTGTGTGCAACACTGAAAGGGTGACAAGAGGAAAAATAAAGAATGTAAGAAGAGCCTGCTGAATCTGGCAAATGGCCCATTTAGTCCAACATCCTGTGTTCTCACAATGGCCAACCGGATGCCTGTGGGAAGTCCACAAGCAAGATATGAGTGCAACAGTACTCTCCCTTCCTGTGGATTCCAGCATGTGGTGTTGAGGAGAAGTCTCCTGCCCATTTAATAGTTGTGTCAAAGATGGAGTCAGAGTTGTCAACAGTTCCTTAGAAGAAATCTGCATATTGTGAAAAGGCAACAAATGGTTAAGCCTGGTGGAACACTCTGCCACAAGAGATTAGGGCCCTGCGAGATTTAACATCTTTCTGCAGGGCCTGCAAGACAGTTGTTCCACCAGGCTCAGCCTGACTCCCCTTCTCTTTTTGTGTAAGAACTAGTATGAAAGAGATCTCCCAGCATTCTCACAGGCCCATATAAGAACAGCGTAAACAGTTGGGACTGATGAACATTTACTGTTCCCAACTCTAATCCTGTGGAAAGCATAATAATAATAATAATAATAATAATAATAATAATAATAATAATAATTTATTTGTACCCCGCCCATCTGACTGGGTTTCCCCAGCCACTCTTGGCAGTTTCCAACAAAGATTAAAAATACATTAAAATGTCACACATTAAAAACTTCCCTGAACAGGGCTGCCTTCAGGTGCCTTCTAAATGTCAGGTAGTTGTTTATCTCTTTCACATCTGATGGGAGGGCATTCCACAGGGCTGAGAAGGCCCTCTGCCTGGTTCCCAGTAGCTTTGCTTCTCACAGCAAGGGAACCGCCAGAAGGCCGTCGGCGCTGGACATCAGCATCCTGGCAGAATGATGGGGGTGGAGACGCTCCTTCAGGTATACTGGGCCGAGATTTTAATTTGATCCTGACTTGTTTTTAGAAGGTAATTTAATTATTGTTTGATTTTGTACCAATGTTATATATTTGATGTTAGCCGACCTGAGTCCAGTCTCAGGCGGGGAGGGCAGGGGACAAATACAAGTTTGTTGTTGTTGTTGTTGTTGTTGTTGTTGTTGTTGTTGTTGTTGTTGTTGTTGTCAAAGGGCAACAAATTGTTAAGCCATCTAATTTATTGTTATATTTATTCTTATATTTATATTCTTTATTTATTTATTCTTATTCTTGTTGCTTGTTCTTACTAGGGAGAGGTAATGCATTTGTGGGATTTTCCATCTCACGTGCTAAAATAACTTCACCAGCCTTTTTCTGCATACCCAAGTGGACTAGGAAGCATCTTTGGCTATTTACATATTACCAGCTTTAAATGCAGCTAGGTCTTTCTGCCCATGGGTAACTTCCTGTGTTCTATAGGTGGTGGTTGCTCGGTGCGAGCAGTCAAAGACTCCTGGCATTTTTTTCAAAATATTCATTGCTTCCACAAACTTTACAAAAGCTGGGCTATGTCATTATAGGAAGAGATGATGGATTTGCCATTGCTGATTGTTTTGTCACTTAAGTGAGCCTCATGAAACCTGTGCTTTGATGATTATGCATCATTTTTGAACCCCCTTTTGACTTAATGTAATTGAATTGCTGCACTGAAATCAGTTTGAAGCTAATTTAGACTATTTCTAAAATCTCTGTTGCCGTTTGCATAAATCAGTGTAAGGGCATAGTCGTAAAAAAAAAAACCCCAACCACCATCATTAGTTGGAAATTGCCACTTCTGAAATCAGAAGATTAATGCTCAGATAGAAGTCCTGGAACTACAGCAGTCAAATGGAGTTCCAATTAAAAATTAGAGCTTTGAGAGTCTGGGACCACCTGCTTGCTAAGTATCTTGCTATCTTATAGATATCGATATAGATATGGAAAGGGTTATGAGTTATTGGTCATATTGAGATTAGGATAAGTAAACTTAAAATTGAAAATAAGCAAGAGAGAGTTTTAAATCGCTTTTACTGCTCTTTAGTTTTACTAGATTAAGGTGAAATAGCTAGTGCCTTTTTCGTAGCAAAGTCTGAAGTCATTTTTTGGTTGCACGTCTGAGTATTTCAGCACTTTTCTATTTTAGTATCAGCGCCTCACAATCAGGTGAAGAAGTAGGGGTGGTCTTTTAGTTGCTAGCACAATATTTCCTCTACTTTCCATCACTAACATCTGTCAGATGCAAAGCTTCAATATAAAATGCACAGAGCTTTAAAGGGCCTAGCAAGGCTATAAAGGATGGGAGCAAAAGTACTGTTATAATTTGTTAACAATGTGCCTTCTAAAACATGCAGACACTGACAAGTGCAAGCTTGAGGATTTAACAGACCACGTGACTAAGGATAGGCAAATCTGTCAGTTTAAGTTTCTAATTTTTCAAAATCTTAAATTCAGTTCTCTACATGAAAATACATCAGCATCTTATTGCAAATGTCTCCCAATGCCTACATTCAAATGCATTTTTGCCCAATACACACATTTTTGCAAAGCATTTTTATAAGCCATTTGCCCTAATATGTGCATCTTTATGCACACTTTGCACATGCATTTTTGTACACATTACTTGGCTGGAGAATGGCATAACAAAATCTGGAGAGGTGTGAATTTCTAAGGATGGCTGTGTTTTAGGTCACATGTTGCTTTGGAAAGTGTGAATTGGGTAGATTGACCTTTAAATGTGAACTGGATCAAACATCTGTATACACAGAACATGCTTTGTGTGCAGAAGATCCCAGCTTCCATTCCTGGTGTCCCCAGGTAGGACTGAAGGTGACTCATCAGATGAAGCTGGAGAGCCACTACTCCACAATGCTGAACTGTATCCACAAAATGGATGGCACAATTCAGTTTTATTCAGTAATAAACCAACCACAAATGCCAGCCACAACAGAAAATAATTACCAAGCAGTGATGGCATCTTCATTTGCAAGTGAGAGCTGGACCTTTCTTGCCAACCCAGGCCAAAGATTCACTAATGAAAGTTTAAGACTGACACTTCAGACGCCTCAGTACCATCTTGTCTGCACCAGCACATCTGGAGCTTGTTGCATTAGATGTTTTTTTAAAAAATCTTCAATTAAGAGACAAGTTAGTGCTCTTAAAAATACATTTATGTACCAAAGAGCATGAGAATGGGCAGTTAAAGTACCTTACTGTTTATGAGGCGTAGAAGTTAGGGCATTCTACAGTTTCATGTATTGTGTTCAGTTACAATGAATCTCCCATCTCTTTCAAATGCAGCCGTGGAGAGGGGGCTCAGCAAACTGGGTGTGTCTTTGTTGCTTAGATGGTGTTAGATCAGGCGCCTTAAAGTAGATCAGGTGCCTTAATGTATATTTCCCATGTATGGTGATTGAGTGAATTTGTAAAAGGGTGCATTCCAACGTGGGGATTATTGTGGTAGTTTGCCTGGTTATAATGCTAGTGATTGTGTCCCTGTCTCTAGCATCCCTTTTACACTGCATTGCCTGTTACCTTATGGAAGAGTGGCCTTTTTTTTACCACTATACCACAATGTCATACTAAATTTAATTTGCACCAGTTGGCATAGTGCAGCTAAACAGATGTCATTGGACATCTCACCACCCTCATCCTTCATACGCATGGTGAGAGAGAATTGTATGCCAGGATACTGTCCCAAAATTTGTCCATGGTTTTCCAGCTTATCATGATTGCAGGTGGGTTTTTCCTGGAAGCAATTAACATGGAAATCAGTGTTAAACTCCCATTGGATTTCCCTCGATTTCCAAAACCGGCTTTTATGTCCTGTGAAAGATCACATAAATCTTGGGGGGGGGGGGGGACCAGATAAGAAAACACTGGGGAAATGGATGAAAGTACTGCTTGAATGCAGCCTTAAAGTAAACATTGAAGGGCTTTGTTTTGTTTTTGAACCTAGAATACAGGTGGTCACAGTTCATTCTAGAAAATTTTGATGTGCAATTTCTGGAGTTTAAAAAACACTTTCTGCTCTGCTGGCTGGAAAGAAATCAGGAAGGTCTGTTTTTAAAAAAACCACACCCAAATACTGATGCTATGCAACCCAGAATGATTCCCTTGCAAAGGTTAATAGGTTTGTGTTGCTGCTTGGGGCTACCTAGCTCCAAAAGATAAGGAGCAATTTCAACTTATTTTTCCTGCTAGATGGCTGACTGAGGTCATTTGGAGCCTGTGCAAGGTCAGCTTACCGCAGGTGTAATAAAGCCCAAAGCACTTATCGAAGTGGAAAGAGAGTTGAAGTCTCTCAAAATCAGTGCTCCTTTTAAGAGAGTCCTGACATAATCTGGGGCGACAGCTAACCTCAGTGAAGGGTGGTGAGAGTTAGACAACTCTGCATACCACTTTAAAGAGTCGTGGCTTCCCCAAAAGAATTCTGGGAGCTGTAGTTTGTTAAGGGTGCTGAGAGTTGTCAGGCAACCCCTATTCCCTGCACAGAGCTACATTGTCCAGTTGCCTATGAATAAGAATTGATTTTTAAACTGGTCTGGAATTGAGGCTGTTGAAAGTGGTATCATAGTGCTTTAAATGTCTGGTGTGAATGGGACCTCAGTTTGCATCTATACATATAAATTAACATGTGGAACCTTATGGGCCAGACCATTGGTCCATCTGGCAAAGTATTGCGTACACTGACAGGAAACAGCTCAGTTGGGATTATTTCCACAGGTCTACCTAGGCTTGCTGGGAATAAAACTTGGCAAAGCTCTACCACTGAGCTATGGCCCCCCCCCCCGCTCCCCTAACAGTTTTATATGCAAATACTATACAAGTCTGTGCCCTCATTTTCTGGCAATAAAGTGGCTGTCACCCTACTGAACACATAAAATTCATGACCAATGTGATGGGGATGAAAACTCTTCCTCATTCTCGATTTCCCTCAAGATGACTCAACTCACACGTTAATACAATGAAAGGAACCCCCCCCCAAGCTGCTCATTTGTAATAGTGATGTTATTATTCACTCTTTTTCACTCTTTGGATGGATGTTAGAAGGAGGCACTTGTGGATATAATATTCATATGAATTAGCCCTGTTGAAGAATCCTACCTTAGTAATTCATATGGGGTTGTTCTTTAAGAATGTTAGATGATTTCATGGCTGTTCTCATCAATCCCAGAACATTTGTATCATTCTTACAATTCTTGTAATCTACATACTAATTCAGAAAGGGCCTTAATGAAATTTGAATAGGCTAAATGAAAATGTCAAGGGCTACAATCCTATAGGTATTTAACTAGGAGTAAGCTTTGTTGAATACGCTGGGAGTTGTCTCTGAGTTAATAATGATAGGCTTGAGCTGCAAAACTAGTCAGAAGCATATGGGTGGAGCCAGTATGTTAGTTTCCCACAGGTCAATTGCTGTTGGTTACTGGGAGGGAAGGGATAAATGGCAAGTTAGTGGGAAGGTTGACAAAGTGCAAATGCAGAAGTGCCAAATTGGCTCTACTGGTAATTTTGTGTCACACTGAACTCCCCATCACCACAACCCTCCTTGTCTCAGCATCAACCCACTTACTGGGAAGATAAGTGTACTGTCTCCACCCCACCTGATGAGACACTTCTGCAACTGGCGCAATGCAGTTCTATTCATGTTTGCTTGGAAGTCCTATCTAGCTCAATGAGTTTTCCTTCACAGCATCCTCAAAACACTGTGCATAGTCTTAATTATGAAAATCATGTATGCATTGTTGCTTGAGCTGATTTGATCCACCATAGAACTATAAAGAACTATTTTTGAATGTTCAAATAAGTTTGGGGGCAGATCAGTGGTCTACTCCAACCTTCTTAAACTTTTGAGAGAATGTTTGCTGCTCCACTTATATGTTGAACCAAAGCATATTTATGCATGAATAAATTCACTGATATTGAAGATCAATGAAACTTACTTCTAAGTAAGTGCATTTAGGATCTAAGTCTTGTTCTTTAGTCCCCTCTTCCCATATTTTCACATGTTTTCATTAATTGCACTTATCATTGTCATTAGTCTTAATGGGTGCCTTGAAAGTTTATTTGATAAGAACTTGGAAGATCTCTATAACTCATTAGTGAATAATAAAACTCAGTCATTCAACACAAGCTTCATCTATACATGGATACAGCAATTTGCCATTCCTCTGAAACAGGCTGATTATTACTTATGTCTTTCATGTGGTACACTTATATGTAATGAAGGATAAATGGGTCAATAATTTCCCTGGCCAAAGTAGGAAAATATACCCATGTAAAATCTGGTGCATTTTACCACCTTGTTAAAAAATATAGTCATCATGAAAATACATTGGCATTTCAGTGTAAATCTTTCCTAATATGCACATTATTGTTTGCAATTTTGCCTAATATATATTTTTGCAAAGCAAATTTTCCCCAATATAATGCATTTTAATGTTTTATTTTCACTAATATCTTTATACACACTTTACATTAGTATATGCATTTTTGTAACAGGAACATCTTGGGAGCCACATGTCCTCTACACCTGCTTTACACCTATGTATCTTGGCAACTGATAGAAAAGCTGCTTTTGGGTCTCTGGGGCTTGCTGTGACAAGAGGTACCATCCCACAACATATTCCAGTGAGCTAAGAGGCACTTTTGTCTCTTTAGCTCTAAAAAATTACAGTTGCAATACATTTTAAAGAAACCAGCTAGTTTATTTTCAGCACTGGGCATATAGAAAATCCTCCATTTTAGCCTCTAGCTGTAATAAATTGGTTTGACATGGAATAAGATTGCGATCGCTGCATTTGAATACAGTATAGTCTGAAAAGCACATGACAATGTTTGACAAAAGTGAAAAAGCTTCTAGTAGCACACTTAAGTCAAAGTTACTACAGTGGTACCTCGAGTGACAGACGCTTCAGGTTACAGACTCTGCTAACCCAGAAATAGTACCTCAGGTTAAGAACTTTGCTTCAGGATGAGAACAGAAATCGTGCAGCGGCGATGCGGCGGCAGCGGGAGGCCCCATTAGCCAAAGTGGTACCTCAGGTTAAGAACATTTTCAGAACGAACCTCCGGAACAAATTAAGTTCTTAACCTGGGGTACCTCTGTATAAGGAAACTATAGGAACCAACTGAAGGTGAAGACGGACATAATAGATTACTGTATTAAAATAAAAGTTGGACACATAATTGGAGATATTTACAGATACAGCAGCACATTTGGAATTTAACATAGTGGGACACTGAAGAGAAACAAGTAGGACTTTTTTTTCAGTTGCAATAGCCAAATTGTCTTTAGATCTGAGTCCAGGGGATTTGGAGGACACAATCTAACTTGCGTGTACTGAAACCCTCGTGTTGAAAGTTACAAGGAGAAATCCAAACCCCTGGCCAACAGCAGTGGGGCTTAGTGAAATGATGCAGGGCCAGCTCAGGATGTTTTGCTGCTAGATGCAAAACACGTCCTCCATTGTGTGCTCACCACCCACCCACCCACCTTTGAACATTTGAAAGGCATCAGGTTGAGGAATGCTTCAACAGTCTAATCCGGAGGTTGCGAGTGAGGCTTTGCTAGTCCAAACAGGATTGCAGTTGACTCACCAACCTTAACTTACACCTGAGTAGAATGGGAATGACTGAGCAAAGAGCACTTTGCTAGCCCTTTAAGAACTACACTGCTCTGCTTTTCCAGGTTATCAAGCTCTGCGGTCCTTATTACATAAAACATGACACCGTTACTGCAAATATCAGCATCTTTTCCCACTTCAAACAAGGAGCAACATGGCAGAGCTTTGTTCGCTGTTACAGAAGAAAATACAACATTGAAAAAATAAACAGCTTCAGAAAACAGTATTACAAAGAGCAGCAAATACTTGCAATCTGTGTGCTTCCTCTTCTACGCCATCCTCCCCTTTCCAGGTTGCAGTCTTTCGAATGGATCTTAGCAACAGAAAATGCCTGCATTGACCCTTCACTCCATGCATTTCTCCCCAAAAATAATTCTAGCATGAATATAAATAAGTACTTGTGTATCAAGGGAAACAAATTGAGGCCTACTATTAGCTGAACCACAAACAACTGTGAGGAAAAGAAATGAAGGCCTACTATTAGCTAATGTTTCTACAGAGACTCATCAGCCATTTTGCCCGAGCCTGCAGTGGAGTTCAGGCTTGCATGTTGAGCGTGCTGCTTTGTGGTAGATAGATGTGGGCAACTTACAACCATCAGGAGCAACACAGCAACACCTGCTTTGTCAGGAAGATTTTGGGCATTACATGGCAGGACAGAGTCTCAAACAAAGATGTGCTATCCCAAACCCACATTCCCAGCTTGTTTGCACTCCTGTCTTAGTGGCTTCTACTCTGGCTTGGTCACAGAATGGAAGATGGCAGGATCCCCAAGTTACACACTCTAAAGGGAGCTGGCTTCAGGCACCAGGCCCATTGGCAGACTAGCTTTGTGTTACAAAGATGTCTTCAAAAGTGACTTGAAAACAGGCAACATTAACCCTGCCATATAGGAATTCCTTGCAGATAACCACAATGCCTGAAGAGACTCAGTCGGGTCACATATCCACAGCAATGATCACTGGGAAGAGCACAGAAAGAAGAAACACCATGGTATACCTGCATCAGCACAATCAGATGCCTTCATCTGCCCCAGCTTCAATTAAACATGTCTCTCCCATATCAGTCTCTGCAGCCACACCAGAAACTGTAACTCTCCAGTGGTTTGACTTCGCCCCCAAAGGCACACTTTTCAAATGTCTCCTAAGACAGATGGATGCCAACCCCCAAAGTTCCCATTGTGAAACATCAACCTACCATAGTGGCCTATCCATGTAAATTAAATAATAACCGGCCATCCACCATGACACTGTCGGAAATGAAATAACTGTTCCCACTCAATAGCCCTCCTCTTCATGGCAGGATCAGCTACAAAGAGAAACGGTTTCTGGGCTTAAAATCAAGTGGTGATCCAATAATAGATGCATCAACTAAACTGCAATTTCAGGTGCATATTGACCAAGAAGAGTGTAGATACAGGGAGGGGAAACCAGATGTTGCTGGGCTTTAGCTATCTTTGACCAGGCTAGCTAGGGCTACTGGGAGTGTGAATCCAGCAATATATGAAGGACCAGAGAGGTTCTCGGATTAAATTTATAATTCAGTGTTATGGTTCTTAATAAGAAGTTCAATATATCATAAGTTTCAACAGGAAAGAAAATAGCTCACATTCAGTGACTGGTCCTTTCCTTATAAATGCTCTAGTGTCCCTGATTAAGGTTTTTTCTTTTTAATATTACTGCTTACCAGTCTCCCCAAAGGAATACTATTTTCTTGTGAATCATGGCAGGCTTTCAGTTTTCACATGAATCACAGCAGGGCTAGAGCACCTAATAGCTGTGACTAGCTCTGGGAAAGTGTTTCCCATATTATATATTATTTTGCTTTCCACATTCTTTGTTAAACTCTGGCTCCTTAATGGTAAATTAATACAGACCAACTAAAGTAATTTGAGTAAGTGTACATTAATATCACTAAATCAAAGGAGGATTTGGCAGTGTAAGTTGAGTTCTAGGGGCTGGGGAGATGTGTGGATTCCAAAACATCAGAGATCTCCTGGCAGTTTTCTAACATCCTTTTCATTCCTAGTATCTTTTTCTTTTTCTTCTTCTACTTCCTTTTTGAGGGGGACAGATTCAAAACAAAAATAGTCTTTTATTCCCATTAAGGCAGGGGGAGGCTTACCTGGGGTGGGGGCTATCTTGTTTGCTGACCAACCACCGTGGCTTTGCCTGTGATACAGAGTTAATTAAGTAAAGCTTTTTTTAATTAAAAACATAGTTCATTTAAAAACCGGTTTGTTCTTAAGGAACTTTTGACAGGGTTGTTGCTACCTCTCTTGAATGGGGGTGAGCTTGCCACACCCCACTTCCTTTAGGGCAGGCATAGGCAAACTCAGCCCTCCAGATGTTTTGGTACTACAACTCCCATGATCCCTAGCTAACAGGACCAGTGGTCAGGGGTGATGGGTTTTGTAGTCCAAAAAATCTGGAGGGCCAAGTTTGCCTATGCCAGCTTTAGGGGATACCTTGAGTGGTTTATCCCATGTGAAGAGCAGTGTGGACAATCTGTTGCCAGGCTTCTCAAAAGGCTGCACCCTAGACTCGCCTTTCTTTGTTTCAGTGACCTTCATAGTGTGGACTTTCCTAGCTGCCTTTCTGGGGATTTGAAGGAGAGTCCTGATTGACTTTAAAATCCCTACATGCCATTTTGAAATACAGGCTCTGAGGTTACATTTTTGAGGGGTCTTGCTTTCCAGGGATCAGAAGAAAAATGTGTTGCCATTTCCCGGTGATGGACAGCTGCTTGTCTGTGTTGATGCACTTGGGTAGTTGCTCTAAAGACTATTGAATATTATTACATCAAGTACAGACTATTTATTAAAGCTTAGTCAAGGCTTTGATTTCAATCCATGGCTGTTATTGTGCCGCAGTGCAAATGGGAAGAGCCAGTGCATGATATATTCCCCAGGCAAGACAATTCTTGAAGTTCCAGATGGATGACACATTAATTAACTTCGTTTTCTTCATCTTCTCAACTGAGAAGTATACCTTTTCTTCCCTTAGAACATTCAGCTGCAATTCGAAAGCAGCCAGCTGCAAATAATACCATGAAAAACTGTGGCTTAGGTGTTTCATGGTGTGACTGATGTTGCACTTTCTATTCCAGATGGAAGTCTGCAGTCTCAATTCTCTGATTTGCCCTATACTGTGATATGCTATTAAGTACAGGATAAGGCTAGGCCATAGCCATGGGAAATGAACACTACTGGACTAACTGAGTATATTTAGAGCTCCTTTCTTAGAAATCTCCTACCCGCTTGAAGATCTGTGTGATGGACATTCATTTGGTATAGCTTTTCATTGAATCATTGATCACAAAGACCACAGGACTCTTGGATTTATACTGCCCCCAAACAGAAGGACTAGCCATGCATGTGCCTTTTACTTAGACACCCATCACATGCCATAACACAGAGAAAGTGCCAGGATATCTCATCTAATATAGATACAAGAAACACTAGCAGGAGGATTCGCTGTGATCCATCCCAAGGTTCAAGGAAGTGCACATTTCATGTTGAAAAAGTCACATCTTTAACAGGAAATGGTGTGCAAATTGATGCTAGCAGAATACAGGTTATCTCAATATACCACGAGGATTTTCAGGAATGTTGAATTTTGTGGGAATCTTTCTCAAGAAAAACTTGCAGTGAACATAGGGTACAAAATTTGGTCAAGGAATTTGAAAAGCTGACACAACTACGGTAATAACAATAACAACATTTAATGCACTGAAATGTTTTTATGAAAGACAAACCAAAATGTCAACAGGTGCCCTAGGGGGGGAAGCAGATAGAAAGTGGCACGTTGAAAGAAGAAACTTCCCTAATTTGCACTCCTGAAACAATACATGAACTGAAATGCAGTTATCCCTCAAAATTCACACTTTTCTTAATTTTGTGATACACATCTCCACCCCTCAAAACGTGTACAAATATATCATGGGGAAGTGTGCAAATTAGGCAAAATTGCAAACCAAATGTGTACATTGGGAGAAAGTCGCACTAAAATACTGGCATGTTCTTGTGATGACTTAAAAAATGCATACTGGTGCACAAATGCGATGAACTAAATTTAAGATTTGAGAAAGTGGGAGTAACCAAAATGGACCAATTTATCCTTCCCTTGCCAACGTGCTCAGAAAAAGAAGTTTTTGCTTCAATTTTTTGCTGCACTAAAATGTTGTGTCTTCATCTATGAAAGGCCAGTTGTCAAAGGAACTGCCCATAAACTTCTGGTTTCTTTTGATAACAAGAGAGCTGGCAGGCATTTCTCTTAGTTTCCAGAGACTCTGTTTTCCAGCTTCAGCAATATGGAGTATAAAACAGGAGAAAGATCTGGTAGCAGGCGACACATTATCCAGGACATTTGACAGCACTCCTGGAGAAAATTATGACAAAATTGACTTTTCATCAACTTGAAAAAGAAAAGGCGTACAGGCACAATATATATATAAAAAGAAATGGAAAGAATTTGCAGAAGCCACAGTAAATGGCAC
Source organism: Podarcis raffonei (assembly GCF_027172205.1). Taxonomy (NCBI): domain Eukaryota; kingdom Metazoa; phylum Chordata; class Lepidosauria; order Squamata; family Lacertidae; genus Podarcis; species Podarcis raffonei. The sequence continues at coordinate 65,284,598 of NC_070605.1, forward strand.
CATCCAACAGCAAGTAAATGAAAGGTAGCTTGCTAGCCAGGTTACTACATACAGTACCTGCCTCATATTTTAAATTTAAAACAGCACTGTCTGTAATTGATGGGAAATTGTTCCAAGGTGATAGGCTGGGAGTGCCCCAAATGGCATGCTTCAGAGAACACATGAGGGACATCTGGACATTGAAAATTGTAACACAAGAGCCAACAATGTGCTGCAGTGGTCTGAATGAATCTGCATATTGGGCAGATGGTAAAAAGGTGACCCATGCCAGAAATGCCAGCCTAGGCCCATGTGGATAAACAGTGACAAATTAGAGGCATGTACAAACTGAGTGGTGACATCTTTATGCACTCTGAAAAAATATTACCTGTAGGTTTAAAAACCAGCAGAGAGTCTTGTGGCACCTTAAAAGACTAAGAGATTTATGGCGACATTAGCTTTCATGGACTGGACAATGCTTCATCAGATGAATGAAGTGTTATTATCAGTTGGAAAAGGCATCACTAGAGTGTCTCGGAAACTACAACTAATTCAGAATGCAGCAGCTAGACTGATGACTGGGAGTAGCCGCTACGATCATATAACACCAGTTCTAAAGGACCTTCACTGGCTCCCGTATGTTTCCGAGCATGATTCAAAGTGTTGGTGCTGGCCTCTAAAGCCCTAAATGGCCTTGGCCCAGTATGCCTGAAGGAGCATCTCCCATAGTTTAGCCCAGACACTGAAGTCCTTCTCCGGGGGTCTTCTGGTGGTTCCCTCACTGAGAGAAGTGAAGTTGCAGGGAACCAGGCAAAGGGCCTCATTGGTGCCCTCCTGTGGAATGCCCTTCCATTAGATGTCAAGGAGATAAAGAACTACACAACTTTTAGAAGACATCTGAAGGCAGCCCTGCATCAGGCAGTTTTTAATGTATGATATTTTATTGCATTTTTATATATACTGGAAGCTGCCCAGAGTAGTTGGGGAAACACAGCCGGATGGGCGGGGTATATTTATTAGACCCAAATGAAGCAGAACACCTCATGCAGTTTCCTCTCAAGGAACAGGGGTGAGATCTCATATGACTGAGATTGTACTACAGGCTTGGGTTGCCTCTAAAAGGTTGCCTCTGAACTCTTCATCTTCAGCATCCCAGCAACTCACCCTTTGAGCAATGCAGGCTTTGCCAGTTGCCATTCAGGGCTGAATGGGAATTTCTTTACTACACTCTGATTGGCTTTGGACATACTTCCCCCTGCCTGTGCACCATACTTCTCTGAATTCAGTTGGATTGTGGTGGATTTGGGTTTTGATCTTGCTGCATGGTGTGGGCAGGTAAGTGGTTTAAGACACTGCTTCTCAAGCTATTTGATGTGATGGACTGGCATTCCCCTCTGCCGCCCATGTGCCCACCCAACCCGTCGTATCCCACCCAACCCGGGCTGTGGTGGAGTCACTGCAGACTGGAAGCCAATGGCAGACCCTCCAAGTGTCCCTATTTTCCAAGGACGGCCCTGATTTAGAGAAGCTGTCCTAGTTTCTGATTTGATCCTGGAATGTCCCATTTTTCTTAGGTTGTCCCTGTTTTCATTGGGGAAATGTTGGAGGGTATGGAGTTATTCGACCCCCGAGATGTCTGAAGGCAATCCTGTATAGGGATGTTTTTTAAAAAATGTTTAATGTTTTATTATATTTTTATATACGTTGGAAGCTTTCCAGAGTGGCTGTGGCAACCCAGTAAGATGTGTGGGGTATAAATAGTAAAATTATCATTATGGAATGGGACGTCCCTATTTTCATCAGATAAATGTTGGAGGGTATGCAATGACTTGCAGTCCAGCAACAGTCCATGGACTGCCACTTTGAGTACCACTTAATTAGAGCATGGTCAACAACTTGAGGCATGGTGGGGTACAGACCTATTGTTGACTAGTTTGTGGGACCTCTTGGTCTGGTGCTTTCAGGGCCTGGCATATGCCACCTGCTGAGAACTGAGCAATGTGGGGGGTGGCACTGATCAAGTCACACACCCCTGGCTTGCCTTTACGGGAAGAGCATAGTTGCCTCCCATCATGCCACCTTGGGTGATGGAGATGAGCCCTTAGCTGCAGTCAGGAGTTTTTCTGCTTGCCTGGGTGGATATTATCTGTCCACATTTGTTGTGTGAGATTGTCTCAAGATCTTCCTTGTTATGCTTCTATAAACATAACCTTTTAACCAGTGCTTTTCTTCTAGAAAAAAAACGGTGCTGTTACAGCATACCGTTGAGTATCCTCAGAAAACAGCACTGCTTTTACCAATTCCTGTTCTCAACTCAGGGTTCAGGGTGTGAGGCAAGGAGTCCTCAAACCTATTTCCATCTTCCATAAACACATGGATGCAACAAAAATAACTGACAAACTCTGGTAGGAGTCCAATTGATAGGACCCCAGCTAAGGTATTTCACATCCTTTGCCCAAGGGATGCTTGCTACATGGTTGAAAACCCTTGGGCAGCATCCTCTGTCTTGGTCCCCCACATCCCACCCTCAGGCACTTGCCTCTTTCTTTCTTTTGTCTTATGCAGAATACAAATTAGCAAATGAAATGGAGACCTCTTTCTTTTCTCTCCATTTCTAGTTATGCTTGCTGTGTGTGGTAGTTATAGCATATTTCTTTAGAACTACACTGTGTAACAATGTCAGGAGAGAAAAGCCACTCTGAAATGTTAAAAGGACTACAGTGTGCCAAAAATGTGCCAAGTGAATATCTGTTCTGTAGGAGGGCGAGGGGGGAATTAATTGGTAGCCTGTTTCTCAAACAGGTTTTTGTGACACCCCGTCTCTATTCCACACACGATGTGTGCATAATATTTTATGACTGGAGCACTGCATAGATTTACATAATGTGTTTTTAAGCGAAAGTGCTGCCGAGGCACTGATGACAATACCTTGCGATTATATCTTCTCTTGCTGTCAATTATTCTTAAAGCATTCCAATGCGTGAAGCTTTAGGTCAATATAATGAATTTCAAAGTGACAACCAGGTACGAAGAAGCATTATCGCTGCGGGGGGCTTAGAAAAAGGGAGTATTTTTCCTTTTGCCCTTTTCCTCCTCCTAAAAGGAATGTTCCTCTAATCGTCATTTTCTCTTAGGAGAGTCCTTTATGCACATTTAATGTGGAATCACGATGGAAATCTTTACAAGTCCATGGGCTCTCATCTTCCACTTTGGTGGATAACGATGAAGGGAGGAGGAACTTGAGTTTAATTTTTAATAAGACACGAACACAATGAAATGAGAAGCTAGAGGCGAGAGTTGCTTACAAGTATTTGATAAGATAGATTTTAGTCTCATCATGTACAGTGGCAGTAAATGTCACTTGGTGTGTATTTTCCCCAGGATTTTATTGTACACACACATATTTGACTCTATTAACAGGAAACATGGTGCTTGGTTGTTTTCAGCTTAAGAATAATTTTATTTATTCATACACTCTCAGAAACCACATAGGTGTGCTATGCGAACATGAATACAGAAGCTCAGAGAAAGGAAGATGAATTTCCTTGGGGCATGCTACTTCATATATATCTGACAAGGTCAATGCATTGCATTTCTAAGTGGCAATTTAGTGGGTTCATGTGTGTATTTGGGGTTTTTAATAGTGTTATGAGTTGGGAGGGGCGTAGGCTGTATGCTGAGACCCTTCTAATGCTTGCCCCCCCCTCTAATTCTTAGAATAGCCAAGCTAGCTTCCTGGTGAGTTGATGGGCCATGAAGGGGAGCAAAGGAAGGGGCTCTGTGAGAGACAGCAAATGGGTGGGCCCCCTCCTTGACTTCATGGATAGTTATAAGGACAAAGTCAGAGTTGAGAGTAGAGAGTTTGGAGTGGTGTGAGCTAGAAGCAAAGCAGCAAGCTGGGAGTGGAGAGAGATAGAGTCTTGTTTGATTTCTGTTTGAATCCAAGTTTGTGGCTTATGAGGGAAGCAAGACCCCCTTAGGGTGTTAATGCTGTGAACCCCTGCATTGTAGGCTAAGGTTATAAAGGTAAAGGTACCCCTGCCCGTACGGGCCAGTCTTGACAGACTCTAGGGTTGTGCGCTCATCTCACTCTAGAGGCCGGGAGCCAGCACTGTCCGCAGACACTTCCAGGTCACGTGGCGAGCGTGACGAAGCTGCTCCGGCGAACCGGCACCAGAGCAGCACACGGAACGCCGTTTACCTTCCCGCTAGACAGCAGTACCTATTTATCTACTTGCACTTAATTGTGCTTTCGAACTGCTAGGTGGGCAGGAGCTGGGACCGAACGACGGGAGCTCACCCCGCCGCGGGGATTCGAACCGCCGACCATACGATCGGCAAGTCCTAGGCGCTGAGGTTTTACCCACAGCACCACCCGCGTCCCTAGGCTAAGGTTATATATGTGTGTAAATAAACCATATATCATAAAGACACCACAGTATCTGCTGTACTGCATTCTGAAGAAACACAAACCCTGGGTAAGAGCCAAGAACCCCTGCACCGCTCAGAGGGATGGCATGCAACAATATTATTTAAGCTGCATGATACAAATTACTTCATTGGCATTTTAAATTCAGTTTATATTGTGTGTGTTTCTTACACAGAAACCCAGCGTTGATAGGGGCCTTGTATTCCAACCTCCTGCTTGATGCAAGAAACCTGAATCAAGAACAGCCTGAGCAGCCTCTTCCTGAACCTCACCAAAGAGAAGTCCACTCTTGCTCAGGTAATTGTTTCCATTGTTGAACTATGCTCACTGCTAAAATTTCTCCCAAATTTCAAGTAAACTCTACCCTCCTGTAATTCTAATAAATCTAGCCCTAGACTACAGAGATCAAGCCTTTGTAGGACATTATTTCAAGTATTTGAAGAATGCTTTCATGCACATCCTTATTCTTTTTTTTCCTCCAGGCTTAGCATACTCAGTATACTTGAGCCTCTCTGTTCTCCTCCTCCTCCAAAACTGTTCTAATTTTGTCACATCCTTCTTAAAGTGCAGTGGCCAGAACTGGACACAGGACTCTAGCTAATGCAGAATAAAGTGGTTCCATTACAGTACTTCCTATGACTTGAAAACTGCATCTAAAATTGCACTAGCCTATCTTTTTACAGCTACAAGACACTGCTGATTCATGTTCAGCTTGTGACTGAATGCAATCCCAAGATCCTTTTCACATATACTACTGTCAAGCCAGGTATACAAGGTGTACAACAGCTCTGTTTGTGGGCCAAAAAGCAATGTGAACTGGAGTGATGCTCCCAGAGTCTAAGCACTTTTCCAACACTGTTTTCCAACCAGCTGTCAAGCCATCTGATGGTGTTATCAGCTAGCCCTCATTTAAGTTGCTAGTTAACCAAAATATCATAGGCAATTTGGGCAAATGCTCTGATAAAATGAAGAAAAATGACATCCACAGCATTCCCACAATCCCAAGTGAGTAACTTGATAAAAAAGAGAGAGAAACCATTTGCCTTGGAGGGCTTCTTCATTGACAAATCCACGCTGGCTTCTCCCAAATCACTGCCTTGTTATCAATATACTTGCATATGGAAAGCTTCATAATCTGTTTTGGTATCTTCCCTGTATCGACTGCCCTGTATTTTCCTGGATCTTCCTTTCAGGAGATTGGGACATTTCTGCTGTCTGCAGTCCTGGGACCCTCTTCTCATTCTCCAGGCGTCTTTATAGATGATAGGCTGTGGTTTTGAGAACATATCTCTGGGGAATTATTTTTGAAATGTAAACAACAATAACATGCCTTAAATCAGAGGTTGTCAATGTGATCCCCTCCATGCATTTGTTCAACTCCATCTCCCATAAGCCCATCCAGCATGGGATGATGGGAATTGTAATCCTACAACACCTGGAGTTGTAGACCAATACATTGGCTACCACTGCCTATACTAAAGTTCTCAGGTATTATTAAACATAGGAAGCTGCTGTATACAAAGTCAGATGAGTGGATACCTAGCTCAATATTGTCTACACTGATTGGCAGCTGCCTTCCAGAGTTTCAATATCTGGGGATCCTGGGAACTGAAATTGTGGCCTTCTGAATGCAAAACATTTGCTCGCCTACTAAGCAATGCTTTCAGAACAGTGGATTTAAGGCACCCCATGATTTGGCATGGGAAAAGACATTTTCAAAAAGGGTGTAAAATAGTGTCCATTTTTATGCTCAAGCATACACCTTATGGCCTCAGTAATCACACTGCATTTTCCTAACCCAAACCCAGCATAATAGCGATGTTAACGAGTGCAGAGAAGCTGCACCTATTTATACTGTTCTCCTCCTTCTAATGTTAGGCTAAAATTATTTGTCTGATAAAAGTGCACATTCATACTGCAGAAGTTACAGTTAAATGAGTATTAACTGCCTGTTCCCTTGTGGGAGGCTTGTTTGGTATTCTCTCTACATCCCAAATTGGCAACAATCTCCATGAAAGGCACTGAGATCTTCATTCGCATGGTTTTGAGAAAGCTGAAAAGAAGCTCTCAGAGTTTAGCACGAACAACCCCTTCCCGGTTACCTCACAGAGTGTTTGGGTATCTGTGGCTGCTACGCTTCATCAAAGCAGCTTTTCATATACACCAAGAACTGACAGGAATTCTTTGTCGGGGACAGCATCCTTGCTTACCTGAATCATGAGTAGGGAGGCTGGAGATTTTTTGCAAAAATCAAACATGAATGTGAGCTCTGCAGCAGCTTGCTCATTTGCCTACCAGGTGAGCATCAGTGATCTTTATTGATACTGGTTTTCAAAATCCACACAAAATTAATGGCACTGTTTTTGAACCCAGTGCTCTGTTCGTTGTCATTGTTTCGGAGTTACTGTCAGATCAGCTCTGCAAAAAATGTGTATTCCTCTGAACTCTGCTCCACTGAGGTGATGCTGGTAGGCGTTAAAATTCAGTGCCATGTTTCTTATCCTGCCTTCCTACCTATAAAGCCCTCTATTACATGATAGTGGGAGGGAGGGAGGGAGGGGTTAATGGGTGTAAGCTAGTAATGTTTAATGGTAGTAGCTTTAATAGGAAATGCATTTTTAAAGAAAGAGTGATTCTCTGAGCTTTTCAGAACCATCGTTGTACAAAAAGGTGTGTCAGCTTCACTGTTGCAAAACACCAAGGAACAATCCAGCCAGCACAGTTCACCAAGGCTCTGCATCATTTTATTGTGTGTTTGTGTGGGGTGTGGGGAACGTAACCACAACCATGTACTTTGTGTCCTTCCTTTCACTACCATCAGTGAGCATCATCCCGTCCATCACGCCTGCTGGAACACACACACAAAAATGACCAATTTAAAAAATACTGCTGTTCTCTCTGCATTTTGCAGCAATTGCCCTTGCGAACTTTTCTTCTGCATGTGGCCATTCACAGCTATGAAAAAGGATGGTTATGGGAGATGGCTGGATTTGTTATTGTGTTTCAGCGGAGTCCCTCCCCACCCACCCACCCACCCACCCACCCACAAGGATGTCTTGCTGATGATCTGTGTCATTTACACACAGACAATTGTTTTAAATCTTTTGTCTCCCCACCCCATGTAAATAAATCTGAAAGTAAAACTGCCTGGGCGCAATGGCTACTTGATGATGGCCAATGAATAACAATAGCAGGACTGCAAATAGGGGAATATATAGGGATGTAATGGCATCTGTTTTGTAGCAGCTGATCACGCCATCGTCAGGGGAATAGAAAACAACACTCTTATTTTCACAAATCATTGTACCAGGGCTGATCATATGAATTTAACAAAATGCAAACCACAGTGGATCAAGTTTGAATAATGATATTGCAATCGAAAGATGAACAGGTACAGAGAGCAGTGGGCTACATGCCTAATTGCGAGTCACTTTAAAGGGGAGGGGGTTGCTCTCTAAACAGAATTCCAGCTATTAAAAAATTTCCATTTGTATGCAGTGTGACAAGCTTTTGAACTGTGTGGTTATACGCATTCCTTCATGGTGTGAAGCCATCTTGCCCTTTTCCAAGGGAGAGGGTTGCAGCTCGATGAATGCAACTACCATAGTCCATAATGGGCCAATGCACAAAGGCTGCCACGGACAGGGTCAGCCCAAGGCATTTTGCTGCCTGAGGCAACGGAAAATATGGTGCCCACCTCATTCCACATACAGGAGCGGAGTAGTTTAGGATGTGAAGAAAGAGCCCATGTGCCATACCCAACCCAGTCATACAATAGAGAGGAGTGCTGGCTCGAGCCCAGCATCTGCCACCTGAAGTGGTTGCCTCACTCTGCCTAATGATAGAGCCAAGCCTGGCGGCTAAAAATAGCTGCCTGTGTCAACTCCTCACTCCTCTCCCCATAATGTTCAGGCAGACAGGATGTTGCTTCCTTGCAGAAGTTGCTCATCAGGAGAATGATTAAGCTGAAACAATTCAAGGGGGAAAGGTGAGAACTTGATATTGGATTGCTGTTTCATATCTCAGAGCTTTTCATGTCTTTCCTTTCATAACAGAATAAATGTATATAAGGGATTGGGACTGTGCCGGATGGCACGGTCACTAATGGCAAGCACTCCACTGGCCCTGACACCTACATCAGCCAAGGTGTGCTGTGCACATACAGGCTCTATGTACATAAGTGCTGCGCATGAGCAGAACTCTGAATGTGCAGGATTCCCAGTTGCATCAAGTATGCATGTGCATGCAGCTGTATGAAGGAAAGGGCACATTTTCAGAGCTTTGACTATGCAAGGAGATTGGAGACAGGCCAAAATCCTGCTTCATCCCTCTACTATGTGCTCACTATATATATGAAGGAAGTCTGGCGGGCCTCTCCAAGCTGAGTGAGTGGGTGGTAAAATGGCAAAGGCAATTCACACTAGTGAAAGAATTATGGAAGTAATATTGGAATGAATGAAATGGAGGACATGCTATTAAATAGTGACGAAAGCTGGATCACTATCCCAACATCATTTAACCTTTGAGAATCAAATGGGCTGCTATGGGTTAAAAAAATCTTATTTTCATCCAGCTATGTTTTAATGGGCTTATTAACATTTGACATATTTTGCATAACATTCACATTATACCCTTGAAACCACTGATAGCGGCTGTTTTGGGGCAACAAAAGGTAGAGAATTGGAACCCATAGCAACAGCCCAAATTTTGTCTGCATTGCAGGCAATTCAACTTCTAGTGTTATTTATAATATAGGCTGTTTCTAATTACAAAATAAACAGTAATAGGAGCTCTGGGGCTATTTTGTTGCAGTAAGAAACAAAGTAATCTGCATAATATCTAGAACCTTGCCTTCAATTGAAGCTATAACCATGAAAAAGGGTTAGGCTGGTACCTTTGGTATAAACCTCAATAGAAAATGCATTAAAGTAGTCTCTGACATCATCTGTCTTCTCCAGCAAAGATGGGGGGGGGGGAATCCACCTTATTCTTACAAGAGAGAATTCACACAAACAGGAAAAGATATAGAAGAGCATTAAAACTGAAAGGACAAAAATATAGCAGCCATTTCACTAGATTTTCATGGAATTTAAAAACCTTCAGAGAAATAGTGGGAGGAACCAGCTAGGGGACCCCCCAATGGAAAAAGGCTCAGGGCCAGAGAATTGATGGTGGGACACCAATGAGTGGCCAGAGGGAGAAGACTGAGGGGAGAAGGTGTTGGAAGCTGAAGAGGCAACAGGGTTTAGTGAGCAGGGGGAGACTGTGGCAGAGAGAAGTCCAGAATCAGGAGCAGAAGCTGAAGCAGGAAAGGAGGGAGGCCAACCGGCAGAGATGAGTCTGGCTGGTGAATAAGCACAGGTTGCTTGCTGCGACAAGCTCCACTCCCCCCTGGTCTCCCAGAACCAGGAGAGACATGAAAGAGGTAGAGGAGAAGTTACATGCAGGCGCAGTCTCGGATTGCTTGGGAGAAACACTAGAAAGGAGGGGACTTAGGAACCTGGGAGAAGGCAGGGACCTTCAGTCTCAGCAACTGCTTCATGGGGGCGAGACCTGCCAGAGAGGCATTGCTGTGCTCATTAGGCCTGACACTCCTGTGCAGACCCTGTTTTTGCTAATAAAGAGTTAACTCTGACTCACTCAGTGTGATTTACTGCTGCCTGTCTCCTGTCAGGATATTTGTTGTACCTGCCATTTTTATTGTCTCATGTTAACTATGGCAACATTATAAACATACATCAGGGCAAGGCTTCTAATGTATGCATGCCCCCATCACCTCTAAAGGGCATATATTAGAAAGGAGTGCACATGTGTAAGGTATCGTTGTGTGATGGCATCACCACCCAAAGCTATGCATTTCAACATGTGCCTAGGCTTATTTCAAATTTTGAAGAGAAAATGGCTGCCACTGCCCTCTCTTGCCTATGCACATTCATTTTTACACTGGAAAACTTGCTGGAAAATCAAATGATTTCATGCATCAAGCATGCATGACCATCTCTGAACATCTTCAGTGGGGGGTGATGGTTTTGTTTCTGATGAATTTGGATGGTAGGGGACAAGGTGGACTGAGTGAGCTTTTAATTAGTCTAATGGGGTTTATGCTTTTCACATTCCCTTTGCCTTGAGCGTTCAGCATGGGTCAGCCTGCAAATCAAATCAAGTATGAGTCTTGGGATAATGCTTCCCTTTCCACTGTTTTCACATGCATGTCCAGTTTTCATTGAATATGTCACTTTGATATGCCCTAGTGATTATTCGGGTTAGAAACAGTTTGCCCTTGTGTAGCTGTTAGTCTATCTGATTTCAGCATTCTTACCAAGTTCACTGCTTGGTCACACACTACAGTTACATAGCATTGTCTAATTATTGCTGTTACTGAGCTTCTGAAAATATTGGTCCCATAACTTTGGTCTGGTCCTTGCTTCCATATGGCAAATTAGGAACTGCTGTGTTCTGAATTGCTGATTTAGTGCTCCTTATGCATATCTAGGATGAGCTTTCATGTTTATTTAGTGATTTTAGTTGGAAACACTGTGAAATTGATTTAGCATGAAATAAAAGGAAGGCGGGAGATAGTAACACACATACTATTTTAAAATGCTCAAGTTTTCTTGTACCATTTCTCAGCTAAGGAAAGGCAAATGAATTTGCATGTTCTTCAACTTTAGACACCCTGCTTAAAGCCAAAACTTTTTATAAATGGGCAAATGCAACAACAGGGGACGTGGGTGGCGCTGTGGGTAAAACCTCAGCGCCTAGGACTTGCCGATCGCATGGTCAGCAGTTCGAATCCCCGCAGCGGGGTGCCCTCCCGTCGTTCGGTCCCAGCGTCTGCCAACCTAGCAGTTCGAAAGCACCCCCGGGTGCAAGTAGATAAATCGGGACCGCTTACCAGCAGGAAGGTAAACGGCGTTCCGTGTGCTGCGCTGGCTCGCCAGATGCAGCTTGTCACGCTGGCCACGTGACCCGGAAGTGTCTGCAGACAGCGCTGGCCCCCGGCCTATAGAGTGAGATGGGCACACAATCCTAGAGTCTGGCAAGACTGGCCCGTATGGGCAGGGGTACCTTTACCTTTACCTTTACCTTTAAATGCAACAACAACATAAATACAGTCATACCTCGGGTTGAAGCAGTTTTGGGATAAGTATTTTCGGGTTGCGTGCTGCAGCGACCCAGAAGTAACGGAGTGTGTTACTTCCGGGTTTCGCTGCTCATGCATGCACAGACAGTAAAAATGATGTCACGCGCATGCGCAGAAGCAGTAAATTGTGACCCGTGCACGCACAGACGCACGGATGCGGGTTGCGTTCGCTTCTGGATACGAATGGGGCTCCGGAACAGATCCCATTCACATCCAGAGGTACCACTGTACTTACAAATCCCCTAAATGGTAGTGCATATGGTGTTCACCACCACTAAAAGGGAAATGTTCTGTGCCTGTCTATGAGGTAATACAGAATTACATAGGAGGGAGAGCAGGCACTCAAAATGAAATGTAGTTCCTCTTTTTTATCAATAGTTTATTTGGGTATTCATACTATTACAATAAAACAGTGCAGGCCCTTGTTCCTTCCCCCTCCTGGCTCCCCTCCCTCCTTCTTCCCTCATGGCTTTTTTGTTGTTGTTACAGCATTTTCATTTCTGATGTTCCATTGTTTGGTGTGATATCACATCCTCAAATAAGAGTTTGGATAAATGGATATCAGTACTCTGCTTGCGTCTCTGATGCACAACCAGCCGTGTTTTGTGTAAAAGGGAAGCTTTACTTCTCATTCTATAATTTCTTCTCTGGTGCAATGATTACATCAAAGACTAATACACTGCAATTATCACTACTCAGTTGTGTAATACTTTCAGTGTATAAACTTCCTTGTGTTTCTGGGCCTCTATGGGTGATATATTTCTATTTAAAATGCAGGGATATTTATCAGTCACTTGCTGTCCACACTTCAGAACTGTTCTTCAGGCTTCTTTCTGTTTCAGAGACATTGCATTTTCCAAGGACTGGGAGTTTCATATTGAGGAAAATAAGGATTATTCTAATTCATGGGTGTCTTGGAAGGGGGGCAGGGAGAATTTGCTCTTCCCCGAGTGAGCTATAATCCCCAAATGGGGGCCATTTATTCCTAATCTCTGCTTCCTGTTTCTTAACCAGTTACTGTTCCACAAGAAGACTACTCCTAGCTTTATCCCCATCCCATGCCTGCTGATCCTACCCAAGAGTCTTTGGTGAGGTACTTTGTGGAAAGCTTTTGGATTGTCCAAGTAGACATTTTTTACTGGATCACTTCTAAAAGGTTAATAAGACAGGACTTACTATTGCAGAAGCCATGCTTGTTCTACTTCAGCAAAACTTGGTTTTTCTATCTGCTTGTTAGTTCTGTCTCTGACAATACTTTCCACCAGTTTCCCCTCAAAATGACATTAAGCTAACTGTCATGAACTGGCAGGACAGTGGGGAGGAGGAAGATGATCCTGGAAAGGGATATAGCCATGACAGGCATACCTGTGCAAACTGGTGATGGAGAAGGAGAGGTTGGTGTAGAAGGTACTCATGGGGCAACAAAGGGGATGGGGTCAATGCACAGGAACCAGGGCCCATCACCAGAGCCAGATGGGCCTGTTTTCCCAAACACAGTGGGCTCTGATGCGTAAGAAGCAATGGGAGGCACGCTCTAGGAGGCTATGGCAGGCAAGAGCCCACAGCCCAGCTCCCTAGCTGGCCAGGTGGGGCTCACCTGGAGTAGGCTTGGAACAGGTGAGGGCCACATGCTTCATCAAGCCCAGATGCTGCAATCAGCATGCAAGGTATATAAAGGAAGCAGAGCTGAGGTGGTGTGTCTGGTCAACTTCCCACATTGGTTGGACCATGGCTTGGATGTTCCAGGGAGCTCTTGGGAACTCTGCTTGTTTGGGACTGACCTCCAGATGCCCTGATCCTGGGATGGGCTGCAGAGGCAGGAACCTGGTTTGACTGGACTTTGCACCTGTAGGCCTAACTGCCTGCTGGACTATGTACTACCATCTGCTGTGGGATTGTGTACACCAGGGAGACTTGCTGCCATGTACCTGTGGTTTCAGGACACTTACCTGTGGTTTTCTTTTTAAAAATGGGTGTTACATTGACTACTTTTCAGTTCTCGGGTACATAAAGAGATATGAGGGACAAGTTACATATTTCTATTAGCAGATCAGCAGCAGGAAAGCAAGGTCCATAGTGTCAATAAAGTTTTATATAAGGCATATATGTCTTGATGTAAACATGGTCCTGCTCACATGAATATGATGCCAAGAGGAAGAGGAATATAATCACTGTCTTATTAGGAAGATTTCTGGCATGCAGGATTTCTTCCCTGTCCTATTTGAATATAATGAAATGGGACACATTTGTAAGAGATCATGTGGGAGGGAAGGTTAAATGAGAACATTTTAGGTGGATGCGATTTGCTATAGCTGTTGATTAAATATACCAGCAATGCAGTGTTATAAATATAGCTGTAGGCCTTTTCTGCACTCCAAACAAGTTATTAAACTGTGAAATGGAGGTTCAAAAAAAGAAGAGTAGTAATGATTTTGAAATGTTGCTTACACTCAAAAAATGTGCTTGGCAGAACAGAATCCTAGAGTTTAGGAAGGCCTGGGACTAAAGAGGCTTGTAAATCCCATAACTGCAAATGGGCAGTTCAAAAAGTTGGCTTAGGCCAGACAGTTAAATGAAAATTGAATTTATTTATTAATGGGAATTAATAAATATATTTATGAACAACAAAACCTGACTTCCATTGACATCTCTGAAATTGCATGTAGTCCTGTAAAAAAGCCTGACTAATTAATCCTGCTTGATATGACTCTGCAGGAATATTTATAAAAGTACAGGAGGTCTCAGACTGATAGTGAGTGGGTAACAGCCCCGATTTGTAGTTAAAAAGTTGGATCGGTATTTTACATATGGTTCAAAATACATTGACCTTTAGAGACTCGAGAGAGAAGTTCTACTTCTATTCATTCCCTCCATTATTAAGGCCTGCTACTTACCCTGACAATCTGTCCATTGCAGTTACATCTGATTACAGCAGCAACAACATGAAGAGCCTTTCAGAATCGCCCTATCATTGGGTAGAGAGAGGTGGCTGCCTCAGGCAGTAGATGATGGATGCTGTCCCATTCCCTGATGTTTAGGTAAAATTCACCAGCCAGCCTAGTTGGGAGATGCCACTGTGAAAGTAAGAAAGAGGTCTTGGTCCTCTTATGCCACTTCTTTGCACCACCGCTTTGCAGAGTTGGCCAGCTGTGTTAAGCACCAATGCACACATTGTGCACAGGGTTCCAAGGATGCATGCAGCCCAATATGCACACTTAAAGGTAAAGGTAAAGGGACACCTGACCATTAGGTCCAGTCGTGACCGACTCTGGGGTTGCGGCGCTCATCTCACTTTATTGGCCGAGGGAGCCGGCGTACAGCTTCCGGGTCATGTGGCCAGCATGACTAAGCCACTTTTGGCGAACCAGAGCAGTGCACGGAAACGCCGTTTACCTTCCTGTCAGAGCGGTACCTATTTATCTACTTGCACTTTGACGTACTTTCAAACTGCTAGGTTGGCAGGAGCAGGGACCGAGCAATGGGAGCTCACCCTGTCGCGGGGATTCGAACCTCCGACCTTCTGATCGGCAAGCCCTAGGCTCTGTGGTTTAACCCACCGCGCCACCCGCATCCCCAATATGCACACTTACTTGGGAGTAAATCTCATGGAGCTTGGGAGGACTTGCAAGCAAGGATCGCATTGCAGTAGTTGCACTAGTGGTTCACCAAGTGGCTGCCCTGGTTGAAACATGGGTGATGGCTAAAATATATGTTATAATAGCATTTTCCCATGCAATATATCCAAATCCATCTGGTAATCAACTTTACTTCTAAAATACGACACTAGAGAATAAACACATAGTCTGACTGCAGGGAGACCACAACAAGGCAGCAAAGGATGGGTGGCCTGAAAGCATTGGGTATCTACTTTAATTTGATTTTAAGTGAAGGTAAAGTGGCCAAAGGGTAAAAAGTGGATTGAAAGGACCTTTTCCTAAAAAAAAATACCCAGCTCTAGTTCCACATCATGCTGTTTGCAGGTCAAACTCGTTGAACTGAAGCTGTTTAGTTCTGCAGTGAGGCTAGAGCAATATAGTGCAAATAAAATGCATTTACAGAGGCATCCCAAGTGTGGGAGTGGAGAGTGGCCTGGAAAATCTACCGCCACACTGTTCCTTAGCAGCCCAGGGCAGAGGACAAGGAGCATTTGTGCTTTATCATTAAGTCAGCTCCGGTCCAAGCCCCCATTACCCCTCCCTCTGGGAATGGCACAATTTTACATGCAGAGAACCCAGAGCTGGGTCTGCCTCTACCCTTATAATGACACATTTGGAAGGCTTGTGAGTGTTCCTGTGGTTGGAACATGGTGAGTAGTAGCCTTCTACCTCCCACGCTTTCCATGGGCACAGTGGGACCTTGCCTGTCTTCTGATGTCTCCCAGCAGGAAATATCAGGGCGCTAGGATTGCTTGTCACTCAGCCCTCAATTCCATTCAATTTGCATTTAAAGGCGAACCTACTTGAATCCACACTTTCTGAATCAAGAAGTAACACCAGCTGGATTTTTTTGTGCAGTTCTTCAGCTAAGGAATGCATACAAAATGATAATAATAACAATACTACATTAGGCTAAGGTCTGCATTAAAAAAAATCATATATTAGTGGAAATGATGGTCAAAAATGCATTATGTTATCAGAAATTGGTTTGTAAAAATGTCTGTGGTAGGCATAATAGCTTGGGGAAATTAGGGGGAAATTAAAATGCTGATGAATTTTCATGGGGACTTTAAAAAATAAATAAATCAGTGCTGTGAAAATGTGAAGACTGGAAAAAATGAGAAAATGATAGATTTGCCCGTCTCTGCCTGCAGTTCTGTACACACTTACCTAGGAGTAAGTCTCAGTACAGTGAAGTCAGGGCAGCTTATATATGAGTTGATTTGCATAGGGTTACTCTGTACGTGTAGCATTATGTTATCATGGGAAGTGTGTTTTATATTTCTCATACTGATAACAGATTTCAACCAGTAATCAAGAAGAAAAATTCCCTTTTCTGCTATGTTTGTAAAAAACGAAAAATAAATAAAGCACTCTGTAGGGTGTTTACATTTTAGAATAAATTGAAAAGCATTTGCTTAAACCTCCACAAATCAAAACAGTTGTCACTTCAACTGAATAGACTGGCAGCAGATTTTTTACTTCCTCCTTATAATTAAGAAGCCACTATATGATACCATGTTGCAGCCTAGAAGACTGTACTGTTTTCTTCACTTGACTAAATGGTAGCTTTATACAGTTTTATATATTAAAGGGACAAATTGCAGTGACATAAAAACTGCTGCAACTGTGCGTTAGAAGCAAGTCTGCAATCTTTTAATGTAACGATGATTTCCATTACCATTAATATTAACATTTAATGTTTATTGTCTTTACTATTTTATGCATTAGTTTGAAAACCTTACCTAGTGTTCACTGCAGGCATGACTAGGCATTGTGGATGAAACCCAACATTTATTTCTAATTTTTCTTGTTCATCTACAATTGCTTATCAGCAAACCTACAACAAAGCTCATTTGTATTGGTACAAATGCTGTCTCATAAAATCTAATTTCTAAATAGATAGGGATTTTCTATTGTAATTGCCAGCTGCTGGCAATGAAAGAGTATCAGGGACTGCTTGCTCATGAGTAGACACCTTACTCTGGGCCCTTATTAATTTATTTAAGATCACAGGCCAATTTAAAATATAAAACCACAAAAATGCATACCACAGTAACAAAAATACATACCATAACAACAAACAAAAATGATACCGCCCATTCAGTTTATTAGGCCATAGATTGTATAATTTGCCTAAAGTCTGGGAGAAAACAAATGTTTTTTCCTGGCGCCTATGTAATGTAATGTGCCCATCCCTCTTTGGCCTTGACCAGAAGCTTCCGGTGCTTTTGAGGTCAAGGTGTGGTGGGTTCCACCTACTCCATTGACATTTCCAGAGGTTCTTCCTTGGGTATCAACGCAGAGGGGCCCTCAAGGAGATCCTCAGCATTGGAGTCAGAGATCCTCCCTGCTCCTCAAGGTGTTCGGCCAGTGGAGTGTCCATTTTGTCTCCTGAGGATTCTGTGCATGGCACCATATCAGAACTAGACATGATAGCTAATTCACAATTTTCTGGTAATGTCATTGAATGACTCATTGATACCGGGGGGGGGGTATTAGGAGCAAAGTAAATTATTCTTTATTAGTCTAAATGGAGTTGCATCGGTTAGCAGAGTAATTAGTTTCTAAACAATGGGTTTTTCTTCTTCTTTTAAGCCATGCTGTCTGATCTGGAAGCTTTGTTCCACAATTCTGGATGTGTGGTACTGCAAGGCTGTTAGAAGGAAAAGATATCCTGTGGGCTTTAGCTAGTGGTTGTTTTGCCATAATTGAAAGTGCTTCAGCTCTCGCAAGATGGACACTCCATTTTCACGAATTCCCACTGAACATGACTTTTTCTTGCAGGTAAAGTTGATGTAATATTGTAGGTGTGTGGTTGTATGTTAAATGCATTTTTTTCTTGACAAGGCCAGCCAGGGGCTGCATTTGTATCAGGGCAATGGCACGGGGTGTGTGTGGCATTAATCATTTCCCCAAGTACCATGGCCTCAATTTATGCCTTTACATAAACTGCTCTGGGGTGTTCTCTCCCCGCCCCCCGCTATCAAGTGGTGTTTGGATTTTACGAAATAAAATAAATAAGTGCCTGATCCCAAGCACACTCCAGGACACAGTCCTGCCCACAATTAAACCCTGCTTCTATATCATTAGGAGCAGTAGCCTTGGTTGTGAAAGATATTTTATTAAGAGCCAAACATATATAACTAAATAGAAGTCAATTGAATTTTTCACTTCCTCTATCATCCATGTAATCCATCTTGCTTAAAAATGCAGTTAAATGTTTATTTGAACCTATTGCACCCTATTAAATGTTACATCTTCATTTAGGAAGACCATCCTTGCCTGAATTAAACTGTTTCCATCCCTGATTAGCTGATTAAGAGACAAGGAAGAGAAATACACTCCTCCAGGCAGCCTCTTTATTGAGCATTCATCCTGATGCGCTTGTTTGCTGGGAGGTTATATGACAATGAACATCCATCCTGAATTGATTGCCTGGTGCTGATATGCTTTCTCAATAATCTTTTATTCATCTCACACTTTTCAATGAATTTACTATCACTTTCCTAACAGCAAAACACTGGTGGATTTATTGTGCTGGGGCGAGAGAGTGCTTTAAATCCGTTTCAATTGCAAAACTAAATGCAAATTTTTGGTATGCACCTGAAAGTCTCCCACTAAATCCTGACTATCTCATGAAAATTTATCAGAATCTCAGTACCAATTTCTCCAATTAAACACATTTTTCTTTGCAATTTTGCCTTCTAAATATTTTTGCAATTTCCCCTATATTTTGTATGCTACTTTCAGTGATATACTGCATTTGTATGCACCCCCCCCCCATATTTGCATTTTTGTACCCATTACTGGCTGGAGAACTGCAATGCAAAATTCAGAGAACTGTGAATTTTGAAGGACAGCTGTGTTTAGGTTCACATAGTGTTTCAGAAAGTGTGAGATTTGAATTTCTGCCCTATCCCCACAACCTAAGAATTCACTTGCCCTTAATGCATTTCATATATTGCTATTGTTGTTGTTACAAGTACCCCCAGAACAGTTTCCATATACTCAACAAAACGGTGAGGTTTCACTCTGTTGTATAACACAAAATAGCAAATCTCTAACATGTGGCTCAGCCTTAAAACATTGGCTTTTAGCTTTTTTTTCTGCATTGAGTGAGTGGTGGTGGTGGGCTCATTAAGGACTAAGGGTTGATTTGTTCTTTTGACGATCCAGTTTTGAGCATCTAATCCAAGATCACAAAGGCATTTGAGAAATTAGCACACTCCAAGACCCAGTATTTGTACCTTGATCATAAGGGCATCCATTTAGAATTTATAATGAAGATGTGAATAAAGCATAACTGAAAGCTTTTTATATTCACCAAACAGGCTAAGCTGATGCCAGTATATTAAAAAAAAAAAAACAACCACGTAAAGCGAGAGAAAAGAATCTCATTCTGCTCAGTGATTTTCAAATCACGCAAATTATCTGTCTTATTTGTAAAGTGCTAATAATACAGGAAACCCAGAGGGAAGGGGGAGAGGGCTGAAGAAGAGAAATCAATTCTACCAGCTAATTTTCCCGCTAATCAGACAGTTCATCCATTTTAAAAATATTTTTTATTTTTTTCTTACAAAAGATGCTGCCTTGATTTGAAATTTGTGGCAACTGTATTAAACATTAGAGTGGGTTTTCCTATGGACACAAACTTCAACGCCAGCAGCCTTCTGTTGCCTTTCAAGGTCACTTGAAGGAATATGAATCTGTTCAAACTGGGCACTATGTTTCTATCTGTATGCTTATTACCATTTAATTATACATTCTGCCCTCTAACGGATAATTAAAACTGTTTCAAAGCTTTTAGCTGTCACAAGATTTGTTTTCATAAACAGAAGCTTTGCGGCATTTCCTTGAGCACTTTACTTTTCAGACACCACATAAAGAGGCAAATCAATGTAATCTTGGAGGAATGCTCACTGGCAGAACCAATCGCTTCCTGTGTCCTCCTCATGCGGTGGCAATTTAAATGTTTTGGGCTCCCAGCAGAGTTAGCCACCATGGTGCAAGGCTTTGTACAGCCAAGAAAGAAAGAAAGAAACCATCGCTCTGGAAAGAACATTTTGCATTGCAAAGGAGACGTAGGATCTCAAGGAGCAAATCCTCCTCAGATTGGCTTGGGGCACCCCACCCCAAACTGGGCAAAGTCACAAAGGTCTGTGAGCAAACCAATGGGTCTAGAAAGGGGTTGGCTTGCCACCCAATAGTACTCCTTTCCCCACAACCACCCAGCCCCAAAACACACTACCACCTTCTCCAAGGCACTGTACGTTTAAAGCTGCATCAGACCACTTTAGTTTCATCCTGTATTGCAGGTCCTGCATTGAGCAGGGGCTTGGAGGGGAGGACCTCCAAGATCTAGTCCAACTCTATTATTCTGTGCTGATGAATGGTGGTTGCAGATGCTCCCCCTGGAAGGTTTTCCATGAGGGATGCATCTCTCAGGCTGAAAACATCTCCCCACCTCTCATATAGTAGTGAGCAGGCAAGTGGCAAGGAGGAAGGGGTCTTACCCACTTGTAGGGGCCCAGAGTAGCCCCCATCAGTTCCTTAAGTGCTCGCAAGCACTCCTGATTCATTGTGGCTGCTACAACTGCCCAACAATGCTTCCCCATCCTAGCAGCTCCTAGCTATTCCTGTACCAGTAGCAGCAGCCCTCTAACTAACGCAACCTCTCGATCTCTGGCATCACACCTCTGTTGTTGTTGTTGTTGTTGCTGCTGTTGGAAGTCTGGCAGATATTCCATTTATACTTGGAAGATTTTTCCTCACATAAGTTCTGTAGCTGAGGGAAGTACATTCCACCCACTCAGACTGCAGATCTGACACTGAAATGGAAATCTGCCACATCTTCTTTTCTTAAAAAAACATTTTATTTTCATCATTCTCAGCAACACAGCCACTTTGCAGTGGCGTTCAACGTACAAAAATGTAGGTACAGATGTATTTAAGCTCATTTAAAACTTGCAAATTGATTACTTGGAAAACATTATAGTTTGCAAAATGGAAACATTAGGAGTCTAGTGTATTTTAAAAAGTTGGGAAGTGCCTATGCATTCTAACAGCAAAATAATTTGAAGCCATTACTGTCACAACTTATAGTTCTTCCTCATCTGTTTCATTTTCAATTAAGTTGAATGCATACAAAAGTTTGAATTAAATTTCAGTACCAGCTGAAAAGAAAGGCATCCCAGCTGGGACTGGGGAAGAATGTCTGCCCCAATTCCAGAATGGCTCTTGTCTTTCAGAAGAGTCTCTCAACTATTTCCTGGTCATCCCCCAAAAATGATGTAGCAATTAGTTTCCATGGCAACATACCAGCCATAGTTTATTTATCAAAGAATGTGCTAGACCAGCAGTCCATCTGCCCTATTAAGAATTTCTTTCTAACTCCCAGCCTCGAAACAATAGTATTTGATGATCATTCCCCATGCATGTACCTTGACATGATGCAGACCTGCCAAACGCATGGTTTGTGTAAACCAACACCTGCACAGGGAAATGGCAGACCTGGCCATTGTAATCTGCATGAGCCCAGCAGCTCAATGCACCCTGCTGCAACCATGTAAACAGCAATTACTGTATAGTCGATGTGATTTAGAGGCACTCTTCCAAACAAATAGCACCAGTATAGGAGGAGCTCAGTATGAATACAGGTCTGATGGCATCATTGCAATGATGCAAAAATTTGATGCAATGGATCCTCCTTTACCAAGCTTCTTTAAACATGCATCCAGCCTTATCTATAAATGTAAAATTAAAATAGTTTTCTGTTCTGCTGTGTGTCGCCCCCTCCCCCACACACCCGCAAATTAGTTCAGCCCTTTCTGAGCATTAGGCCAGGTTTGGGGTGTTCATGGGTCCATCTTCGCTGCTGGAGGTTCAGGTAGCCTCAGTGGCTAGGACTGCCTTTTGCCTGCTGCTACAGGTACACTAACTACGGGATTCATGAACTGGTAAGAACCAGTTCTTACAATGCACTTTATGTGGGGCTACTGTTGGGCCTGGTTCAGAGGTACCTGCTGGGTCAAAATGCTGCAGCTAGATTGGTGGTGAAGATAAGCAACCAATAGCACATAACCCTGGTTCTTAAAACCTTGCATTAGCTACCCAAATGCTACCAGGCCATGTGCATGGTTATTGTATTAATTTACAAGGCTCTTAACAACTGGCAGTCAGTGTACCTTAAGGAACACCTTGTGCCTTATATCCATGTCTGACCACTGAGGTCTTTGAGGGAGTCCCTGTGAATGGTGCTCCATGGCTCACATTCATCAGCATTCTGGACCTTCGTGCCTTCCAGCTTTGTGGAACTCCCTTCCAGTTCACACCAGATTTTGAATAAGCTAATGTTATGGTTAATTTTCAGTGATTTTATCTTTCACACTTGTTTTGCAACCTTATTATACACCACTCACAAACTATGGTGTTAAGCAGTATATAAATTATGAAGTAAATGAAATGAAATGAAATGAAATGAAATGAAAGTATGCAATGTTGCTTAGTGTAAAATAGTTCCCACTGTTATTTATTTCATAAAATTTATATACCACTTAATTGTTTAAAAACCACACCTCTCAAAGTGGTTCATCAAAAGCAGTTTTTTAATAGCATCTTTTCACAAAGAGAAGAAAAAGCTGATAAGGAGTCAAGAATATGTGTTTTGCTGTTCTTTGTAATATGGATACAAGTTATTTACCTTTCCCTTACCATACGCCCTTTCCCGCATAAAGCTAATGCACTTTATGTGGATCAAGTCCCCATACAACCCACATGGCCCAGGCTAAAGTTCAGATCCAAGAATTCAAACCACTTGAATGCCTCTAACTCAAATGAAGCTAGCAAGGGCCAAATCCAGAGAATCAGTCCAAAGGTTATAGACTGGAACACTGTACAAAACCCAAACTCAATCCATTGGCAGCATCAGCTACTGTTTCTCTCCATAGGGCTAATCCAAGCCTTGCTTGGAATCCAGGCAGAGTGCAGCTGCTCCAGCTTTGTTGGATCAGATTTGATTCCAACACAGGTGCAGCTAAGCAGGGCTGGCAACAAGTCCTGACATATAGGAACACAGCCAGTTGAAGAGCTCGACCCCATAAATGCCACAGTTAAGTGTATTAGCCACTAAGATGTTATAGGACTGTTTTCTGCTGAATCATAGCTGCCCTTCAGAAACTGAAGCACTAGAAAAGCTGCGCAGAACTAAATCTAGGCCAAATAGCTCCACTAAAACCACCACTTTCATGGGACCGTTCATTCTTTGTCACTTGAGATAGAGATATTAAAATAGATACCGAGATTAGAAGGACTAGAGATGTAAAGGCCTGGCAAAATGCTAGCAAAACAGGGGAACATGCCCCCATTTTCCACCCCACCTCACCCCCATTTTTCCATTTCTATTTTTTTGGGGGGGGTTGCATCTCTATTTCAGACCAACAAATCTGACTATAATTTGTTTCAAACTGCTTTTAATGTATTTCTACATTGTTATGACCTGCTAATATGAGGTGGCAGAGGGCTTTCTAGTAAAAGCTTTGCCCCCACTTCAAGTGGTAGCTTGGCTGGTCTTAGCTCCTTGGAAATGGGCCAACAGTGGGTGCCATATTGTTTTCTCATAGAATACAACATACTGAGTCATGCCATTGGTCATTCGAGCTCATTATTGTCTATACTGCTTGGCAGTAGCTCTCCGGGGTTCCAGGTGGGTCGCTCCCAGCCCTACCTAGTGATGTCAGGAATTGATTCTCGTATTTTCTTCATGCAAAGCAGATGCTCTACACTGAGCTGTGGTGCATCACATTTACCTCTTCACACAGAGAACTCCCAAGATTGTGGAACCTTGGTTGCACAGGGTCCCAGAAGATGGGGAAACCTCCATGTGAAGAAGTATTTGTGTGTAGGCTTCCCAATCTTACCTTGCCACAGTAGCCCAACAACAGTGGTTTTAGAACTGGGGAGCTCTTTCAGTGCTAAATGCATGAAAAGGGCTGGAAATGAAAGAAAACAGAAAGATGCTATAAGATCTCTTTTGGTCAAATTTGGGATCATGGGGCAGATCCAGGTTTCAGCTTTCAGCTGCAATGCATTACAAAATGAGTTTGCTATATCGGTGACTAATTTCTGCAGAAAGCTTTTTATCTAGATGAAACTAGATGGAGCACTATGATACACACATACACACATGTTACTTTAACAATGACCTAAAACTCTCTTACATTACCATGCATGTACTCTATACGTGGCAGCCTGCTTCCTTCTCCTTCAAAGCATTTTGATATAAGACACACAAATAATGGCACTTTTCATGCATCCCTTCTCTTGACTATAGGTTGTACCTCTCTCAAGTTCACTGCTAGTTTTAATCCTAGGAAACCTTGACCAGCTGATATTTCAGCAGTTAATGGAAGCTCATTTTTCCATGGTATCTTGAGGTTTGGCTCTATTCAGCTTTCACAAGGACTCTTTGGTCTTTTGTTAGAACACATAAATAACGACCTTCAGAGATTCTGACGATCAATACACATGAGCTTTCATTACAGCTTCTTCAGTGAATTAATCAAATTACGTGGGACAAATGATTAGCTGCATTATCGTCACCTTTTCTGTTAGGACAATTTGTATATCTTAGAACACCGACTTTAAGTCCTAGTGGATCATTACTCCTTGTGATGGGCACATCCCAGTCAACTGGGCCCTGCCTTGCCTGCAGAAGGGAGACCTGGCCACAGCAAAGTGGACTCCTCTGCTCAGCCTACCTTGCCCTGTTAAGCAACTTCCTGCCACCAGATAAAGGGAGATTTTTCTACAAACCTGCCCCTTTATCAGCCAGCTTAAAAAACCTTCCTGGAGTCTCCCTGAAGCCGTCTTCTCCCAATGCCCCAGAATGATGCTATGTGCAGACCAGAATTGACCAGATCAAAACTGCTGCTGCCACCAGGCCCACCCACATAGGAGGAAGCCCTTTAGAAGGCATTTTGCCAAGTCCCCTTCAACCTCATGCTAGCCCATAAAAGCTAACTGTATTTGGGGGAAATGTGAAAAGAAGGCCCTCTTGCACATGCTGCATTCATACGTCAGGTTTGTCTGATTCTTCCTATAAAATTGCCATGTCTTGTTTGACATTATTGAGCTAAATGGAACTGTCTGCTTGTTTTTGAAGCAGACCAGGTCATTTCCCTTTCCATGTCCTTGTGTATCATAGACCAATTACACGTCAAGAAAAGACCACAACCAGTTCCTTTATACTGCACAAAATCTCAATATCTTTAGCATGGGAGACTTAGGTTACTAAAAAATATCCATCCTGATAGTAATGGAATAATTGGGAAAAGCCATGGCCTATGAGTAGTTTTGTGGTGTGCCATGCAATTCTCAGAAACTGAGCAGCAAAGAAGTGCGAGAACGTGTGTGCCCCCTGACTTCTACCACAAAATGGTGGGCAAAAAGGACTTGATTGTGCAGTGGGTAGCCCATGCAAAACATAATAAATGCTCTTACTGTCCATTTACTTCCCATTCAACAACAAAAAATTATTCTAAGCTAAAACAATGTAGAGTGAAATCTGAAAGGCATTTGACGAGCAAAACTGTGTCTGACAGTAGTTGTTCCTTCTAAAAGCCCCTTTAAAGCCACATTCAAATGATGACAGCAGCTTTTTTCTGCTGCCATTTTTAGCTTCTGTTATGTTTGCCCATACATTATCTCCCTCACCACCACCCCTGCCACCTCTTCCTGGGAAGATGGCCCATTCTTATGCCCTTGTTCAGGCTGCAAGTGAAAATGAATTTGATAGCCTGACCTCATCGTCCAAGGTCAGGATCGAAATTGGCACATTTATCAGTCTCTGCTCAAAAAAAGGCCAAAGTCTAGAATTATGGAACCATGATGCTTTGGGGATAGGCTGTCAAGATTTCGTGATGAAGTTTGTACAGTTCTGCCTGTATGTCTGTGACTAATCTGTTGCTGAATTATTCTTCTATCCACAAAATCATTTTTCCTCCCATCCCCCACCCCAGTCCTTCAGTACTTTTTCACACATCCACAAACCACAGACTTGGGCTTTAACTCGATTCTTCTGCTGGAGATGAGATCCGCAACCAAAATACTTTCAGATTTATTTGGCTAATGATTACAAATCATTGCCACATTTTAAAAGTTCCCTTTACCATGTGAAAAGTACACAAACAGCCTTGCACTTTTTTGCAAATATATATGGTAGTCTTGCTTTAGGGCTAAAATGTCCTTGAAAGACTTTTTACAAAATGTATTCAATAACGAAATGCAGAATTGATGCAGTGGTAAAGCGGGGGGTGGGGGGGTGGGAGCCTGCATCAACTAAAAAGGGCACTGAATGCTAATAAGCAAGTGTGAATCCTTATCAAGAACTGTTTCTCTAAATGGCAAAGAATCACTTTCCCTTTTTAGGGCTTGTAATGATTTTAAGACCTAAAATAAATGCAGCAGCTTGGGCATTAAACAATCATTAATGCTTCTCATGGGCAGAATCTTTTGCTATTGTGCTAACTTAAAGATGTAATGTGTTTGGATTTGATGAATAATGTCATTTGAAGTTTGAACTCTTATGTGTCTGCATATTGATGGGGCAGAGCCATTTATGGCTGGCAACTGGCAAAATGTCCAGGGCTTCCCACAATATAGTTTAAGCAACTTATTTATTTATTTTTAAAAATACAAGAGTGGCCTGTCCTTCTGGGAGGGTCAAACTCCTTAGATCAAATGCTTTGAATTAAGCATGTCACAATTTGAATTCTTCAGAGCACATCTAGCTGTGCAGCACCTTGGACAGCAGCCAGAGAGGACACTACTGGACTAGATGATCCCTTTTGGTATAGGGCAACTTACAGCTCTCTCTCATAATAACAAGTCTTAGAAGTCATTCAGTTAAATTAGCCATAGTTTTGGAACATATAAAAAGACTGTGCTATATCATACAGCATTTAAGTTAAGAGAAAATGTGTTACCACAAGGTATTGTTTGGCCTGCTAGAATTCATGGATGAATTTGTATAGCCCATGTAAGCCATATAAACTTTTGTTCCTTTCTTCATGGTGAGGAATGAGTGGAGAAAAGCCAGGGCCATCAATGGCCCCTTGCGGTAGTGCATGATATTGAAAGTGAGGTCTGTGCTGAAATCTACAGAAAATTAACAAACTAGAACGAGTCAGTGCAACTTGTGACCCAGAAGGTTGAACCTCTCTCACCTTGAATGGTGGCCCACCAGAAACTTGAAAGCCCTGTATTTTCTGCCTGTTTTGGACTGTAAAAATCTAAAGTAGGAGGTAAGGTGTCTCTGTGTGGAAGGGAAGTCAAGCACCTAGTAGGTCAGAGTACATGGCTGGTGGGCCAGGTTCCCTCAGTGGATCACAAACTGAACTAGATTTGGAGCATGTGATGCCTTCTTACACAACAAGCATATCTAATGCTCATCAGAATACTCTCTTTTTCTTGCATGTCTTCACCACGATCTGTCACAGAACGCAAGCTGGACACAAGAGTAAGTGAGTATGACATACTTATTGATTTCACTGTTAGTCAAGGGGCTTCGTTTATACATGCATTTTACAGCCCGAGTATTGGCCCTTGGGGAAAAGCCACAGCAATCAATTTAATTAGGAGGCTTTCAGAAATCATGTCTCTCCCATGTCTCTCCCCATTAATCTTAATGAACCCCAAGACATGTTTATAGTGCGTTTCCCCTTCGAAGGCTTCTGTACGGTAAGCATCAAAACGCCTCACTATAATGAGCGGGATCTGTGGTTTCCTTTCCCCTTTAAGGTTTTCTTTGATGGTGTTAAGCTAGAGCAGATTTGAACATTAAAAGGTCAGGTGGCTTTCAGCTTTGCTTCAAAAGGAGCCCCAATCACAACTTTTATAAGCCTTTGATATGAGGTGACGAAGAAGAGTGATTTGGCCTAGAGGTGAGCCTGGGAAATTGGACAGACTCCACCTGAAAAGTTGTGGAAGTTCACGTCAATCTTCTTTTAAATCAAACAGAAGAAACTTTGAGGACAGTTCAGATGGATTATTCAGGATCAGAGTAGACTTGATGCTAACTGTATAGTTGTCATTATTAATGGTGGCAGTAAATCTAACTCCTCCCTCCTCCAAAATGTCTGATGTCACAATGTGTCCTGTGGCAAAATATTTATTTTATTTCACAACATTGATATACTGCCCAATTGTCATACAGCCTCAAAGGAGTTTACAAAAGGCATAAACTATGAAATTATCAGTTAAAAGCAAGTATCTAAAGCTTAAAATAAAATAAAATCAGACATAAGCTAAAACCAGATTAAAACACATGACAGCTTCTACACATACTTATCACAGAGCCCCATTTAATTACGTTTAACAACAGTAACTTAACATGCAGGACAGTGAACTGGTCAGAGATAGAGTTGTTCCTGGAGAGTACTCACATGTCAGCTGCTTCACTCTCCCCATAAATGGTACTCCATCACATAACAGCAGGTTCCTTTTTGTGTCTATTTGTGTGTGTGTTTTTTGAATTGAAGGATTTTGAAATTATATGTCTCTCTGTGATGGTTGCTCTTTAAACATGGCTTAGTTAACCCATCAAAAGAGCATGGAAGTTCAGAATGCCCTGGCAAACAAGAAGATTCCTTGGATTAAGCATTAGGAAGTTTTTTGAACTCTTAAGAGCAGTGAGAGGCTAGATAGGCACTTGCAAAAAGGGCAGTTGGTATTTGCTATGCAGGATAAAGATCAGATGATATGAGCATCGTTTCCTTTCCAGCTCTCATCTCATCACAAGATCTTTGCATCTGCAGTGCTTCCTATTTATTAAGATCTTAACTGCAATATATTAATAATGGATTCTTTATGCTTTGAGGGACTTTTCTAGTTCATTTATTTTTCATGCTGTATTTTAGGAGTTGTATAAGTGTTATTATATTTTTACCATATGTAACTTTTGTTTATTATATTGCCATCCACTGAATTTCCCCCTTGGGAAAGCACAGCAGGATACAAATTAGGTTATATTTTAAAATATAAATAATTCTGTGTGCAAACAAACACATAACTCTTCTCATCGGTTTGATAACTGTAAAATGCCTGAACTCTTCCATCCACCCAAACATATATTGGAAGACTGATGTTTCCAGATAAGTGCTCTGGTCCATGGGGTCATGAAGAGTCGGATACGACTAAACGACTAAACAACAACAAATGGGCATGATGCAATGATGGTTGTGGAATGTGACATCCCCTTTGAGAACACTTAAGGCTACAATCCTATACCCACTTATCTTGGAGTAAGTCACACTAAGCTCAGTGGACTTACTTCTGAGTAGACATGTCTCAGATTGCTCTGTAATCCTGACTTTAAGTTCTTCCTATGGAAATAGATAGAACATGTACTGCAGCCCTCTACAGGCTCACTGTTGAATTCAGTGGGTTTTACTTCTGAGTAGACATGCATCCATTTGCACTATTACGTTCTTAATTATGGCTGGCCTATGGCCATTGCTGTTTCCCAGAAAAGCAATGCTCTACCTAGTAGAAAATTCCAGCTCATCAGAGCTATATTCCAAATTGTCCAAAGATTTGGTCAGCGATACCAACAGTTCAATGAATTTATAATTACTATTTTCGGGGGGGGGCTGAAACAGGATATTTTAAGGTTGTCTCATTTCCCCATCCTTTGGGCAACCCCAACAAAAACAATATGTGTTTTACTTTACTATAAACTGCTGGCCCATCAAGAAAGCAGGTAAATGAGCACAAAATACCTGAATCCAAAACTGTAATGGTTTCCAGCCTCTTAGTACATGCAAATGGCTATACTTCACTGGTCGGCTAAGGGCATTATCTCAACAAAAGAACTGGTTTGGTAGCCTTTTCTACTAGATGCTAAACCTCCCTGGATATAGGTTCACAGGCCTGGAAGGAACCTGTGGATATCACCCAGACTGTTCCCCAAACCATAGATAGACACACAGAACCATACATAGATGGTTTGAGGGTTTTTGTTTCTTATCAAGTGGTATATAATTTTTATGAAATGAAATAAATAATAAAATAAAACAGAGAAATAGTTCTTATGCCTATATCATTGGCTAGTGCAGTAATTTCTGCACTCTTTCCCCCCACAGACCACTGGGAAGTTGCTGGGGGGCTTGAGGGACCATTTAATGGTTTTCCTACTTACTGTAGCAATTGTAATGCCTTATGCTCAACACTATATGATTTCCTATTGCATTTTTATATACATGTTCTTTGGGAACCCCCTAGGCTAGTGGCCACCTAAAAATGCCATCTAATAACAATTTTTCAATGTATGCAATTTATTTTTGTCAATGTATACAGTTTTGGGGTTGTTGTTGTTTTTTGTATTGTATTCCATTGTCAGAGCTACTGTCCTTGAGATCCCATGAAGGACAAATGTAAATCTTGGTGTATGAGATAACATGTACTGCTGTAGCATCTTCTAGTGTGACTGTCTCTAATTAGTAAATTAATACTCTGCCATTTGAAATAATCACACTCCACCGATAAATAGGAAACAAAGCACAGACATTGCCTACAATTCTGGGGACTGTTCAGCTGCTAACATGCCTCTCCCATAACTCTTTTGACTCTGTTAAGATAATCATGTACCATCTGCTTCTTGCCTCAGGCTGGCTGTGATGTGTGTTCAGGACAAATAAAAAGGACAATCAAAAGTATGCACCCTGCCCCTAGTAAGCATTGGGATCATCTTGCAATCTTTTTTGAACCAAAAATCTATATTTTCATTTGAATTTCTTCATTGTTATAGCTAGCATTCTTACACAAAAACCAAAAAATGGATTTCTTCAAAGACGTAAAAAATGACAAACAGCTGACATTTCTTTCTAATACTACTTTAAGTATGAGTTGCTGCAAGCGATGGAAATGTCACTCAGTGCTCTGAGGCCATTTTGTCCCTGCCAGGGTGGGTACCTTAAGGGACCTTTACTATGATGACAACTGAACTTTTAAACTTAGATTACTCACACATTTTGATTCACATGTGCAGATTAACTTCTAAGCAAATTAAAATTTGCCCCCAGGAAGAAATGACCCTCTTGCGCGTGCCCCAGAATGTAAATTCCAGTTAAGGATAGGCCAGTCATAGAAAGAGAAAGTGTGTGTTTACAAGCATATGCAACCTGGGCAGTCTCTATATTTAGAGTACCTAATGAATGTATGGGGGTGGGACGCAGGTGGCGCTGGGGGTTAAACCACAGAGCCTAGGACTTGCCGATCAGAAGGTTGGCGGTTTGAATCCCCGTGATGGGGTGAGCTCCCATTGCTCGGTCCCTGCTCCTGCTAACCTAGCAGTTCAAAAGCATGTCAAAGTGCAAGTAGATAAATAGGTACCGCTCCAGCGGGAAGGTAAATGGCGTTTCCGTGTGCTGCTCTGGTTCGCCAGAAGCGGCTTAGTCATGCTGGCCACATGACCGGGAAGCTGTATGCCGGCTCCCTCGGTCAATAAAGCGAGATGAGTGCCGCAACCCCAGAGTCGGTCACGACTGGACCTAATGGTCAGGGGTCCCTTTACCTTTTTACCTATGAATGTATGGAGTTTGTGGCAGGGAACAGTGAGGAAATTCCTAATTTACTTTCCTTTACTATTATTAAATCTTTATTAATTTGAATTTTAAAAATATCAAAATGCAACGACATTTAATACAGACACAAAGCGAGAAAATAAAGAAGAAAGAAAATAAAAAGAGAAAAAAGAGAAGGAAAAAACAAAAAACACATAATACTATACATTTCATATATGTAAATGCCATATCATATTTACAAACTCACAAAAAAGAACAAAAACATTACTGTGAATTAGCTAAAAAAAGGCTTCCAAATATTTTCATTTACTATATCTATTCTTTCCTTTATAATGCACAGTCTCAAATTAACTTAATTATTTCCATACATCCAAACATAATCTAATTTACTTTCCAAGCATTTGTTGAAAACAGGTCCAAGTATGGTAAACTGGAGAGATAATTTATGAACGAAAAGATATTTGAAAACCTATGGAATGCCTTCCCAAGCCAAAATGTGGATTCTCATGTGATCAAGTTCAATATACTGCTATAAAAAATGAAGCACAGTTCTTCCCCGTGTGATCTTAATGTGTATAGTATGCTATATTTTTAAAATATTCCTCCATTGAGAGAGAGAGAGAGAGAGAGAAAGCTTCAAGTAATGCTACATAGTACAATATTTCAAATCAATGGAGAAAATTGCCTTCTGAAAGTAGATAACAAAGAGGCAAAAGCCACCTATGAAGCAAAATAAGGCCATAAAACAAAGTTATGCTGGGAGTAGATCACATCGCTTCCCTCTATAAGACGGCTGCATAGAATGGATAGGTCTGTTTTATAGAAGAGCAATTATAGGAGAAGCACAAAGGAGTGTGGAGACAAAATGCACCCAGATGGGAAGACTGGGTGTCCTGGATACACTCTGGGATATTGAAAAAGTTCACTTGCTTTTTGACAAATGTGATGGCTATTGCTCAGAACAGAATAGTTCCTTTGAGGGAAGTTAACCATGGTGCCAAAATATGTAAAAAGAATACAAATGACAGAATATTCTCAGTTTAGTAAACAGACTGTGGGGATAGATCGCATTCATTAGTAATCTCAGTCAGAGATTGTTGGGGTGGATTTTGAGCTCGCTGTCAGAAATCTGAGCAGCTCAGTATGGGTGTAAAAGTTGAATTATTAGAGTTTTGCTACTCCTTGGTAGTCAGAGGACTTGTTATGAAAACAAGGCTGGGCACACAACATACATTTAAAGCACCCAACCACACCCAAAAGAACTGCAGAGACTAGTTTATTAAGGGTGCTTGGACCTTTGTAGCTCTGTGAAGAGGAAATGTGCTTTAAATGTATGGTGTCTTCCAGACTATTTCACAAGACTATTGAGCAAGACTCAAGCACACACGGTTGCATAATTCAGGTCGCATAATTAAAGTGAATTTGGCATTGTTGAGCCACAAATATCGTTCCAAAGAAAACCAAACATTTTGTGGTAAGGAAAGTGACTTGAAAATGTATGGGGAATTGTGGGATAACAATTGCTTGACATGATGTCATATAACTTCCCACAAAAAAAAAAATAACAAAATGAATGCTCAATAAGCAGCCAACATTGTATAGTCATCGTCTCCAACAAATCAGGATAAGTGTTCAATAAAAAGGTTATTTGGTGGTGACCTAAGAGGAGGTTTTCAGTGAATGATAGAAGCAAAAGCATATTGCACTTTAAAAACATAAAAATAGCCTCTTAAAAAGCAAGCTAATAGAATTAGTCACTGTGGTTCTTGAAATTGCCATGTATATAAGTAATTTCTGTTATTTGTAAATGCTCTTTATTAAAGGGAAAGTAGTGTTAATTATAAGCATCAATGATGTGATTACTTCTAAAAACAATCTTTCTGTTGTTGATAGTGTAATTTGCTGCCTGATTGAAGGCGATCAACATCAAATGTTGAAACCTAAATCTGGCCTTCAGAGAAGATGTTCATAATAATTATTGTTACCAGAAAATTTAAATGCTGTGCTGCTGCATACTTCTATTTATTCATTTGTCTGATAAATGTTTAACCCACCCTTCATCCAAGGTCTCCGGGCAAGTTACATCTCCACCAAAACCACAATCGATGAACTACTAAAAGGGAAAATAATATAACCACAAAATCAGCATCTAACCCCAGATACCCCACAATGGCTCTCATTAACATGACAGACTGAAATCATTGAAAGGCTGGTGAAAAAGGTGTATTTTTGTTTCGTGGTGAAATGCAACAGCATCAGCCCAAATCATGCTTCTGAGGGCATTATACAAGCTGGCTGCACCACCATGGAGAAGGTCCCATCTCAAGCCACCACCTAATAATAATAAATAATAATAATAATAAATTTTATTTATACCCCGCCCTCCCCAGCCAAGACCGGGCTCAGGGCGGCTAACAACCAATTATAAAAACAAGTTGATTAAAATACAGTTTAAAAACAAGATTAAAATACAACATTAAAACATCAAGATGCAGCCTCTTCACAGGAGGAGAAAGGAAAAAGAAAGAGGGGGAGGGAATCAAACTGATTCTAAGCCAAAGGCCAGGTGGAACAACTCTGTCTTACAGGCCCTGCGGAAAGAAATCAGATCCCGCAGGGCCCTGGTCTCATGAGACAGAGCGGTCCACCATGCCGGAGCCAGTGTTGAAAAGGCTCTGGCTCTAGTTGAGGCTAATCTGACTTCCTTAGGTCCCGGGACCTCTAAGGTGTTGCTATTTATGGACCTTAAGGTCCTCCATGGGGCATACCAGGAGAGGCGGTCCCATAGGTACGAGGAGCCACAAGGAAGGCCTGCCTCCAGAGCTAAGAGCCTAGGCCAACTAATATTGGGAAGGGTGTTTCTACAGATACTTGGGTCCCAAGTCATTTATTGCTCTAAAGCTTAGCACCAACACTTTAAGTTCAGCCAAGAGAAATATAGGCAACTAAAGGAGCAGTTTTATAATGTGCTTCTTGGTGCAAGGAAAAAAATAAGTATAAAAGGAGAATTCCTATATGCCAACATCCAAGGTTGAGGCAAGTACTCCTTGGTGAGAGAACCCCGGAATAGATTTAAAATCACAAAATATGAAGCAAAGTAAAGCATGGAAATGTAGGCTGTTATAGACCTTTAAATATGCCTTTGCGAATTCCAAAACTTCCCCAGCATAGGAAAAGACCACACATTTGGTAAGTTTAAAATTGGTTTACTTACAAACTCTTCAAAGGTCTGGCTCATGTGCTTTTCCATACGGCATTCAGAAAAAGTTGCACAGACAGTAAAGCTTGTCTTAGTTTCAAAGTGGTAGGAGTTTCTAAATTATTGGTATAGAACCTCAAGAGTGGCTTTTGAGAGCCATGCAGCCTGAGCGGGAACAACTAGCTTAGCCCTTTCACACACTGAATTTCCAGGTAGACTGGAGAGCGAACAATAGGCTTTATTACCCCCTCAAGGTTAAGGGGAGTGACCTAGCTAAGCCTGGCAGGACAGCTTACTCTATGGTCTTAATCTCTTTATGCATTAAGTAGACTTAAGCGTGTTGGTTATACAAGGCTGCTTATCATACAGTGCCAGACTAACAGTGGTTAAGAGAAGGGTCATAGGTCTGTGGCAAAACACCTGCTTTGCATGCAAAAGGCAAAGAACTCCCATAATTCACTGGGAAGAGAGATTGGTTGCTAAACCATGCTGGAAATTGTAATTCTGTGAGGGGAACATGGATCTCCTAATAATTCTCAGCACCTTTAACAAAAGACATTTCATAAGGTTCTTTGGAGGAAACCATGAGAAGCAGTGTGGTGTAGTGGTTAAGAGCGGTAGTCTCGTAATCTGGGGAACCGGGTTCGCGTCTCTGCTCCTCCACCTGCAGCTGCTGGGTGACCTTGGGCTAGTCACACTTCTCTGAAGTCTCTCAGCCCCACTCACCTCACAGAGTGTTTGTTGTGGGGGAGGAAGGGAAAGGAGAATGTTAGCCGCTTTGAGACTCCTTCGGGTAGTGATAAAGC
Organism: Podarcis raffonei; assembly: GCF_027172205.1. Classification (NCBI taxonomy): domain Eukaryota; kingdom Metazoa; phylum Chordata; class Lepidosauria; order Squamata; family Lacertidae; genus Podarcis; species Podarcis raffonei. Next base: position 65,320,391 of record NC_070605.1, read on the forward strand.
GGGATATCAAATCCAAACTCCTCCTCCCCTTCTTCTTCTTCTTCTTCTTCTTCTTCTTCTTCTTCTTGTGGTATCATGGTGCTTTTAAAAATGTTTAGGGCAGTTATGACCAGGAAAGTAGGTGTAGGATTGCAATCAAAGTCATACCCTTGGGCTTAGAGCCCACTGTTGCTGCCTGGTAATCTCTGCCATTATGTTCATACTCACCTCATCCAAAACCATCTCCCTATTTAAAGTCTAGGAAACAGTGAGGTGGCCTCAGGTGGAAAGTGAAATAGGAAACAAATCAAGAAGCCCAGTAATCAGAAGAATCAAGCACTGTGCCATTTCATGCATGAAGGAAAAATCTGTAAATGCAAACCAAGTGGAAAGAATTCCAGGTGTGTGAGCTGTGCCACTCACTTGGAACCGAGGAGGAAATTAATCTTTTTTATATCCTAGTCACAATCTCCTTTCATCAGCCAGGTCATGCCATTGATAGAAAGCCAAGGTTGATACCAACTGACATTGGCAGCTCCTTCTTCTACACATGCTGTCCTCAAGTCAGAATGCAGGTGCAACCGCTATGGAGAAAACACCCAGCTGCTTTATACATGCAGTATAACAATGCCTCCGCTTTAATTAATATGACAAGGGAAATACCCTCCTGTCTTTCACAGAATGTGAGTCTTCAGGCATGAATATGTATTGTTTTCTTTGGAGTTTCTTAGACATGATTCCTTTTTAGATATTCAGAAGGTTCTTCTCTCGAGATGATTGCATAGTTTGTGTAGCTGAAGGTACTTGCTTAGCAGCCTTGATAGTTGGTGGCTTCTAGCTACCACCCACTCCCATCTGCTTGGTAAACAGCATACATGAACAACTGGAAGATAGAAGGCGAAGAGTCTGCGATTTGCAGCTGTTTGGTGACAAGGCTCTTTGAGCATGTAGCTGCTGCTAATCCTTCTAGAGGAATCAACTCCATTTAAAATATTTTTGTTTGTTTGTTTTTGTTAGTTTAATACATCCACCCCCCACCCCACCCCGCCACTGCCTTTCAGGACACATAGCTTTTGCAAGGTGGCTTACAGAAAATGATTTCCCCCAAAACATATAAAACACATCAAAGTAGGGGGGTGGGGAGGGAGGGACACAACTTCAAAACTGAAGAAAAAAACATTAGCATTTAAACATTTTCCATCACAGCAGATGAAACAAGAGCCAGAATAAAACCATTAAATAAAATTCAATATGAAAAGTGTGCAGTAGAACAGATATATCACTTTTTTCAGCCTACTAAAACTGGCTGAAGGGGAAATGGAATAAAATGTTTTCAAAGTACTTTTATGCACCTCCAGGAAAGGAAGTCCCATAGATCTGGGGCCATCACTGAGAGGGCCAGTCCCTGTTATCCTTAAAACAGGTCTGGGGGGAAAAGACTGGAAAAGTTATTTCCACCTTCAGCAAAATAATTTCAGCAGCTTGTGTTGGCGCAGCTCAACGCTCTTAATGCCTGCTCTTCTTCCACTGCAATGATCAATAAGATTAGCAGTGTCAGGATTCTTGCCTGAATAAAAAGAGATTACCCAAGAAAGATTGCTCCACCCTGGCAGGGAAGCTTCTCTATGAAATTCTGCTCCGCAAAAAACTTCTTTTTTTTTACCACTTAGGGAAGAGGTGCACAATAAAAGCCAGTTGCTGAGACATTAAGTTGTTGCTGACTGAATCACTGCCATGTGTGTCATATCTGAAGGTAACATCACATACTCTTCATTTAAAAGTGTCAGGAAATTACTACAGCAGAACCTCCAGCCGATACAAAATGCTTTAGATTAGAGAAGTCACCTTCTGTGTGTTTTTCATGCTGACCTTAACGGATGGCAAAAAGAAAGAGGATGATGAAGTGCCATACATTTGCAAAATACTTCACCTCTGTGCAATGATCATATATAATGTTTTTCTTCCAGCCCCACCATTTTTTAATATGGTGGCATAGCAGTGTTCATCACAGGGCTGTATCTCTAGTCAGATGAACTCAAGTGCAAGAATCTATGTGAGGGCGCTGGAGGAGTTTCACAGAACACACCTGAAAGCAAACTGATCTTCATTCTCACCTCCTGAACAGATGTGCAAATTGGAACATCCTCTGACTCCAGATTTCTTTATCCAAACTTACTGTGTGATGACAAGGTCTGAGCAGGCTGCCTTTACGTTTCACATCCTCCTTTTAAGACTAGATATTTTCTTCTTTGGCGATCACTGGTAGATTTGGAGATACTGCAATCTCTAACTTGTTTTTGCGGAATTTGTGAGAGGACCTCGGCAGCTATGGGGGAGTTGCTGTTAAGGAGATTTTGGTAATGTTCTTTCCAGTGCAGTGCAACAGCTTCTTTATCTTTTAGAAGTGTGGTAGCATCTGCTGAGCGTAGGGGGCATATGCTATGATTTATTGGCCCACAGATGGTCTTTGTGGCTTTAAAGAAACTCTGTGCATCATGAGAAGCAATGGAGGCAGCCATTGTTTCACACCATTGCCTGCAAGGGACAAGACAATTTACATCTTCAGGCAGGGAGGGACTTTGGAAATATTTTGTAATATGGCACCCTGTGAGGAGCTAAAATTTGGTGTCCCCAAATTATGGATCTTCTCAATTTTGTGCCATCCTCCTTGACCCACAAGGGGTGGAAAGAGATAAGCACCTGACCTACCATCGAGATCCAGTTCCCCACCCCTGGAATACTTAAGGACAACCCCCTTGGACCACCTCAAAGCCCAGCAAGAAAAAAATGGGCAATAATCAACTCCCCTGGACCATGCAGATATAAATAGAAATTGGACAGGACAGACTTGGGCGGGAGGACCAAATGTGAGTTGAATTGGAAATAGGCTGATCCATCCATTCCTGCTCTGTGTAATTTTACTCAGTCCTGCTTATTTAATCAGCTCTGTCAGAAAAGTCTGCTCTTCTCAGTCCCTGAAGGAGAGAAGCATCAACACAAAGAAGTGAGCATTGCTTTTTCTGCCAAAGAAAGGAGAAATAAAAACAAGAGCAAGAGGGCAAATCTAAATTACTCTGTGACTACATGTTGTTTTGAATTGTAAGCTTGGACGTGAGGCACTACATAAATATAAACTCAGATTGTAGCCAAGGATGACTAAAGCATCAACATACGGTTAGTGGTCATGGAAAGATGAAAATCTTGAAACAGGTGATCTTGACTAGGATTCCAATACTCAACAGAAAAATTTTCCCCCTCATACAAGAGGTTTGAATCAAAATCTCACCAAAATGGGATGATATAAGGGTTTGTTTTGTATATTTTTACAAAATGCTTAAAGCAGGCATGGGTCTCCCAGGTGTGGCTCAGCTACAACTCCCATCAGCCCCAGCAAGCATGGAGGATGGGAGCTGTAGCTCATCTAGAGGGGCAACTGTTCCCCAGACTTGGCTTAAAGGGTCCACAAATCATTCAGGGGTCCCCAGTGTGGCACCTGTTGGCACCAGAGCACCCTCAGCCACAGTTTTTCAACTGTGGCACCAGGTCAAAAATGGGTGGGGGTCCCAACACTAACTGATACTGCAAAATGAGCTCTTCCACATCCTGATTTCCTGATGTGTCTGTGTTCATGTTAACACCTAAGCGGAGAGTAAAATTTTGGGGAATGTATTATCAGAGAGCCCTGCTGAGTTGTCATTCTTTGCTGTGCTAGTTATGTAAATGATGTAAAATGACTGGAGTAAATATTGAAGAATAAATGTGAAGAGCAGGGCAGAGGTTCCACCAATTAGTTGAAAGAATTTCACTTGTAGCCTGGCAACACCATCAATGGATAAGCTGTTCAGATTATGAATGACTGGATTGATCCAGATTCAAATCAGTTGTCACCATGGCAATCAAATGGGAAGGTGCACTGTGGGTGACTCCCCCAGTACAATCCTACAGAAGAAAAGTGGCTGGCTTCATTCAGTTAGGATGGAAAGGAATCATAAATGTTTATGTCCATAAGTCTTCTTTGAAAGATGAATGTTAACTCAAATATTAGTGAATGGTCAAAGTTCAGATGTTGCAGAAGATGGGAAGAGGACTTCTAGGAAACTCTTTTAGTGGATTTGAGTCACAGCAACATAGTGAAATAGCATTTCATGGATTTGCATTTGCTGATACAATTTTGCAGTATGGATCTGTGTGTCAGCAGAATGGAGTGGAACTCTTTCCCCATGCCACAAGCCCTATTAATGTCATTGTCGTCATCCATTGCTCAGTTAGGTGAGTGAATTAAGCTGACATCTCTTCAATCATGAATTAGAAACTGGAAATGTTGCTACAGACTCAAAGACTCATTGTTTCATATAATTCACTTTCACTCCATGGAGGCTTCCCATCTGCTGAGACAAGATAACACCAGTCCTGAAAGACCTACATTGGCTCCCAGTACATTTCCAAGCACAATTCAAAGTGTTGGTGCTGACCTTTAAAGCCCTAAATGGCCTTGGCCTATATACCTAAAGAAGTGTCTCCACCCCTATTGTTCTGCCCAGACACTGAGGTTCAGCACCGAGGGCCTTCTGGTGGTTCCCTCCCTGCAAGAAGTGAGGTTACAGGGAACCAGGCAGAGGGCCTTCTCGGTGGTGGTGCCCGCCCTGTGGAACGCCCTCCCATCAGATGTCGAGGAAATAAACAACTACCTGACTTTTAGAAGACATCTGAAGGCAGCCATGTTTAGGGAAGTTTTTTATGTTTGAAGTTTTATTCTGTTTAATATTCTGTTGGGAGCCGCCCAGAGTAGCTGGGGAAACCCAGCCAGATAATAAATTATATTATTATTATTTATTATTATTATTTATTATTATTATTATTATTATTATTATTATTATTATCCTTCAAAATATTCTTGAGGAGTCTTGTTTTCAGAAGACGAATGATTGAATTCATTGGCACCTAGAGCCTGACATTCAAGACCAATCTTCTCAAGAGGCATATGATAATTCAATCTCATGACTCAGCAAAAGAAGAAAAACTCTCTCTCTCTCTCTCTCTCTCTCTCTCTGTGTGTGTGTGTGTGTGTGTGTGTGTGTGTGTGTGTGGACACATATACACACTTTTACATACAATATTCTTCTACATTCTTTTGCCATCAAGTCAGAAATAATTTCCTCTCCTAGCAGGCTAGCACTCGTATTTGTATATTTTCCTGTTTAAATATTGCTTTTCTTCTTAGTTCCCAAATGTCTTGAGAACATTGCAGATTTACTAACCTGACTTCTCTCAATGTTTATCAGCATTTTCAATCTTACTAGATATGGATCTGCAAGCAGAAAATGCCTCCCGGTTGCTTTCCCATCCCTGACTCTTTTTTCAACGGTGTCTGTACTTATAAATTAAGCAACAAAATCCTGAGTAGCAAAACAGGACTTGGTAATCACAAGATCATTGAAGGGACTAGAGCATGTACCAAATGAACAAATTTTAGTACTTCAAAAGGGGGAGAAATCTAAGCAACTTAAGGTACCATCTTCCCAGTACTTGTACCAGCAATAGTCACCAGAACAGGATATTGGAATGATGTTGCCGCTTTCAACCTGTGACCCCATCAGACCCAGATGCTGCTTGTCAGTGAATGTTATCACTTCAGGCTAGGAATCGGCAGATTTGTTTATTTCTGTTGCCTCCATTTCTCTTTTTTCCCAATCTAAAATCCAGTTTTGTACATTTCTGCAGCAAAATTCATATATATATATTTGCTTCAGGATGAGAACAGTAATCGTGCTCCGGCGGTGCGGCAGCAACAGGAGGCCCCATTAGCTAAAGTGGTGCTTCAGGTTAAGAACAGTTTCAGGTTAAGTATGGACCTCCAGAACGAATTAAGTATGTAACCAGAGGTACCACCGTATATGAAACTCATGAAAACCCATCACCATTTTGGTGCAAAATTCTCCTATGTTTTGAGTCATGTGGGGGTTTTTTGTTTTTTGTTTGCCATGGAAACTCAAAGAGGCTCTGAGAAAGCAACTTGAGAAAACCTGGAGCCCAGTTGTGAATATTTCACAAGAGCCTTGGATAAATGCTCTCTTGGATGGTTGATCACCCAGCCCCATTAATCATTTCTTGTCTCTTTCTGGCTTCCCATTAGATTTCTGCATGGCAGGATGTCATCCCTCACTTTTCAAAGGGTCAGGAATAGTTTTTCATTGCCACATTTTGATGAGATGTCTTTCATGATACCGTATATTAAGGGGAATAGATCTTCCTTGTGCTTTTTCTTCGTTAGGAGGCTGGAGTCTCCGACTCTGTGTCAATTTATCTTGTTGTGTTTCAGAGACTCTCACAGCTCTCTTGGGTACCTGCCCTGCACCTTGCAACTGAACACCTTGCAAGACAGGCAGCAAGGTGGATACATCAACTCTTTTTTTTAATCATAATGTTCTTACATTCACTTTGGGCTAGCCTCACCAGCAATATTGCAGATCAGATATGAGATTCATTTATTAGCTTCCTTTTGAAACACAGTTCTCATTATAGATTTCTGAGTCATCCAGAGAGACGATCCACAATCTGCAGTTTGTCTCTGCTCAGGCAGAATTCTTGTTGGTTGAAGCATTACAGGAGTCATTCCTAGTAAAAGGAAGAATACATTTTCCAACAAAACAGTATTAAACATTCTTCAAAATTTCCCAACCTTCCTCTGGCCATATTATCTTTCTAATGTCTCTGTGTTACACATTTACACACCCTGTTGTATCTTCTGCATGTATGGATGTTTACAAACAGGGCCGTCTTACCCATAGGCGCTAGGGGTGCGGGGCACCCAGGTGCCGGGCTCTCAGGAGCACCAGGCCGAGAGTCTGGGGCCCAAGAGTTGAGTCCAGGGAAGAGCCCGCCTGTCTGTCAGAGCACCGCGGTGGGCTCTTCTGCTGTGGGTGGCTCTGTGCCGCGAGTTCGGGGGTAACCAAGCCAGTGAGACACTGAAACTGCCGACTGGCTCCGCCCTCCTGCACGCCTGGGACAGGGCAACTGGGGGGGGGGGCACCAGGCAGATCTTTGCACCCTGGTGCCACATATGTTTAAGACAGCCCTGTTTACAAACCCATGCAGTATACATCCACACATATTCCATGTGAGTTAAAGTCTGCAGTGCTAGATGTATGTTTTGCCAATAAAGAGAGAAAGGGGCAGAGAAATCATAGAGGTCTAGTCCTTTACATTTTGTAGCTGCTAGAGGGGGAAACCTGATAAAAGGATAGACTACCAAGTCAGAGACCAATCGCTAAAGTCATATCATCAACAATTTATATGCTCACACCTAAATCAGGTATTGAGTGATCACGCCTGGCACCAGAAGATGTGCCTTCAGTGACTTGGCCTGTTCACTACACGGTGGGTCCACATGGCAGTGTACCGATATCATCATCCACTCTGCTTTGAAGCCAAGTTCAGCTCCCATCCATGATGGCTGCTGGTCACCCTCTCCAGCCTTCACCTCTCTGCCTCACCTGAGTGGCTTTGGGACGGTGTCTGGGGCATTTTTTCTAGAGCCAGGTATGCTGGGCTGGAAAATGCCAGCATCACCATTGCAGTTTGCCATGGTATCCAAGGTAATGCCAAGCAAATTGTTCCATCAGCACAAGGATTTATACTTGCGCACCACAACTTTCCTCGCCTTGCGTGACCCTGAAATCTGTTCTAATGGTTCTCCCAACATCTGGAGCAGTTTGGAGGAGGATCCAGGGTGCAAATTGGGGGAGAATGGGGGAAGTTCCATTGTACAATCGGCAGTCCTTGCACTGATGGGACACCTTTGTTGGGTAGGGCCCTATGGGTTTGGGGGCTCCATGAAGGCCCAGAAAATGACTGGGGGAAGGTAGGTCAGGATGTTTAAAAATACAACTCTGTACTCATGACTCTTCATGGATAATTAAACTACTTTGTGCCACTGCATCTAAACATAAAAATAAGCATAGTAGTTTTGCAAACCAAGAGAGAGAGAGAGAAGAGGCAAAAGGCCCTAGGAATACAGTAGCACAAGGCAAATGCTGACAGTCCCTTTGAGAAAACTCAAAAGTTGTGGCATTTATTGCTTTGCAAAGTGAAGAGGACAATCCAGTCTCCAGCTGCATCTTTTCCTCTGACTTCCACATGTGCTGCTTTAACCCCCCCACACACACACTTCCATTCTCAAGACATGGACTGAATTGTTTCCCAGGTGCACAATATATATTCATCAGTCAAATAAGGTTCATTTTTGTAGACTAAACTTCACATCTTGATGCTTCTCTCCACCCCCCATTTTTCTTACTGATCACAATAATCTGAAAATATACAAATCAGATGGTTAGCAGCTCTAACAGATGACAATCGGGATGGTAGAGACCTTCTGAAATTGTATGCTTCACACCTGCTAACAATATTGCGGAATTATGAATGGTTGTTTTTCCTGTTGCTACATAAATATTTAAGATGTGTTATTTCTTATTACAAGGCACTGCCAACACTTATAAATGCAAAGCAATCTTTCACCACCCTTTCCCTAGTATCAACATTATCTTGTCAAACTTTGTTTCTAATCAGGACAGCATTATATGTTTTGCATATTGAAATACTTGGGTGCCTTCATATTGTTTTCATTCATGGCCTGCTTGCAGTAACACAACTGAAAGGCACAGTTTCACGGAACAGTAACCTGCAAGTATTGTACCAATAGATTTTCATTAGTCGGTGACATCCAGCTTGCAGAGAAGAATTAGCCTGCATCCTTTGGAACCAAATAATGTTGCTTCTGGCATCATCATCTCAGGCAGAGTGGCCTATGGGGCCCTCATTTCTGTTTGATTTAGTTGACATTGACCACCCCTTTTTAGAATCATTTGTGTCTCCTTCACCAGTCTCATGCTATATTAAGTATATGAATTACTTATTTAAAATAAATATAGCGTTTTAAACGCCCCCATCGATCCATGTTTTGGGAAACCTTTGAACGGCTCCCTTTTTAAAAAGAAAACATCATTTTAAATAATTCTGAGCTTTAAATTATTCAGTATCTTTCTCCTTATCCCCATCCCGCCAGCACGATGATAAGAAACTCTGGAGCAGACATATCAGCATTTCATGAGATATCATTGTACCCAAATTCATACAGAACCAAATACCCCTCTGTCCAAATAGCCACACTCTCTGACCTCTATTAATTCATTTAACATATGTACAATAATCATCTGAAGCTTGCTTTGAATGCTGCCTGCCTCAAATCACTCAAATCTCTGCCCTCTCTTTAGGGAAGGAGAGTTTTTATTTTTCTTCAACACTCCCAAGACACCCTAAGGAAGACTCACGTACCTTGTTAACGTGTTAACACTAAACTATGGTTTAGTATGAGGTGAAATAGGGACGCGGGTGGCGCTGTAGGTTAAACCACAGAGCCTAGGACTTGCTGATCAGAAGGTCGGCGGTTCGAATCCCTGCAACGGGGTGAGCTCCCATTGTTCGGTCCCAGCTCCTGCCCACCTAGCAGTTCGAAAGCACGCCAGTGCAAGTAGATAAATAGGTACCGCTCCAGCAGGAAGATAAACGGCATTTCCATGCGCTGTTCTGGTTCGCTAGAAGCGGCTTAGTCATGCTGGCCACATGACCCGGAAGCTGTATGCCGGCTCCGTTGGGCAATAAAGCGAGATGAGCGCCGCAACCCCAGAGTTGGTCACGACTGGACCTAATGGTCAGGGGTCCCTTTACCTTTACCTATGAGGTGAAATGTCCCTGAGCAAAGCCTTAAACAATTTTAACCCATTCATCAGCACAACATAAGCCATAAGAGCTGGATCAGGCAAGTTGTCCTATTCACAGTGGCCAAGCAGATGCTTATGGGAAGCTTGTAAACAGGACTTGAGTGCAACAGCACTGTACCCTCCTGCAGTTTCTAGTAACCGGTATTCAAAAGCATACATACTGCCTCCGACAGTGGGGGACAAGTACTTTCAGGGTGGCTAACAAACCCCAAGGTTCTCCCTCATCTTTTATTTTATTTTATTTTAATCATGAGGCAGGTTAGAGATGCACTGATCATCACAGTGTACTTTGCATTTTTAGGAGCATAGGAAACTGGCTTATACCAGGTCAGGCTATTTGTCAATCAAGACCAATAAATGACTGACAGGATATCTTGCAGAGGTCTTTTCCATCACCAGCTACATTTTATACCTGGAAATGCCAGCGATTGAACCTGGGACATTCTGCATGCAAATTGTGTGCTCTTCCACTGTGTGAGGATTGCACACCCTTAACTTTAAAAAGATTTTTAGCCTAGTGATTTTCTTCATTTCCTATTTATGTTTTCTCTTGTCATATTGGACTTTAAAAAAAAAAGTATATCCAGTTCGATGATCATCATTAGTGGAAAATGCTGTAGCAGAGACTAATAAATGTAATTAACATGGATATTTAAACGTTTGCTTGGAAAATAATTGGCATTGACTAGGAAAAATACAATTATGAAAAGTTATTCAGCCATATATATATATATATATATATATATATATATATATATAGTGTTTCATTATCTTAAACGTCTTTAATGCTTTAACTAAGGCATTATCCATGCACAATGAAGCAAGAGTTCAAGACTTTCTAAGCATGCAGTTTATTATCACGGCAGATCACTTTTTTCCATTATAGCATTTTGTTCTTTTTAAATTAAATGAATGAAATGACTACAGGCTGTGCGAATGTAAGCCTACAAAATTAAACCTTCATCCTTCTAATTACTTAATGTTATTTGAGAGCCAATGCAATCCATTCTTTTAATGTTTACATTTTATTTTCTTGACAATTTCAGAGGGAGACAAGGCAAATTAGTTGAATCCCAAAACTTTGATTAGGAAAAGTAGGATTTAAAGGAGTTGTCTAAAAAATGAATTAAGGAGCAATTTTCTTGGTAATAAGTCTCAGGCCTAGATACAGCTACATAAAGCCAATTAAAAGATGAAAGGGTGATGGCATACCCTGACCTGCGGCGGTTTATATAAGACAAAAAGCAGAGGAGGCTGTTGAAGGCCTATCTGTGGAATGACCAGATGATAAAGGAGATCACGAGAGGGAGAGTGAAACCCTACTGAAGGAAAATAGGAAACAGCGGTGTTTAGAAGAACACAACAAGACCCATATATTGGCCTTACATTTCCTCCTACTGAATATCTAGATAAAAGTACCAGACAGAAATGAGCCAGGAACCTTATTGAATAAATTTTTGGGCAATTTGATCGCAATACTTTTGCTCCACTTTGCACAGAGTGGAGGCAAACGACATGTGACACCAGAAAATGTGTGTCTTTTTATATTTTTTAAAAAAGTTTTAAATGACTCTTGCTCCAGAAGAAAAAAAGACTCCAAAATCGCCAGTTGCAAAATGCCGCTTTTATTAGGACCAACAAAAAAAGTCAGAAAAATGTCACAGAGCTGTCACTTGCCATATTTCTGTTTTTGTTTAATTGATCCAGCTGTGGACTTTATGGAACAACAAGGTTACTGTTTTCTTTCTTTTTTTTGTAAATATATGTACTTGTATATAATGTTGCTTCACTCACCACAACCTTTTGTGTAGGACCTTAAGACTATAATAATAGTAACAGGTTTTTGGGATTAAACCCCACTGAAAAAATGCAATAATTATTTCTGAGAAAAAATGCATAGGATTGTGCTATAATGTTTTCGTTTGCCCTCTACCTTATTAAGGGCCATGCAGTTCTTCTATGACTGAAGTGACTTTTGAAGCTCACTCTCTCTTTCCTAAGTTCATCTAATGATTTATCTACTGAACAAAAATGCTTCTAATTTCCCCCACAACATTATTATTATTATTTATTACATTTGCATAGCACCCTATACCCAAAGACTTCAGGGCAGTTCACAACACAAGTCACCTAGGAGACACCTTCTTATATAGCCCAGATGGGGCAGGTAAGCCTTACTGAGGCCAAGGTGATATGCTTAGATGTGAAATTTGTTTGAGAACTGTATTAGGCTTCCCAAACATGTGGATAATGTTATGTCCAGGTGTAGAAGAATGAAAATTGTAATCCTATAATAATAATAATAATAATAATAATAATAATAATAATAATTTATTATTTGTACCCCGCCCATCTGGCTGGGTTTCCCCAGCCACTCTGGGCGGCTTCCATAGAAACCAAAAATACACTAAAATATCACAGATTAAAAACTTCCCTGAACAGGGCTGCCTTAAGATGCCTTCTGAATGTCAGGTAGTTATTTATCGCTAATCCTAGCAGCTGTCCCTCCATATTGTAAGCCACCTTCAACATGGTTTGAACTATGGAAAGACAGCATACAAATTATGCATTTATGTATGTATGTTTGGGGTAAACCATGCCCATATTTCCTGTATCTTATGGTAAGCGTGGCCCTGATTTTTCCTTTGCACTCAAAAGTCAGCACTTTTTAAATTCTCCATGCACAGCAACAGTCAGAAAAAGTGCAGATTCAAAAAGTGCCATCTGCCAAAGGAATGATTAGGCATGCACTTAGAGTGTACTCCCAGTTCTTCTTTTGCGCTCATGGCTTGATTTCCAGCCATTCAAGCTGGGATACAAAGGAAGAGTCTTCTATTGCAGCTGTGGCTCAAACTTCCTGTCGTCTGACATCATAAGATGCCAGACAATTGGCACATGGTTGGTCCTATTCACCTGTCCAAGTGGCCTGTTGAGAGTTGCCTGCTTCTGGATTCCACCCTCCAGTTGGGTGCACTTCTCCATACCTGCACAAGGGGGGGGGGAGGGATAAAGAAATGGTGGCAATCATTTTTGCTGCCCGTAGCAACCGCATCACTACTCACCAATTCCATCATTGCTCAACTTTCCTTTCAGTGGTGCATAGAAAGCACTGGTTGTTGTTGTATAAATTAAATTTGTATACCACCCAACATCTGAAGATCACAGGGTGGTTCGCAACATAAAAATAGAAAATGAGATAAATACAAATGTGACCCAAATCTTATCCTCTTTCTTGGGGGATGCAGTTCCTCCTTTTAGGCACTGTTCCAAGTGGCAACCTTGTTTATACTGAACCCATTCATTTCAATGGATCTTGTCCGCTAAATGTTTTTTATACTACCTTAAAAGTATGTAGGCTCTGCAAATGAAGAGGAATAGAAACTGGTTTCTTTCAACATGTTTCAGTGTTTGTTCTAGTGCAATTCATTGAGTACTTTTATAATACTGTAGTAGTAAATTCCCTGCTAAGAAAAAAAAAATCCACATTTTTTATTCTTCAGAGAGTCAGCTAGGGAAACATCAGATAAGTACGTATTGCAGAATCAGTGGCTGCACAAAATGGTCAATCCATTTATTTTAATTTTATGTTATTATTGGCTTCATAAAATGGCCACAGAATATTGTACGCAAGGAAACAACAGCACTTGGTTCCTACAGCCCAGCAGTTAGGAGGACTACTGTGTGATATTCTAGTTGATATCTGTGTTGGATTTGAAGCTGATTCTACATGTGTGATTATCGTTGTTTTGTTTTTAAATTGCTTTCATACATGCAGTTGTTTTATTTTAGGTATATTTTATTATATTGTAAGCCACTCTGAGTCGCCTCATATGAAGCAATTCAGAAACGAAATTATTATGATTATGATTAAGATTATTCAAGTCCTGCTATGGGAGATGTGACCATGGCCAATATTTTCAGTTCAATGTACAGTTGCTGTGCATAAACAGCACCCAGCAAAACATAATGAAACAAAAAAACAGATTAACATTAAATTGTGAGAATATTGCCTAAAACTGAAACAGCAGGAAGGAGGACAAATCCACATCTTTAAAATGGATGCTCCTATTTGGGGATTGTAAAAAGCAGGCATTGGGGAATTGCAAGGAATCTTCGAAGTGCAAATGGCTTTTCTCATTTATGTTTTAGATTAGAATCACTCGAAATTGTTAGGAAGAACAGAGTAAGGGGTTGGCATTTATTTGGATTAGTTAATCTAGATTTCTTTAAGGGGGGAAAATTAACATTTTGTGAATGCCTCCTTACTGATTAATGCGAGCTTCAGCTTTTTGAAGGCTTTCCCTGGAGACATGCTGATATGTGAGAGGATGAGCAGACAAATTCCTCCTTTCCCTCCCACCCCACCCTGCACACTTGAATTTTACATTATTTTCCTGTGATGCCTTCTCCGAAAAGAAAACTTAAAATGGTCCTGCTCAAAACTGCACAGCTATCTCAGGCTGCTGTTTCCTAGGCAACATAACTAAGTGGAAGCAGCAGTCCCCGCATCTTTTCTTACTGTGTCGAAGCTCAGCTGAGTCAGACTCATCATTATTATTTATTAAGCATCCCAGAGTGAGAAGCACATTACAGGCATAAGATAAACCCAAGTCACAATATGAAAAAAGGCTAATCACATAGCCTGATCCCCGATATATCTCTGGAGTGACAAGAGCAATTCACATTACAAAAGGCTCTGCAGTGACAAATGGGCACGCTCTAGCCAAAAAACAACATTTATGGTTTGCTTTGTTTCCCCTTTTATTAAGTCAATTAGTACATTTATTCCTTCAAATGTAAACAAAGGGGAAGAGGGCTTCTTATTTTTCCTTAGAGAGTTGTTACGGGGATTAAAGAAATTATGGCAACTCATATTTAATCAGAGGATATAAATAATATGGTGCCTTTGTGTTGGTACGAAAAGCAATCTGTACAAGCAAAGTATCAGTAATCATCCCACTTCCCCCTTTCTGTGAACCAGCTCTGAAGTTACATACAGCCAGGCATTCGCTAAGACCAAATGACCATGTCAAATGTGAGCATTTTGCACTGGGGAGCATGTGCATGAATACTGCCATGAGCCATGTGGACGTGTCATGGAGGGGGAAGGTGGATCAGAAGGAAGTGTGGGAGGAGTTTGAAGAACTGGAGTCTGATGGTCCTGGGAAAAGTCCCAACAGGTTGGGGAAGGAAGCATCAAAGCTGGAAGAAGAGGTCACAGAACCAAAGACCACAGAGCTGGATCCCACAGAGAGACTGAGTGGGTTGGGAGGGCTAATTCCTTCTTCTCTGCCTTCACAGCCTGATCCCTCCCGGTTCAGAGGCATCTGCAGCATAAACACCCTGATTACTTAACTTCTGCTCTCAGGGGAAGCAGTGGATGGCACATCAGGTACTGACAAGGTCTCCGTCTCTGTCCCATTGGCATGAACAGGCCACTTAGGCCCAACCTACTTGAAGGAATGCCCATTTGCATGCCCAGTCCAGGGACACCTCTCACTTGCATCGCTAAAGATTTCCATGTCCCTCTCTTCAAAAGCAAGGAATGGGAAGGGGTCACCAGTTGGATCAACAGCTTAGGTAGCCAAGCCATACAATCTACCTGCTGTGACTTTCCTGTGTCTCACACTGATTTGCGCATTAAAGATTTTGGCAGAAACCAAATTCCGAGTTTGAGTTCTTCATCCACCAAGAGCCAGGACAGAAACATGTACAATATGGAGGTCTTGCCTGCAAAATTCACAAAAGCAGCGACTCAGTGAAGGGTTCTTCCTGACCCAATTTTGTAGTTCACAGAGCTGCACTGTACACATGCGCTCTCGTGCGTTTATCAGTATCTCACAACCTGACCTAACTCATAGGCTTATCGTGAAGATAAGAGAGCAATCCCAAAAAGGCTCCAACAAGCAACAGCAGGATACAAATTTGATTTTACAAACACTCATATATGAACAGCATTGCACCATCGCTATCCTGGCCCGAGGACACAGAGAAGAAAAACTCACATGGATTGGCACAGAAAGATAAATGGAAAGAACCAGGCGGAAGGGAATGGCCATTTAAGCAGCAGTGGTACCTAAACTCAAACAATAAAGAGCCAGGCAGTCAATGTGTGAGTGCTCAGTCTCCAGGGCTGTCTCGTCTTTCTCTTCTTTGATGTTCAACTTGACAGGACTTTGATTGCTTGATTTTACTGAAGAGGGAATGCTGAAACAGTGCACTGTACTTGTAGCGCTTACTCTTAGCTAGTTCTACAGCTGAATGGAGGGGAGGGGAGGTGGCAATAATTCCTCTTGTTTCTCAGCTTCAGATATCGCTGGGCTACTCCAGGTCCTTATTGCTTGGCAGCATTTTTATGTTGGCACAGCTCTCTTCAGGAAGAGAAAAATGAGGAGGGCGGGGAGACAGGAGACAATTACTGCTCCATAATTTCTGTGCAGCTCTTCGTGTGTGTGTGTGTGTGATGTCATTCTCATGTGAAAGTCTTTGAACAGATCAGCCAGAGTATGCCAAAACCCCATGCTGGCCTCTGCACAAAACACCCACAAGTCATTTTTTTCTTGTTGGCAGCTTGGGTGGCATGGGTGGCAAATATTTTTCCACCCTTGGGGGCCACATTCCTTTGTACGCAACCTGTCAGGGGCCATATACCAGTGGTGCATAGAGCCAGATTCAAAAGTGGATGGTGCAATGAATACAATTATTTACTTTCTACAGTAGATTACAGTCCACACACACACACCACTTGCCTCCTTCCAAGCAAGTGGAATTTGCCGCAGTTTAATAACGCATTACGACCCAACAAAAACATTCAAGAAAGGGTATTGCCATGGGTGGGTGTGACCTGAGGAGGGGTGGCCCAGAGAGGGTCCCAAAGGGCAAACAGAAGAACTAGGGGCCAGATTTGGCCTGCTCTGCATTGTGATGATTCTTTTATGTTGAAACCAGACAACTTTCTGAATTGAGTTCTTCAAAATGAGTACTAGTCCCTTATGGAGAAGAGACACACAGCTACACTAGATTGTATAGGGCACCACCCTGAACTCCTCAAGATAGCAATAGTCTTCCTCAATTTTATAGTGGGCACCAAGGAAGACCAACTTTCATTAGTACTTCAGTCTGTGGGAAATGTAATCCTTTTCTCCCTAACAAATGCCAAAAAAATCATCCCTGAAATGATTTGCTATTAGCTTTAAGGCCTCTGGCAGGGCCTTTCCTCTTGTGAAACACACTTCATGCTGATGAGGTATTAGAGGTAATACTAAGATCATTATCATTATTAAAATGTCTAATCTGCCTGTCTTTTAAAAGGATCCCAGGGAAGCAGAAAACAAAGCAGCAAAATAGTGAAATTCTAAATATTTTTTTAAAAAAACATTTAAATCATTTAAGAACATCTAAAAGCATTTTAAAATGTTAATCATCATCATCACCATCATAATTTATTGTAGCAGCGGCCCAAAGGTGTATGTAACCATCACCATCATCCATTGCTCTACTTTGCTTTTTGCCAGGATTTCATCTTCACACAGCAAAGCCAATATCTATGTGCTGCATTTTAAAAGGACTGTGTTATCCCAAACTGATGGACACAAGAGTGACTTATGCAGCTGGAAGAAGCTTGCTTATTGACAGAAAGAGGTTTTAATAGCTGTCAAAGCCTAGACTGATTACGGAAATCCTGATGGATCCTTGTCTCCTTAGTGCATCCCAGACTCTTCCTAAATGGCACCGAAATGTATAATCCAAAGCTCACCCAAGCCCAAATGTTCTGTATCAATATTCACCACAGCAAGTGTCATTTTGTACAAAACACTTTCAAACTCCCCCGCCCCCTTCATTTCTAAGTCTCTGGCGGATTTCTTTGCATAAGGACCAAGAGCCGGCTGGTTATCTCTTGCCGCCATTCAGCTGGCTCTCTTGATGTCGAGATAGTGTCATTGCCAAATAGTGGCAGGCATCCCTCCCTGTGGTAAAGAAAGATAAGCATCTCCTACTAACAGAAGCCTTTTTCTTTCCCTCCGGTATGCAAAGCTCATGTCCTATTTGTGGAGAGGGTACCTGAGCAATCTGTTCTCGGGGGAAGGTGCTTTGCAGTTAATCCTCTCAGAAGCACATTCAAAAGTCAAAGGCAGTAGCTTAATGTGGGTGACTATATTTTAATATCTGTCATTACTTGTGCATTCGAGAGAACTCCCCCCCACACACACACGCACTTTTTACAGCTCCTTTTCATGTCTGTGCATTGTTTGTAAAAGTACAAAGTAGTGGCACAGACAGGTAATTTGAGACATTTCACTTCAAAATGTGGTAATCGACCTGGCTGCATTTGCAGGGCTCTCCTGCTTATTCTTCTCAGCGGATCCCTGGACTTCTGCCTCCCTGAGGGCACCTCAGAGTGCAAGAGATGTGCCAATGAGCCAAGCAACTGGAAGCAAAGACAAAACAAAAGCAACATCTATGCACAGTTATACAGCCTCATCAGAGCTTTCACCAAAGAAGTGAAGGTAAAACCTTTCATGGCTATCATTTTAGTGACTTGTTTCACATGGCAGATTTACTTATGGAGGTCTTCTTCACCCACCCCAACCTGTGTCAGCGACTCTGATGCCCTGATTTATTGTACCCAGTCTTACAAGCCACGGAGCATTTGTGCAAAACCTGTATTTATTGCCATCTCCTCACAGTTCACACAAAAAGCCAGGCAAAAGCATAGGACCAATGCATACTTATAGCATGGTCCACACAAATGATGCACCCAATGTTTACTGTAGGGTTGGTGCTCCTTCTTAGCGCTCTTTCTCTCTCTGTCTCTGTCTCGGTCTCTCTCTCTTTTTCGGTATCAAGATGCTATCACGGACCTCAAAATGCCAGGCTGTATTCCCCACTCCGGGACGCGGGTGGCGCTGTGGGTAAAAGCCTCAGCGCCTAGGGCTTGCCGATCGAAAGGTCGGCGGTTCGAATCCCCGCGGCGGGGTGCGCTCCCATTGCTTGGTCCCAGCGCCTGCCAACCTAGCAGTTCGAAAGCATCCCCAGGTGCAAGTAGATAAATAGAGACCGCTTACTGGCGGGAAGGTAAACGGCGTTTCCATGTGCTGCGCTGGCTCGCCAGATGCAGCTTTGTCACGCTGGCCACGTGACCCGGAAGTGTGTCCAGACAGCGCTGGCCCCTGGCCTCTTAAGTGAGATGGGCGCACAACCCCAGAGTCTGTCAAGACTGGCCCGTACGGGCAGGGGTACCTTTACCTTTACCTTATTCCCCACTCCACCTCATTTAATCAGGATTCATCTTTCCTAGGGGTAAAAGGAAATGAAAAACCCCATTGCCAACAACTCATTTGTGGCATCTCAACAACCTCAACAAGCTTGCGAATTAAATCCCTTCCTGGAAGCATTCCAGATAACAATATGCAAAGCCCTGCAAAACACCCCACTTGTCTTTACTGGTACCCATACATCTGTTTCAGGAGCTAATATGAAATGAGGACAGTTTGCATATAGACACACTTTCGATAACTCTCAAGAAGTTCCTGGTGCTTGTCACTCAGACCTATCATAGCCAAGTATTGGTTTGTTTGCTCTTTTCAGAACTAGTTTTACTTTAATATACATTATTTGTTCAGTATCACCAAGAAGAAGGGACAAATATTTATGGAAAGATGTAGAATGAATACACTTTCTCATGAATCTGAAAAAGATTCCATTGCTGACATATTCCTTGGTTGTCAATTTGCGCTAGCTGCAGCTTTTTATTGTGGTATGTTTTTATGTGTTTTATAGTGAACTGCCTTGGGCAAGATTCCATTAAAGACAGAAATGCAATAAATACATAGAGTACAATCAATCAATAAGTTGTCCTATTCTACCTTGCATAAGAGAATTTCCAGGTAAAATTTTCCCATGTCTAACTTCCCTTCAAACAAATCAGGATGAATGCTCAGCAAACGGGTCACCGGGAAGCCCCAATGCTAGACTCTGTTGGAAATTCTGGAACTGGTAGTTCTGGTCCCATCTCTTGTAAAGAAAGAAGCTTCATAAATAACCCTAGTCATGACTTCCCTAAGGCCCATGTATAGGCCACATCTTCTTCCTCATTGTGAATAATGCCCGGTGAAGACACATCTTCACTAGAGTCCTCTCTACACTTCCATGTAGGTGCTGCTGCTACCAGAGAGGAGGATTTTGCAGGCTTAAATGATTCCACCAAGTCCAGAAACGTCAGCTCCACTCACTGATTCTGGCCCATGAGAGCTGAGACATCACCAATGGGCCCTTAGCCTCTTTTGCCATGTCCTCCTCAGTATGAACAGCAGGGTCCTCTCAGCTGCACATTGACTTGTTTTCGCTCACACATGGGAGCGAGCAGCTGATGTGGAAAATGGGGAATCTCTGGCAAAGTATCTCTGGCTGATCACACTGAAGAGAGAGGATTAAAAGGCTTTTCACCTGTGTCTCTCTTTGGGGAACATGACTCGTAGAACTAAATCTGTCTCAGGCTGGGATAGTGCCTTTTGTTGTTACTGTCAAAAAGCATTCTGGCACACTCAGCAGCACAAGCATGCCTACTGAGGAGTAGGGATGGGAGACTGTCAGCTTCAGTTCTCTCAGTTTCTCATTTCTGCAATCTTAAATTCAGTTCTCCATATTTCTGTAGCAATTTGCATTAAAAAAACTCCTCATGACACTTCACCAGCATTTTAGCGCAAGTGCCTCCTAAAGTACATTTCTGTATGCAGTTTTGACTAATTTAACACACTTTTGCAAGTGATTTCCCCTTATCTAAGACATTTTTGTATTTTTCACTAATATGTTCATTTTTATGCATACCTTTCTCTCATATATGCATTTTGTGTTTCAGTTATCATCGTTTCAAAAAGGGCAAAGTTGATATATTTACCTTTAAATGTGACCTGCATAGAAACCCCCACCCCCACCCCCATTTTTTATTGAGGAGTATAGCTCACTGCTTTCAATAGGGCTTGTTCTCAGGTAAATGAGCACAGGATTGCAATCTCATGCTGGTTTCGATGGACTGTTTCCTGAATATGTTTATCCTGCAGATTGCATCAACATAAAGACCTATTGTAAATCCTGTTGATAGTCCAGGAACAGGGAATTTTAGGGGGTAAACACAATAAAGGAATCAATGATCACATTTCTGTCAGCCCATTGTTAACAAATCATATGGCAGGACACAGCTATCTAGGTATAATGGAGATCTAAAAATAGAAACACCATTATATAAGCCAGCTGCAAGCTCATTCCATTTCTAAACATAGTCTTCTCTGCAAAGGCCAAGCTGACAGTGTGTGTTTGCCACTAATGCCAATTTATCGGATGACTCACACCGATCAGCTAATAAAAATGAAATATGTATGTTGAAGGGACAATACAAAAAGAAGCCTGTTTATTGGAAACATTGATGAGGACTGAAAATTAGATTTAAGGATAACTGCAGAAAGATTAAAATCTAAGGGACAAGACAACACAATGTTGCATATTCTAGTCATGTGTCATGAAGTATAACTACTAACTTGTATAAAAATAAAGCTGCTATTAGTGAACTGTTTACAACCATCTTTTTGTGCTATTTAACAAAAGATGCTAAACAAATTTCCACAGCTCAAAAATGGAACAGCTTAGAATGATTTTTTAAAAAATAAAAACTCATAAGTAGCTATCGGTAACAAACTAAGCAGAATTATGCTTTATATAATCTACAAAGTCCTGTGTGTGTTTATTGGGTTATGGCTATACCATAATATGTAAAATACATAAACACTTCACAAGAAAAGTAAAACATGTATTCGGTGCTTTTTTTCCTTAAGTGTTTAGGGATACTCTCATTTTCCTACTCATATTGAAATACTGCCCCTCAATGAGGCCAAACTTCACAAAATGTTTATGCGTACCCCCAGCAAAAAAGCACTGCATGTATTTAATGGGAGAATTATGCCCTTTGTTGTCTTCAGATATTGTCTTCAGATTTAAAAAAATTGGGGCATTTGAGGTTTAAGGCTGCAATCCGATCCACTTTTACATGGGAGTAAGCTCCACTGAAAACAATCAGACTTAACATCTGAGTAGACATATAGAGGATTGAACTAAGGCTGCATACACACCATAGAATTGAAGCACATGCCTTTCTCTGAAGAATCCTGGGAAATGCAGTTTACCTTTCACAGAGCTACAATTACCAGTTCCCTGAAACTCCATTTCCCATGATTCTTTGTCAAATATATGGTGTGTATGCAGCCTAAGTCTCATTGATTAAAAAAAAATTCAGTTCAGCTCTTGTGGTGCTTAGAAACACACAAAATCTTTAATCATACCAAAGAGCAGTAAAGTTAAAACAATCTGATGTAAAATGCAGAAAAATAACTCCTCCCTCCCTCCCTCATTTTATTTATATGCTGCCTTTCCATTCACAAGGCAGCTTACAGCATATTTCTTTTTAGCTAATTACAAACATAGCCAAAGTTGTCATAAACAGTAAATAAAACACATCAAAAATCACACAACCAAATTGAATGGTTTCCACATAACTCTTAATAACATCTAAAAAACAAAGATCCACAATATTAATCTCAATAACAGCACTAACTTCCCCCTTCCCTCAACAAAACACCAGCCCAAGAGTCTGTTCAGCAGCCTCAAGCTTTAGCAGCTGGAGTCAATCAAGGCCCCACCCTCCCAGGCTAGGTGAGGAAAGGCCTGCAAGGCAGGGAGCAGGTGTTTTGGGACTCACAGCTAATAAAAGACAATTCAAAGGTCTAAAGAGAACTATAAGTGTCTCTGCCTGGTCCCAAAAAAGACATAGCAGTAGACCTGAGCCTCCCTTAAGAAAGCATTCCATATATGAGGAGCCACAAGTCAAAATGGTCCCATCCCTGGTCACCACCCACCTATTCTCAGAAGGCAGGAGTCTGTGGAGAAGGGCCTCTGATATCTATCTGCACAGGAGGCAGATCTGGGAGAAGATGTTCCCAAGTTTTTACAGGTAAGCGGCACAGATTTGAATTATGCTTAGAAATGGGCCAGCTCGCTGCGAAATTGTTTCAAAAACTGTCGAGATGTGTTCTCTAAGGCCAGTCCCAATTAGCAACTGTGTTCTGAACTAACTGGAAAGTCTTCACTGGAAGCCCCATGCATAATACATTAGAGAATTAAATCTAATTAAAATGGGAGAGCACCGCATGTGATGTTATTTTACAGAAGAAAGAACAATGGAAAACCCTAATTGTGTGAATCTTGTATGATCACCAGGAGCTACTTGGTCTGAATGCCTATTTCAGCCAGAATACATACCACTATAGCTTTTCCTTTCTACTGGTTATGGTACATGACGATCTGAATTGTGAACATTGACTTTTTGGATTTATTGTGGAATGAAGCAGCTGGCTCAGGCAATTGATTTTTAAGGGCACCACACTGATAGTTAATCAGTTTATTATGACTGTATTTTTACTCCCAGTGAAAAGTGTGGTATTTCTGCTTCAGGTGCTAACATTTGACCGGCCTTGCATATTGTGCACCTTGACTTGGGGTGGGGGTGTCGTTTATGAAGAGGTGAAGCTTTCTGCACAGCAGAGAGTAGCGAACGCTTGTCTGTGATTAGGGCAAGTGAGAGGCAGGTCCCACCAATATCAGTCTGCCTCCAGCTGGTCCTCACTTGCCCTAATCACAGACCAGCCTCCCCTACTCTCTGCTGTGCAGACCTTACAACCAGACCTGGCAAGCTGTCAGTTTGCTTTTTGTTGTCAGGAAAATGGCCGCTTCTCAGTAATTTGGATGATTTCATCAGGCTGACATAGCTGTGCTTCAAGGCCAGGGATTAGGCCTCCTAATTGGGAGGTGGTTCCAGTTGCATAGCCACGTGGGAATGCATGTACACAAAAGGACTGGAAACTTCTTGCTTTGCGGCCTTCTGACTGGTTTAGGCGACTCACCCGGTTGCTTTGCTGTTTACTATAAAGCTAGCCTTGTTGTGTGTGGGGTTCTGCATCTCTCTTTCATCTTGTTCCTTTGCAACACCTGAGAGACCATGCCTTTCATGCTATGGATTATAGCAGCCTTTCTCAACCTTAGGTCCCCAGATGTTGTTGGATTACAATTCCCATCATCCCTGGCTGCTGACCCTTCTCACTAGCGATGCTGGGAGTTGTAGTCCAACAATACCTGGGGACCCAAGTCTGGATTATGGGAATATTTTGTTGTGTGCATAAAGTTAGCTTTGTTATTGTAGTCTGATTTATAATTCCCAACTACTCTTGTCAGTTGGATTTTCTGTTTGTACTTTTTATGAGTACTTGGGGTCCTATTTTATACTGGTAGGGTCCCCCCCCTTTTTAATGTATCTACCTCAATTTCATTTGTATCTGTCTGTTTGGGTTGAGCCTTGGTACTGAATCCACCATTAACCTTTTGGTTGCCTGCTACGGAGTAAGTGCTAAACACCTAAGGTTCAGGGAGTAGAACACCCTATTTTTACCATTTGTTTCCCTTGACTCTCAAGGTTGTCCAATAAGATTTGGGAATCTCCTGACCCAGGCTGGCTGAACAGAAGAAGTGGTGGCAGTGTACCTTGCAGGATTGGTGTTAGACCCTGACTATTAGTCCCTGCTCTAACACCAGGGTCTGGGTCCCAGGTTTGGTCCCAGGGGAACCAGTCCTTGATGCTCCTTAGTGTCAAGGACTTTTGTAGAACTCAACAGAGAAATGGGTGGGATAAAAGCGGAATTAATTGGCTCCACCAGCCATTTGCTCTGGCTCCACCTGCAGTTGACCTTGCTGCCTTCTGGCCTAGCAGTCGTAATGAGCACTGGCCTTCACTGGTAGAGAGCATGGGCTATGTGGACTTCTAGACCTTCCTTCCTTGGATTTTATATTTATTTCCCTGATAGAGAGATTATAAAGTTGAATATACTGATGAGCTGCTCTGACATTACAGTACTGAGAAGCCAAATTAACTTTGCAATGGTAGAGACCATAGCATCCATTGTTCACTTTGACATGCCATGTGAGTCTCAGGTTTCTTGCCCTTCTTCCTTCAAAAAAGGGTTCAACTTCTTTCTGAACTGAGTTTCTCAATCCAGATGCCCCCGTGGTTTGAAAATAAATCATTTGCTAACAGTATTAGATAGCATTTTGACAGGGGAGTCTTCCTGGCTTAGCAAACGGTCAGAGGAGATATTTTTGTCTCACTCCGTTCAGAAAAGCCCATCTTACCTCTTGCAGTCTGCTCTGCTCCAAACTGCTTAGTGTTCATTTTATTCCTCCAACACCCTGCAGGTCCAGTAAATCGTAATCTTAACCATTTTGCCAAGTTCCTCACACACAAAATAGCATTCTTTCTCACTCTCTAGCTGCAGAACTGATTCAGCTGTTTCCTTTGACAGATTTACAGTAATTAAAGAAAAACCTTACTTTACCTTTCCACAGCAAATCTCTTGCAACTGATTGTAGGTGGAACGATAACCTCTTCAGCCAGAGGGCAATGTGGTTATCAGCAAAAGGGCTCAGCCATATGCACCCAGGGCCACACTACACAATAGGAAGCTATCTTGCAAAAAGTCTTTGGTTCATCTAATTCAGTATTGTTGGCACTGACTGGTAGAGAGCAGTCTTCCCCAAACTATCTAGATGCTAGGATTCAAACCAGGGACTTTTCCCATGCAAAGCAGCTGTTCTACCACCAAGCTACAATGGCGACTGGCAACATCACTTCCATGTGATTTAAGCATGGAGCTGGCACAATCACATAGACCATGTGGGCCTGATTTATACAGTAAAAGAAACATCTGAATACAAAACCAGTGTACCTACACCTTCCTTCCAAGAACTGTTGTCCTAGTCTAACAACCAGCCAGTACCACTCAGGTCCTCACCAGACATCCTTTTCTTTGAGCATTCATGATTTGTGGTCCTGATAGTATCAGGTCAGTTACGCATGGCCCTGCTTGTGCCTGCAAAGGTTTTGGAGTGGATATCCTGCTTTGTTTCCAATTGGTGTAACTCCAGTAGCTTCCTGCTAAAATACTGTAACTTTTTATACCGTGTATGTTGTAGGGTTGGGTGGGTTTAAGACACAATTGGACTAATTCATGGCGGATAATGCTATCAGTGGCTGCTAGGCATGAAGGCTATGCTCCGCCATCCACAGTTTGGGTAGTATGCCAGTTGTTGAAAACAGCAGGAAAAAAGACTGCTGCTGCACTTAGGACCTGCTTGTAAGTGAGAACAGAAATGTGAGAACAGTTGGACCAGATCCAGCAGGCTCTTATTATGTAGTTGTGTAGGGTGTTTCTTATGCCACTTTTGTTGCGCTATAGTGCAAGAGTGTCCCTCCAGACAGCAATAATGTGGCAATGTTGGGGAACAACTTAGAAAGTGGAACATGTATGAACAGTCCACCAAGTCCTCATGGGAATTCAGTAATATTTTAGTGAATATTTATCCCACCATACATATGCTTGGATGCAATTTTCCCTAATCTTGTATATACATTTCTGCAAAGCAATATCCCTTAGTTCAATGCCTTTTTATTTTAGTTTCACTAATGTGTGCATTTTAATGTACACTTTGATCCAGGATATGCATTTCTTTAGATATTAGTCGGTTGTAAAATGGCAAAATTCAGAGATGTCTGCGTTTCAAAGGAGGTCTGTGTTTCAGTTTGTGTATTGTTTTAGAAAGTCTGAGTTAGGTAGGTTTGCAATTCAGTGTGAACCAAGTCAAATTTATTGCCCATCTCTTGTCAGGGGGGTATTCTGCAATTCCAGATCATATCTGGTTTGGCCTTCAAAGTAAAACTGCTAGCAATGCTGCGGTGATTGTTACATTAATAAATAATAATAATTTTGTGTTTTTATATTGTGATTTTATCCTATGATCCACCCTGAGACCTGCAGGTATAGGGTATACATATTTTAATAATAAAAATAAATAAAGGTAGAAAGAAAAGCATATCATTATTATAGTCTGCCTATATTGCAAATCCAGGAGATTTGCTGTGGGTTCTTTTTGGCTCCCAGTGCTGAATGATCCAAGATTAGATGCAATGTAATGGTAGATTTCCCTATGTGCCGCCCTCTCAGACCACAGAGTGTCACTAGAGTGAATATGAGGCTGACATGGACACAGGGGAGGGAAATCAATAAGACTGCTTTTGCCTGCTTGTCCAGCTTGAAACTAAGTAATGTAATGAATACAACTTATTTGTGCAGTGCAGAATATTTTCATGTGCCTTGGAATAAATGCAGTGACCTATGCTACTCTCTTCACAATCCATATCAATGCCAGATGAACACAGCAAAAGTACAAATGATGGGAAGGAAATTGTTGCATGAGGCATTTACTCCTGGTAATTTGCCTTGGGCAGGAAATAGACTTTCCTTCAGTGATGTGGACAGAGCTGCCCCTGAATGATCACTTTTATTGAGCAAAATCCCTATAGCAACAGACTCTGCGGCAAAATAATGTCGTGCCTTATTTCATTCTCTCAGATTGCTCGATCTCCTCCTTTAAATCACCTGCATTTCAGAATCGGGATGCTTGGATTTACAAAGTGCATTTTTGGTTAGGAGTTTGCAAAATACTCTGGTTTTATAAATTGGCTGTCTCAAACAGTGCATGATTTTAGTCCATCTTCCGATCTGTTTTTCTGAATTTTTTAAAAGCCCAGGATAGGACTGTGCATGTGTGTGTGTATTAATGTGAAGCAAAACCCCGACATACACATCTGAGGAAGCTTAGCACACCTGGCCATAAATCATATGAGTTTTACAGGCAAATGTAACTAGTAGAGTCAAGGCACAAGCTTCATTGTACACTAGCTGAGGGCAAGCTCACCATTAGAAAGGTAAGACAGTAAGAGTTGGAAAGGTGATAAGATCACTGACAGTTGTTACCTGTCTGCCGCCAAGGTTTCCTATAAAGAAGAAAGGCAAGTCAAAGGATAGGCAAGAAAAGGAGGGAAGAAATAACTCACTGTATTAGGACCACCTCTTTCCAGATGAACCTACCCTGACCCTGAGATCATCTTCTGGGGGCCTTCTTCGTGTGCCTTGTGTGGAGGGTGGGAACACAAGAATGGGCGTTTCCTGCAGTGGCTCCCCGTTTGTGGATTGCTCTCCCCAGGGATATTCACCCGGTGCCTTCATTACACACTTTTAGGCACCAGGCAGAAACGCTCCTCTTTAACCAAGCCTTTGGCTGATTGACATTCAATACCCTTTTAAAATGGGTACAGTAGTACCTCGGGTTACATACGCTTCAGGTTACATACGCTCCAGGTTACAGACTCCGCTAACCCAGAAATAGTGCTTCAGGTTAAGAACTTTGCTTCAGGATAAGAACAGAAATCGTGCTCCAGCGGCGCGGCAGCAGCAGGAGGCCCCATTAGCTAATGTGGTGCTTCAGGTTAAGAACAGTTTCAGGTTAAGTATGGACCTCCGGAACAAATTAAGTACTTAACCTGAGGTACCACTGTATACAAATTTGGGTATACAGAGTGATTCAAGTTCCCAATGCACCTTGCTGGAAGGAGCTTGGATGAGGCGCAGGTCTCCCACTGCCCAGCCCTGCACAACTCTGTCAGTCTCCACTAGCAAGGCAGTTCCAGAAGTCCTGGAGGAATCCCAGTGGTGAAGAGCACCCCAACGGAAGTGTGGTGGAGCAACTGCTAACGGGTAACATATCCCAGGGCATATCCACCAGCAGTAGCAAGCAGAAAACACCAAAATGCTGTTATCTGCTGGATCTTGAGCCAGACCTGCTATCACATGATGGCAATATGGCCAATCCAGACCTCCTTGCTGCATCAGCCTGGGAGATAGCACAGCCAAGAGATATTTTCTTCCTTCCCACCCCCTTCTCATTTTTCACCCAGGGCAACATGAGTGGAGGGCCTATGGATACAACAGTGGCCACACCACTCTATCAAGCCCTGCCACTTCTGGCCAGGGGGTTGGATTGATCTCTTTGTCCTGCTACTCCTCATAGCTGTCAACTTACAGATTTGAAAATAAGGGGCTGGCAGCCTTGAAAATAAGGGACCAGCAGCCAAAATAAGGGATTTTAGTCTACCAGTTAAAAGGGACCAGATAATTTTGGAGAGCAGCGCCGGTTTTTAGCCCTTTGTTTCCAGAGGTTGCTGCTCAAGACACCAGCCGATGAAGCACTGCAATTAAATAACTACAAGCAGCAACCACTTTTCACGCAAAACGAAGTCTAAGCTATGAAGATGCTGCTGCAGTTCTGTATCTTTTCTCTCGTGCTCCATCTGCAGCTCTCAATTCCATCAGGCGAGGTGGGAGCGGGGGAAATAGCGCCCGAAGTAAACCCGCAGATCAGACCATCTATGCTAGTCTACCACTACAAATCTATGGGAGAAGCGCTTGCGGTCCTTCCCTTGTAGCCCTTGGAACACCTGCCCACGCCTTCGCCTCCTCCTCCTCTCTCTGAACTGCTTTCTCTATGGTTGCCCTCACTCTCCTCTCAAGGCTCCTCATCAATTCATAGACCATGCCAGGCTGCCCATCTCGTTTGGGTCCTTCGGCGGCACAGCCGCAGTACAGCCTAGCGGGAGCAGGAGCGGCGGTGACGGGCAGAGGGGAGGCCCCAGGCAGAGACACCCAGTTCGGCGGCCACAAGGAGGATGGTAGTGGAAGGGCCCGAGGCTCCCAACAGTCCCAGCGGGGAGGGGTTCCCAGGGGCCGAGGCTGGTGAGAGGAGGCCGGAGGGGGGCGGGCCGGGCAGCCAAGCAACACAGTTAGAGCCTCCCTCCTCCCTGGCCAGCAGGGAGGGAGGGAGGGAGAGGAGCTGCTTCCTTTGAAACCCAGGAAATTTAAGGGACATCCATCAATAAGGGACAGCAGCGGGACATGGTGCTGGGATAAGGGACTGTCCCTCCAAATAAGGGACACTTGACAGCTATGCTACTCCTTTACAAGGTAGCACAGTAGGCAAAACCACCATCTTGAGGGCAGTAGAGCAGCGTGGACATAAGCAGGCATACCTCATTCACAACCCTTCACTTTCAAGTACATAGTACACCTGGTCAGTAACAACACTTTGTGCCTTTCCAATGAAAATCAGAGTAATAGTGGTACAAAACCTGGTAAATTCATCTGGATCCCATTGAAAGATTTCTCCTTGATTATATACCTTCAAGGCTACATGTGGGAAACGATTTTAGAAGTCTTCCCATAACTTAGAAAAGCCTTGCACTTTCTAGTGTGCACTATATGTGTTTGTCATGTGGGGGGGCATACAAGTGTGCAGCCCTCATCTATAGTGTGAATCAATATTTTTATGATATAATTCTTCCTAGCCTATGCTAGGACTTTTCTCAAAAACATAGCTACTGCTTGCTATTCATGCTAATCCTCTCGGGGAGTAACAATTTCAGCTGCTATTTCTTTCCGTTCTTCTTAATAGCTGTGCATTTGTTATTCCACCTACACCTGGTATGGTTGGAAATATATCCCTCCAAATCCCCAAAGAAATCAGACCATGGTGTTTTCTGTATTCAGTTTTGTTGTTTTTTTAAGAGAGAAAGAGGAGAGAGAGATGGGTGAAACATTTAAATTGCCTAGATTGCATGGATTTTACGAAAGCCCGTTATTTGTCTTCCCTGAGATGTAGGGGTACTTTAGCTAGATGAATCAATCATGGTTTGGGGAATTCAGTATTTGCAAATTATAATACAAATGGACTTGATCTGAACCCACCCAGACTAAGGTGCAGATCAGAAGGAATTTTGCATGTATTTGACTGTTGCAACACAGTTTGAGCTCAAGGGAAAAAAATCAAAATGCATTTTGAGGTAAAATACATTTATAAATGCATATTTTGAGAGAAATCACTTTAAAAAATACTGTTTAAATGGACACTTTAATATGGATAATATAATATTTTTTTTTTTTAAAAAAAAATGGAGGCTCATGTGGAAACAGAATAGGCTATGAGTGACCAAATGCAAAAGTGGCATGGTCAGGGAATAAACTGAGCTGTCCATCCCTATTGGGGTTTTTCTTTTTAAATGGTTTTTAAAGTGACACATAGTAAGAAGTAGTCAAAGCTGATCGTAGTTTATATAGCTAACATTGTTAATAGAAAGAGAAATCGAGATTTTAAGAGGGAAAATATGGCAAAGGCCTGTAGTACAGTGGTACCTCGGGTTAAGAACTTAATTCGTTCTGGAGGTCTGTTCTTAACCTGAAACTGTTCTTAACCTGAAGCACCACTTTAGCTAATGGGGCCTCCTGCTGCTGCCGCTGCACCGCCGGAGCATGATTTCTGTTCTCATCCTGAAGCAAAGTTCTTAACCTGAATCACTATTTCTGGGTTAGCGGATTCTGTAACCTGAAGCGTCTGTAACCTGAAGCGTCTGTAACGCGAGGTACCACTGTACTACCAAAGTAACACCAACAGAATAGTCTAATTATGAAATTCATGTGTTTCATTTCTATTTTCAGAACTGAAAGTTGAATTCTATGTTTATAGGTAGACAGATAATTTGCAGTCATTTTGGCTATTCTTTGGTGCTTTGGTTTTAGAAATATATCAGTATTTTAGATGCAGAGAGAATGGTAAGCAAAGAGCCAATGCCAATAACAGTTTTTCTGACAGCCCACACTTGGTTCAAAACAGAGTGGTGGAAGTTAGTGTATCTAAATCTAACCCTTTTCAAGATGTTGAACAATAACTGCTTTGACAGAGCATATTATCCTGAACAGAGGACTAGCTTAGGTACAGAAATGTTAATTATTTAAAGGTACCCTTAACATCTCATTGAAACTATTAATATAGTCTGCCTAGAGCTGAAACAAATTTGCCCCCAATTTTTTTTCTTCAAAATTATATTCCTTGATTTTGATGCCATATATTCTCTGGAGCTATTCACATTTAGCAGGTGTGTGATAACCGAGTATCAGCATTTAACATCCAAATATTCTGCAGTAGCCATCAATATTTGAGAGCATCTAACAGCTGCTCGGCAGCGGGAATCAAAATTCAATATTTGACAACTAACAGTCAATATTTAGTGGAATATGGCAGCTGGCATCATGTAGTACCATTCAGTACTTTAATTGACAGCATCTCATTGTCGCAGTGTTTGTGACAATGCTTGGCAACTGACTTGTGGGAGAATTGGGTAAAACATTTATTATTCTCATTCAGCCAGTCCATCAAGGACTGCCAAATTTTGATGTCACAGTTCAGAGCTGAAGGTCATTTAGTGCCACCCTTGGGGAACTGACAGAATGATCCTATGCATGCTTACTTGGAAGTAAGAAGTCCCATTTGTGTTCCAAGTAAACACATTTAGGATTACAGCCAAAACAGTATTTGTTTACTATCATTTCCCCTCAAATGTGGAATTGGAGGAGAGTACAAATAAAGAACCCCGTTGAGTAGAGTCCTCCTGGTCATTAGAAGATGGGAATCAGGAGAAAACCCAGGTAGTTTCCACCATTTCCACCAAGCAAACCACTCAGAGGATTGGTAAAGCAGCCCTTCAAGGACAAATTAACTTTAAAAAGAGACACTATTGTTGATATACTGTGTTTACTTTGGTCCATCATTAGACTACAGAGTGTTATGCACTGACCTTTTTCCTGAAGCAGCTAAGTATGAAAGCACATTAGAAATTCTGTGGTGGTATCTTTAAAGCAACAAAGCAATATATTCCCTGGTTTTGAAAAAAAGAAAAAGAAACACTTTAGAGGAGGAGAGCTGATGAAAGATAAGCAAAGCTGGATTGTTGGCTTGGTGCAATTACATGTAATCAGTTGGGATTTATGGCTCAGTTTATTCATTTACAATGGCAGCATGTGTAGTCTTAAAGTATCTAGATGATTAATAGCAGATGTAAACTGTGGTACTTACTGTATAAGCCATTATTAAAGCCATTAACAGCATTGTTCAAAGATGGGATCACAGTATGTCAGCAAGAGGAGGAAAAAAAACAGGTAGCTGTGAAGCACAACTACTATTCTTGCAAGTTATTTTTAAAAATAATAATATATTTCTCAACGAACTGTATTAAGTGTTATGAACCCAGGAACTAAGCTCCATTGAATTCATTGGGACTTGCTTCTAAGTAGACAGCAGCCATGTGTAGGATTTGGCCAGCCATAGTCAAAGTTACACATCTCTGTTGAAGATCAAAAAGATTACCTTTTATAAATCTGAAGATTTGGTTTTTGTTAGAACCACCTCCACAGTCGACGGTTGTTGTTTTTTACTTATTGTTTAAATCAGCATTATCCTGTTTTCTAATCAAAATTCTTGAGGCAGTTTACAACAAAGTTAAAATACAATAAAGCATCAAACAGCACTAAAATATAACAGAAGGCCAGATGACCTGCTCATTGACCATTCATCCTGATTTGCTTGTGTGGTAGTTATACATATTCCCTTTAATTTATCCCACACTTTTCTGTTTATTCAACCAACTCATAATCTGTCTACTATCTTTACTAAATCTCTTCACTTTAACACAGATGCAATATCCCAGATACTGTAATAGCCACCCCCATGTAAATGGTTTTTTATTTTTCCAGGTGCAATGACCAGATGAAAGGTTTTGTGCTGCCAGATAATATTCATTGACAATATCAAAGGTCAATATTCATTAACAATTGCTAAGGGTGAAATGCTGGACAGGCTCAAATGTTATACTTTAATGGTACAACTCTGAGGTCTTTTTAAAAAAAACCAAGCTCTGCTGACTGCTGTATATTTTTAACTGCATGGTATAAATTCATTAGTGCTAAAAGGATTTGATGCTTACTGTACGCTCGCATTCTTTTAGCACGTACTACCCGTTTTCATTTGGGTAACTTATTTTCTAGGGTATTAAGATAAGCATGTAATTAATAAAGAAGCCTTGTATAGAGTTTGAATTGAATTCAGATGATGGATAGCACTGCTATTTCTGTCAAGTTCCAGGCATTAGCTGCTCTTTGAGATACAGTGTAAGAAGGCAATCTGAAACATTTGTGTTTGAGCTCCCACATCTCTGGTTGAAGTGATGGTCTCTGGATCCTTGCTGTCAGGACTGTCGCCAACATTACAAAGCAGAATAAGGTAGCACTCAATTGCTAACATGCAGCCGTTTGCCTTGCAATACATGAAGGGCTTCTCACTTGTTTGTTAAGCAGAGGGTAAGTGTAAGCAAACATTAGCCTATTTCACAAATAGGTGAGGTATAATGGAGCACAAATTTCCTCCATGAATTCAGAGTGTCAGACTAGGACCTGCAAGACCAGAATTCAAATCCAGACTAGGATATGAAGCTCATTGGGTAACCTTATGCCAGTTACCAACCACCAGCCTAACCTACCTTACAAGGTTGATACAATTTAAAAATTAATAAGTGGCAGAGGGTGTAGGCCATGTTCACTGGCTCCACCCCTCACATAGCCATCCTGGGGAGCCTATGCGTGTTTAGCTGAGTCTATGTAGGCTATTCCACATGATCTGAAGCCCTGAGGTGCTCAGCTGAATGGGCCTTTCAGCTGACTTTCCACCTAATGAGAAGGTGGAGCAAAGAGGGTAGGCAACATTGTGGTAAACCCAGCGGCTATGGCCCTGCTCCTTCCTTAATGCATCCATGAATGCATGAGAGGCAGTGGTACTGGGTTGCCCCCAAGATTTGGGGGCCAGTGTTTTGTTGTTGTTTTTTTAAATAATATTTATTAAAGTTTTAAAGGTTACAGAAAGAAAAAGTAAAAAACACCATTTTAAACAAAAACAATACAACACATCACAATAAGGAAAAAACAAGAATGAGAAAAAGAAAGAGAAAACAGAAAAATAAGATCCATTAAAAAAAACAAAAAAAGGAAAATAAAGCGAATCTTCCCATAACTTATCTTTCATTAGCTTATTTCCTTGACCTCCTCACACCTCCCTTTTTTGTATTCTAGTTCAGTTATCTGTTTCAGCAAATCCTTTCCATCTTTTCATATTTTTGTCCTGTAATTTATCTTAATATAATGTAACTTTACTTTCCCTCCTTTCACCAATTAACAGTCAGTTTTTTCTTAATCCTTTATAACATTTCTGCTAAAACCACATAACATCATCCCAACATCCTTCTAACATTCATTAATTTTACAATGTTTCTGTAAATAGTCTTTAAATTTCTTCCAATCTTCCTCCACCGACTCTTCTCCCTGGTCTCGGATTCTGCCAGTCATTTCCGCCAGTTCCATGTAGTCCATCACCTTCATCTGCCATTCTTCCTGGGTGGGTAGATCTTGTGTCTTCCAATACTTTGCAATAAGTATTCTTGCTGCTGTTGTAGCATACATAAAGAAAGTTCTATCCTTCTTTGGCACCAATTGGTCGACCATGCCCAGGAGAAAGGCCTCTGGTTTCTTCAGGAAGGTATATTTAAATACCTTTTTCATTTCATTATAGATCATCTCCCAGAAAGTCTTAATCCTTGGGCATGTCCACCAAAGGTGAAAGAATGTACCTTCAGTCTCTTTACATTTCCAACATTTATTATCGGGCAAATGGTAGATTTTTGCAAGCTTGACTGGTGTCATGTACCACCTGTAGATCATTTTCATTATATTCTCTCTTAAGGCATTGCATGCCGTAAACTTCATACCTGTGGTCCATAACTGTTCCCAGTCAGCCATCATAATATTATGTCCAACATCTTGTGCCCATTTAATAATGGCAGATTTCACCATTTCATCCTGAGTATTCCATTTCAACAGCAAGTTATACATTCTTGACAAGTTCTTAATTTTAGGATCTAGCAGTTCTGTTTCCAATTTTGACTTTTCCACCTGGAAGCCAATTTTTTTGTCCAAGTTATATGCCTCCATTATCTGGTAATAATGAAGCCAATCTCGCACTCTATTTTTTAATTTTTCAAAACTCTGCAGTTTTAATCTGTCTCCCTCTTGTTCCAAAATTTCCCAATATTTCGGCCATTTGGCCGCCATATTAAGCTTTTTCTGAGCCTTCGCTTCCATTGGTGACAACCACCTTGGGGTTTTATTTTCAAGCAAATCCTTATATCTTATCCAAACGTTAAACAGTGCTTTTCTGACAATATGGTTTTTAAATGCTTTATGTGCTTTGACCTTGTCGTACCACAAATATGCATGCCACCCAAATACATTGTTAAAACCTTCTAAATCCAGCACGTCAGTGTTTTCAAGAAGCATCCATTCTCTCAGCCAGCAAAAAGCGGCTGATTCATAATAAAGTTTTAAGTCTGGCAGGGCAAATCCACCTCTTTCTTTAGCATCAGTTAATATCTTAAATTTTATTCGAGGCTTCTTGCCCTGCCAGACAAATCTAGAGATATCTCTCTGCCACTTCTCGAAACACTCCATTTTATCCAAAATTTGCAATGTTTGAAACAAAAACAGCATCCTTGGCAATACATTCATTTTTATCGCAGCAATTCGGCCTAACAATGAAAGCTTCAGGCTTGACCATATTTCTAAATCCTTTTTCACTTCCATCCAACATTTTTCATAGTTATCCTTAAATAAATTCACATTCTTAGTGGTCATGTTAACCCCTAAGTATTTCACTTTCTTAACCAGTGTTAATCCTGTCTCCTTCTGAAACCTCTCTCTCTCAGTCACTGTTAGATTTTTCTCTAAGACCTTAGTTTTCATTTTATGATTTGGGGGCCAGTGTTCACTGCTCATGTGTGATGTCTTGCACACATTGCATGACATCACACAAGTCACCCAACGCTAAGCAGGTCATTGGAGTCTATGCCTATATAGTGCCTTTTCTCCCTTTTTGTCTATGCCTAAATGGCTACCCTGACAAGAGGCTATTGCTCGCTCTCCTTCATGTTCTGCAGAAATATCATTGTGCATCATGTATGGGCATGAGCAGTGCCACCATGTTGACTGAGACCTTTAAGTTAGGAGAGGGCAACCTGTGCTCCTTTAGCTGTGGCTGGACTCCCAATTCCCATCAGCATAACCCTTAGGGCAGATCTACACTCTAGTTTTTAACATTAAGCAGTGCTATTTTTCTAGAAAAAGAGGTGCCAGAACTCACCATGAACGCCTCCCTTGTTCTCTTATAATGAGTTCTGGCTGGGGAAAAAAGCTCTGACATTAAGGAAGGGTTTTGATAACGTATATGGACACATGACGTCCTACTATTCATGCTCATAATGCGTTATTAAAACGTGACGCTGGAGCTGCAAGCAACCAGCAGTAGGGAGACAGTGTTTTTATGGGGGGAAACAAAGGTAAGAAACGCTTTAATTAACAAGTATGCC
Organism: Podarcis raffonei; assembly: GCF_027172205.1. Classification (NCBI taxonomy): domain Eukaryota; kingdom Metazoa; phylum Chordata; class Lepidosauria; order Squamata; family Lacertidae; genus Podarcis; species Podarcis raffonei. The sequence goes on from NC_070605.1 coordinate 65,357,432, forward strand.
CTGTGACGTTTTAGAATGATATATCTAATATCATTCTAATAATGTTAAACAGATCAGTGTAGATCCAGCTTCAGACAGGGATGGTGGGAGTTGTAGTCCAACAACATCTAGAGGCCCATGGGTTCCCCACCCCTGTAACACTGTGAGCTGCTATGTAATCCTAGTGGCTTGTTGGATTAAGTCTGATTCTAGTTGCTGATTGAACTTGGAAAGATGTGCTCCATTATACCTCACAAGAAGAACGGCCAGCGAGCTTCATTGGAACGTCTTGTCGGAGTTCATGAAAATAAATCCTGTGACAACTGGACTGAGTTTCCTGTCCACTGTTGCACTTGGACTCCATTATAAGCTCATTGCTAATCTTTGCATTTTGCCAATGGGTGAGATTCAATGGAAGCATTTCTGCTCATACAGAGAAACTGGGCCCCTGTCCAATGTTTTCTGAGGGTAATTTGCTGCTGCTGCTGCTGCTCCAACAGCCGATGTAGTAAGTTACCGCTCTGTTAAAATGTGGCTTATCCCTGTTGATGCTGCAGTGAGAAAAGACACTGGCGAAGAACCTTGTTGTTGTCATCGATGGTTCCCTTGCACATGCATAAACCATTCTTTATGATCACCTTCAGTATCTGCTTGTTGAATGATGGCCTTTTTGAAAAGTTCCGTTCCAGACTAGGGACAAGATCAATACGTATCTTTCAAGGTGAATTTTGAGTACCGCATCTTCAACGGATTTCACATTCCAATCATTTTTAGCATAGATCTTTCTAGGAATAAAGTGGAGCTATGTATTGAACCTCCATTCATTCACAACAGAGAGGCTGGCCGTAGATAAACATGCACAGTTTAACACACTTTAGTCCCAGTGCAATCGATGGCACTTAAACAAGTGTGCCCAGATTAAAACTACTGCTTCCGTATCATGATAAAGGTAAAGGTAACCCTGCCCGTACGGGCCAGCCTTGCCAGACTCTAGGGTTGTGCGCTCATCTCACTCTATAGGCTGGGAGCCAGCGCTGTCCGCAGACACTTCCGGGTCACGTGGCCAGCATGACAAGCTGCATCTAGCGAGCCAGCGCAGCACACGGAATGCCGTTTACCTTCCCACTGGTAAGCGGTCCCTATTTATCTACTTGCACCCGGGGGTGCTTTCGAACTGCTAGGTTGGCAGGCGCTGGGACCGAATGACGGGAGCGCACCCCGCCGTGGGGATTCGAACCGCCGACCATACGATCGGCAAGTCCTAGGCGCTGAGGTTTTACCCACAGCGCCACCTGTGTCCCTCCGTATCATGATATACAGGGCCAAATTAGCTGATGACAGGCCTAGCCAGCCCAGCATTCTAGTCTCATACTGACCAACCAGATACCAATGAGAATCCCAGAAGCAAGACATTCACTCTCTCCTGGTGGTATTCAGAGGCATACTGCCTCTGCCACTGGAATGGATATATAGCCATTGATAGCCTTATCCTCAATTAATTTGCCTGAGCTCCTTTCAAAGCCATCCAACTTGGTGGCCATCTATATCTGGTAGTAGTGAATCCCATCCGAGAGAGATTACTGTGGGCTTCAGTTGGTACAAAATGTTTAGCTGCTATTTTCTAATGTTTTATTAGTTTCAATAGGCTTGAAACTAGAGAACACAGCTGGATAAGTAATATCAAAGTGTATCAGATATCTATTATATATATATATATATATATATATATATATATATATATAAGCAGTTGGGGGATATCAGGACTGTGGCATTGTGGGAAGGTGAGTTTGACATGGATCCTTAAGAGTATCCTTATGATGCTCTGTATCTCTGGCAGTCACTAGGAAGACCAATTTACCTGAGCATCTAAATGGATTGTTAGCTGCCATCACCTGCTGAATACAGAGCAGCAACTTGGCTAAAAGACCCGAGGCAAGGATATGCAGTGAGATAATACAGGTTGTTCAGAATCCCCTTGGATCAAACCACAGCAGCTGTACTTTAAACAGTTTGATTTATTAACAAAACATACAGAGCATGGGATTGCACTCAGTGCAACCTTTTATTTTTCATTTAAGCTAACTTCTAAACTTGCCTTACTTCCCAACGTAGGCAGGTAGCTTCTGTTACATGCTGTAGGATTATTTCAGCCTAAAACCAGCAGTATTGTGTTCCTTCCTCCTGGAAGATGAACATTGTGGACTTCATGTGTCTTCCCCAGCTAAACTCCAGCTGAAAACTCTGAGTGCAGGATGTAGTATTCCTTTATATGTCTTGGCTTCCCCCAAGAATCCTGAGAACTGGATTCTTTGCAGAGTGCAGAGAGTTGTTAGGAGACTACTGTCTCCCTCACATAGCTAAAATTCCCAGAGTTCCCTGGGAAAGAGGGAATGATCATTAAACTACTCTATAGCTCTGTGAGTCTAACAACTCTCAGCAGTGTTAAACTACAGTTCCCGGGATTCTTTTGGGAGAAGTCATGACTTCTTAAAGTTGTATGATAACTGGTTTGAATGTATAGCGCAGATGAGGTCTTAAACATTTTGCGTATTTTAACGTTTAACCTTCCCAATTCTGTGTGAAAAGGGACTGTAACCCTCCACCCCTGCTGTGGTCTCGGTCCCAATAAGGAGCACCTACATCTGCAGAGAGAAACCATCCACTGGCTCAGTGGGAAGCTGGAGCAAGTAGTGGGCATAGGAACCATGGCAATAGCAATGGATTACAAAGCAGATTTTTGAGGGCATGAGATGGTAGAAGTCACCTTCTCTGAGCAGAACACTGCTTATGGGAGACACTCCCTCCAGCAGGAGGAAGTTAGGATCTAAGTCATGGTGGTTCATGCTCCCTGTTTCGATGGTGTTGAGAAGTTCTGTTGTCCTGATAGAAGCCCAGCTAGCAATTTCCCAGGAATATTTCCCCCCCAGCAAGCTCTATAAGTCAAAAGAAACTGACCTCCTTCTGGCAATATTGAAACAGAAAAATCTGTCCCTTGGAGTTCTACGTGTCATAGTAGTTTGAGCCTCCAACTCTTAGTAGAAGGGCACGAAGACATCCTGGGAGCCTGGAGTGGCGAACAGTCAGTTTAATGAGCCATTGTGACAATTGTGAACGATGAAGACAGGAAAAGCCTACAGAGAGAGGGATGTTTCTAAGACAGGGTGTCCGTAATAATGCTAAATGCGATGACTGGTTTGCCCACAGGCATGTTCTTGGGCACTTTTTCAAACACGTAGCAACAGATATACACTTCTCTGTGATTGCCTTTCATTCTTTCTCAAAACAGTAGGAAGTGCTCTGTTCTGGTTCCATTACTCATCACATTTCTTTTCCTGTATTTCCTGTGTGATGTGCCAAATTCTAGCTCTGGAAGCATCAATACAACAGGAAGTTGTGGAACTCTTCCTTGGGACACATTTCCTTTAAAGAAATAACATCATTTCCTTGCAAGAGGTTTTGGTAACTGAGGGTTAAACTGCACACAACATTAAATTGTGTAATTTCCTGTCACAATGTTTGTTTCTTTGGGCCTGCAGCAGCTGCTATTTGCAGTTTAAACAATCAGGATCAGTCTTGCACCATCCTCGTTGTGGTACTGACAGGAATTGCAGCTACAAAACTACTGATTGCATTTGAAGAGAGGCTTCAGTTGACATCAGTTGACCAGGTGCTATTTGAAACTGAAAACAGTTACTTGTAACATCCAACCTTCTTTTTAATGTAATGTGTAGTTTGGCCCTGAGTCTGGAATTTGCTACTCTTTCTGCCCAATAAAAAACAGGCACTTTCAAACAGATGGATAAAGCAGCTTAGGTAATATAGACAATATACTAATGAGTGGCAGCAGAGAACATACTGTATTTGTAGTCCTAATCTCAAACTAAATTCTAAAGATGGTTTGATAAATATTATTTTTCTTTTAAAATCAGGCTTCTGCATTCTCTATAAGCTATTTTGATGACATGAGTTGACATTTGATGTCAATATTCTTTTATGTAACATGGGGTAGGAAACCTCAATCCTGGGGTTCAAATACAGCCCTCCAGGCCTCTCTAACTAGCTGTCTGGATTCTCCCCAAGCCACACTCTCTTCCTAGTCACACACCCTTATCCTAAGCCATATACATCTCTGGCCCTGCCCTGCACCTCCCTTGAGTGTTTTTGCATGCCTGAAATGTGTCCTTAAATGCTTTCATGCTTTTTGTTTGCCTGGAGAAAGGTAAAGGGGCAAGTGTGAGTGTGCATAGACACTAGCCATACCTTACAAATGTAAAATTCACACTGGGTCAGATGTTTTGGTTGTCTATTCCACATTTGCCACTAGCATGTGGCCTCCAGAAGTTTGCCCAGTAGGAAGCACAATCCTCAGAGGAAAAGGGTTCCCCATCCCTGGTTTAACCAGTCAGCTCTTCCATACTCAGATAAACCTTGCAGCTTTTAATCATTTTACTTTTTCATGATCATGGAATATTAAAACAGTAAGGATTCGAGTTCAAGGTCACAGTGCTTATGACTCACCTACAGACTCAAAGTAAGTGCTAGTGTTGTATCTATATAGAAGTTGGGGAAAGCATGAACAATAAGATGTGATTTTTTAACATTTTAATATAATTTTAATTTTAATTTTTTTAAAAAAACCTTTGCAATTGCCTATATTGTTGACTGCCTTTTGCACATTTTCCAACCACCACGAGTAGCATTTCTAAACAATGTTTCTAGAGCCATGCTATAAGCCGAGGCAGGAAGCGTAAATCAAGGGCCCCACAGTGACATTTTGAGTGTCAGGCACTCTCTTTCTAAAACGAGTCTCAGACACAAAACACTACGTTAAAATATATAGTTGATTGTAACGGCAGAGCTTTACTATAGTCATCGCTGAGAATAAAACGCCTGACCCATCTACATATCGATCATCACAGCATCCCTTTGAGATGAGTTCAGCTGAGGTAGGCCAACGCGCCTGAGGCCACTGGATGAACTTCAGGGCTGAGTGGGGATTTAATCAGGATTTCTCAGATTGCTATCAAACCAGCAACTACACAACAACAACAACTAAAAAACAACAACAACCAAAATCTGAATAACCAGTTTATAACAATTATTGTACGTGTAGTTTACTATCTATACTTATATAACTGAGTAGTGAGCATTAACACTGTATGTCTGATAACTGATTCTGCAGCTGGTAAACATTTCACAGAATCATAGAGTTGGAAGGGACCCCAGGGCCCATCTAGTCCCTTGACACAGCTGTCAGTAAAATACAGCCTCCATATTAAACAGGCTCCTAGGAAGGGCTGCTCCAACCTCAGAAACCCCCTTCATGAATTTCTCAACATGAAGGGCAAAGCAACTTCAAAGAGCAGTGGGATCCTGCCTTTAGCCCTGCCCCTGATGTCAAGAGGCTCCGCCAAGCCCTGCCCCCCAACATCCACACATCCACGTGGACCTCTGAAGTAGGAACTTCAATGTCTAAAATCCCTGGTAGAGGACACGGATCCAGAGATCATGCTAAGGGTGGCCAAATTCCGTGTGACTTAATTTGAAATAAATTAGGCTTAGATGTTACTCCTCAAGGCTGAGCTTCTGTTTTGAACTATGCCTATCGTGTGCTCATGTTCCTGGATATGGGCCACATCAGCATGATGGGAGAATCCTGGGCCACGCTGAGTTGGGGGGAGGAACCAGGCCTCAGTGTTATCACCCAACAACAGGGCCCACATATGTCAATAGACTCATGTCTAGTTTGGCTGTAAATAACAACTTAGAAAGACATACACAAAACTGGCATTGACAAAGAGTAACCATGATGGATTATTTTGTTTACTGATTCATCTTTCTAGGGATTTTATTTTCTAGATCACAATGGCCTAGTCGGGTCAGTTCCTCCTGACATAGTAATGATAAATGCCCTTGAAAATGATCTTGACAATATACATCCTTCCCATTAGTCTTGTTTTGCCAACTGCAGTGCCAGACTGATAAAAAAAAAAAATTTATGCTAAAGACTGTTTGAGACCATTCACTTAATGGCTGGCTATGCTATCCTTAATACTTGAAGTGATGCAGCTAAGCTAACCTGAATATTTGAAGAGGCATAACTCACCCTAAATGTTGCAGCTTAAAAGAATCACTATAAATCTGCACAGATTATAGCCGTGGAATATAAGGGAGAAACTCATTGAAAGGAAAGCTGAATCCACATTTCTTAAACCTTTCTACTGTGTAATCTACTAAACAATACTTCTGCAGTTTTATGAAAAATGCAAATGTTTAAACCAAAAGACAGGAAATCATACATTATCAATACACTTGCTTGAATTTTCACTTGATGTGTAAGGTAAATTCATAATTAGATATAAATATTTTTTGTGAATTTTGAGATTCGTAGTTCAACACTTGGGAGCTTAACATCCATCATCACCTTGCAAATCTTGTTTAATGTGGAGCTGACTATAATCATTAAGAGCTAGATTTGTTTTCTGTATTTTCAATCACTAGGTTTTTAAGAGCAAGCAAAGTATTGTGCAAAACCCCATTCCAACATGGTTTCATTAAACAATCCACCCAGAATGTCAATATTACAGTTCAATGCTGCTTTTGTATTGATTAGTTGACAGGGCATGCCCATGTGGCTAGAATCGGCACATCCAGCCCTTAAAAACTGCAGAAACATAGGATTCTCCAAACATTAATCAATGGTCATCTAGTTCTATATTGTCTATACCAGGGGCCAAGAACCTCTCTTTTTTTCTGCTGAGAGTTGCATTTCTGCAGGAGGAGGAATGGTTCCCCCAGTGGAGCAGAGTTGCAACAATGAGCTTCCAGCAGCAGTGAGACTGCTGCATCCTGGGAGGGAAGGTTGCCAAGGTCAGAACTGTGTGGACACACCAGTGGAAACATTACAGTGCTTCTGAGGGTGTATCTGCTCAGCCTTGACCTCACCACCACCTCATCTCTTTCCCCTTTCCAACTGGTACACAGCAACAATGCTGTTGCCAGAAAGCTGCTGTTGTGGCTCTGTCCCACCAGGAGAGCCACCCCTGCTTGGGTGGAATCTGTTGGGAGTTACATGCTGGCAGTGGGCAGAGCCAAAAGGTGACAGAATCAAAATTAGGCAGACACCCCTTCTCTCTTCCCCTGTCCTCTCTGTAACCCCCCTTTCCTCTCTTTTCTTTCAGCTGTGTTTCTCCCCTCCTTGCCAACCACAAAAAAATTAGACCCTGGGCCATGTGAACTTAGACTGGTGTAACATGGAGCCTAGGGGAAGCGGGTGGCGCTGTGGGTTAAACCACAGAGCCTAGGGCTTGCCGATCTGAAGGTCGGCGGTTTGAATCCCCGCAACGGGGTGAGCTCCCGTTGCTCGGTCCCTGCTCCTGCCAACCTAGCAGTTCAAAAGCACGTCAAAGTGCAAGTAGATAAATAGGTACCGCTCCGGCGGGAAGGTAAACGGTGTTTCCGTGCACTGCTCTGGTTCGCCAGAAGTGGCTTAGTCATTCTGGCCACATGACCCGGAAGCTGTATGCCGGCTCCCTCGGCCAGTAAAGCGAGATGAGCACCGCAACCCCAGAATCATCCGCGACTGGACCTAACGATCAGGGGTCCCTTTACCTTTACATTTAACATGGAGCCTGGTGTACACTTACTGTCTGGAGTTACAGAGTAAGCCTTATCTGGAGAACTATGAACTACCACTGCACTATGGCCTATCACACTCCACCATGCCACACTCTACTTTGGATAGGTCCAGCTTGGAATGGGTCTGACTGCTCCACCCAAGTACTCCCTGTGTCCACATGTGAAGATTTTTTAATGTAGACAATGAAAAAGGGGGTTTCCTGTTATGAAAGCCCAAGGTCAGTGTGACACACACTTAAATGGATTACAATGTATTTAAAGAGTATAGTCAACTATGGGGTATGGGTTGAGCTGGATGAACGTGTGGGGGTGACCTCTAGCCCAGTGTCTCTTTTTGTTAAAGAAGGGGGTTTGGACAAGATGCCTGCTGGGGATTATCTTGATGGCCTGTCCAAGTGTCGAGGTACCCTCCTGTTTAAAGAAAGAGTATGAGAAGGAGCTACCTAGCATCAGTTTGGATAGGCTGTGACCTTAAGATGGGCTCTTTCTAAAATTCAATCTTTATGGTTTTGAAATCAACACATAAACACACAGCTTAGAAAAGGAAAAAAGGAAAAGAAAACAGAACAAAAGAAACACAATACATCTCTTACAAACAAAAAGAAATAGAACAATACATCTTGAATGCACAAAAATATTCCAGCCATCAACTTCCGACTTCCTTGATATGGGTTCTTTGTTTCCTTACTTACTTGCATCTATTTTTCAACAAATTTAATCTTTAGTAAATATTGTTTGTATTCTTTATACCATATTCAATTCCAAGAGTTCTTCAAAGCATTCTGAAGTTTTTATATGGGGACACTGTTCTTTTAAATATTGTCTATAGATCTCCCATTCCCTTTTAAACTTGGGTCGGTCGATCTCTAATCTTTTCCATCATGTCTGCTAGTTCCATATATTCAAGCATTTTTACTTGCCACTCCTCTTTTGATGGAATTTTATCTCCTTTCCACCCCTTGGCAATCATCATCCTCGCTGCCCTTGTTGCATACAAAAAGACCCTTCTTTTCCCCCTTGGGATGTCTGACGCCATTATGCCTAAGAGGAAAGCTTCCATTTTTTAATTAAACGTTATTTTGAACAGTTTTAAAAAATTCATTATATATAAGTTCCCAAAAGCTCTTTATTTATTTATTTATTTTGCAACCCCACCACATGCGGTACATCATTTCCTCTAACTCTCTACGCTTCCAGCATAAATTTGAGTTGGTTCTGCACATTTTGGGAAGTGTGCTGGTGGTGATGTACCACCTATATAGCATCTTCATAAAGTAAAACTTTATTTTTTTAAAATAAATGTTTATTAAAATTTTATAAAACAAAAAGATCATTATTTCAAATAAATCAATCAATTAGATAAAGCCCAAACAGAAAACAAAGAACAGAAAAACAAGAAAGAATACACACTTAACAAAAAAAGAAAAAGAAGAAAAAAGAAAAGTCCACTTTTTAAATTTCAAAATTCCATGTCCCTCTGTCCTGACCTCCTCACATCTCTCTTTTTTGTGTTCCTCTTTGTTCCATCAAATTTCAGCAAGTTCTGACCCTTTTTCAAACCTTACTTATAGTTATATATTTCTAGTTATTATGTCTCAAATTTCCCTTATCTTAGCCCATTATTCCACCTTATATACTATGACATAATGTTATTCTGTTCATAACCCCCTTCTCCTTTTTTAAAATTCTTCTTTTCATTCACTTTTAACCAAATCCCACATGCCCTGTTACCTTCACTTCCCACATCATGTTAACACTCAAACATTTTACAATATTTTTGTAAATAGTCCTTAAACTTTTTCCAGTCCTGTTCCATCAATTCTTCTCCCTGGTCACGGATTCTGCCAGTCATTTCTGCCATCTCCATGTAGTCGATCACTTGCATCTGCCACTCTTCCACGGTGGGTAGGTCTTGTGTCTTCCAATACTTGGCGAGAAGTATTCTTGCTGCTGTTGTTGCGTACATAAAAAATGTTCTGTCTTTCTTTGGCACCAATTGGCCAACTATGCCCAAAAGGAAGGCCTCTGGTTTCTTAGGAAAGGTAAGTTTAAATACCTTCTTCAGTTCATTATATATCATTTCCCAGTAAGCCTTAACCCTTGGGCACGTCCACCAAAGGTGAAAGAATGTTCCATCAGCTTCTGTACATTTCCAGCACTTGTTGTCAGGCAGGTGATAAATTTTTGCAAGCTTAACTGGGGTCATGTACCACCTGTAAATCATTTTCATAATATTCTCCTTTAAGGCAATACATGCCGTAAACTTCATACCGGTGGTCCACAACTGCTCCCAGTCAGCAAACATAATGTTATGACCTATGTCCTGCGCCCATTTAATCATCGCTGATTTGACCGTCTCATCCTGTGTATTCCATTTTAACAGCAAGTTATACATCTTTGACAAAATCTTAGTTTTTGGTTCTAGCAATTCTGTTTCCAGTTTTGATTTCTCCACCTGGAAGCCAATTTTTTCATAAAGTAAAACTTTAAGATGGGCTTTTTAATGGCATCAAATAAATACTTTCGATTTGCATTCAATTCCTTGAAAATTGAAAACTGATATATTGATAATGGACTCACACTATGATTTATTATTAGTAGTAATAATAAAATAATAATACCTTTATTGTCAATGTACAACCTGTGTACAGTGAAATTAACCGCAGTAGTAGGGGGAACAGTCGGGTATTATTTAATGTGGCAATTTCATGGGTAGCTTGTCTTCCTTGCTATTCTAGATGAACTATGATCACAACTAATAGGCAAGAAGTCAGTGGCTCAAATGCAGGAAAGATGTGTTACTTTTGAGCTGCAGAGCCTCTCACTTCCATGCTAATAAAATGGTATTGTAGGAGATGTCAAGTAACTATGGCAAGCTTCTCTTCAAGTGCATTTCCCATTAAAAGGCTGACAAAAATGGTCTAAGAGGAGTCATCATCTTACTCAAGTGAAACAGACATGTTGCCAATTGAGAGGGTGCCTTGGACAGTAGCTTATAGTAAAATGGTTTGGGGGGTAGGGAGAGGCACAGCTGGCTCCTGTGGTAGAATAATATGGAAAACTTTCCCCCACCACTGCATTTCCATGTTGAATATTTGCCTGTTCAAGGCAAAGGGAAATAAAGATGGCAATGGCTAGCCAGGTAAGGTGCATTGCCTTTAAGAAGCACAGTGGGGACCTGCAACAAAAGACTGCAGTATATCCTCATTTCCAAACAGGAACGCTCCTGCTCAGGGTTCCAGTCAGTCATGGCTTCATCAGAAATGTGGTAAACCATAAGGGGCTCAAGCAGGCCCCGCCCATTTCTCTAATGACAGACACCCAGCATTCTGAGGCTACTGAGTTTGCTCAGTTTTCAGCATGTTGTTTTGCCCCAGGACTTTTTTAATAGGTTATTTTGTACTTCAGTAACCACTGGAGTTTCACTGAGCATGCTTATACCTCCTCCTTGTTTCCTGGTGGCCCCATCTTGGCTCTTTCTGATGCTGCGCCTCCGTCTGAGTTTGCTATTAGAGTGATCTGTGGACAGGTATGGGAATGACTATTTACAATCCGTTTTCATTAAATGACAATAGGTAATATTTTCCCCCAAATGTTATTTAGGGATACCATCCAAATAGCAAAGAAAGAAATAGATATAGTACTCCTACATCAGAATTTGCCGCAACCCAGAGGACTATTTCAGACCCAGAAGTTTAAGTGTGCTTCAACTAGAATGGTTTCCTCACTTATTTTAACGAAAGTAGAAGTTTTCCCTTGAACACTTTCTTTGCTGTGAAGATTTTAATGCCCTTCCTTAAAATGAATGTTGGTTCCATGTGCAAAATGCTGGATCTATTTATTTAAATAAGCATGTAAGAACCTCTAAATTTGAGGTGATTTTATGCAAGAAAGTTGGGTGTGACTAACAGTCTAATACTGTTTATATTTACTTGAAAGCAAGCCACATTTATTTCAGTGAAAATTGCTTCTAAGGTGACATGTTTAGAATTACTAACTCATTGTAATCTCATTCACTATCATGGAAAAATTAAAAACCAGTTTAACTTGTTCTTTAGGATGAAATCTGCAAGCATAGCAGCCCCTCCAAAGTAGATAAAGCTTATAACATGAGGTTATTGTGCTGGGCACTTTTCACGTTTCTTAAAGGAATCATCTATAAGTTTTGTTATTTGTTTTTAAATTTGGTTTGGCAGAATTGGATGAAATTTGCACACTTGTTACTTCTTTTAAAGGAATGAATCCTACCAAGCTTCAGATGGATAGATGCAGCAGTTTCCCCACAAGGGCACTATTTACAGTCTGGGGATGGTTCAAGAAAGGATTCACTTAATCTCCCCTACTTTTTGTGAGCAATTTGAATGAAAAATGAGTGAGGAGCCTCTAGGTGAGAAACCTGTCAAATTGCAGGTAATTGGTCTTATGCTGGGCACCTTTAAAGTCGATGGGGGAAGAATACTAAAAGAGACTCGCTTCCCTCCCTGTGGTTTTGTCGATTTAATTATGAAAAGGGGCATGCATAATAAAGGTACCCCATGGAAAGTAACTTGCAAAATTTCAGGAGGATTCATGCAAGGGCTAGGGAGTTATGATAAATGGAAGGGGGGTGGAGCTTCAGGCTTGTGTTCTGCTGAATTAGCACCAAAAGCGGATTTGACTGGGCATGTGGGCACAGAAATGGATGTTCTAAGCAAGCCCCACTAGCAGAAAGAGTGCAGAACAAACAAGAACTAGGTGAAACAGTCACCTTTAGGGAAGGGATATTGAAATAGTGTTATTGGTAAAGGTAAAGGTAAAGGTACCCCTGACCATTAGGTCCAGTCGTGACCGACTCTTGGGTTGTGGCGCTCATCTCGCTTTAGTGGCCGAGGGAGCCGGCGTACAGCTTCCGGGTCATGTGGCCAGCATGACTAAGCCACTTCTGGCGAACCAGAGCAGCACATGTAAATGCCATTTACCTTCCCGCCGGAGCGGTACCTATTTATCTAATTGCACTTTTGACGTGCTTTCGAACTGCTAGGTTGGCAGGAGCAGGGACCAAGCAACAGGAGCTCACCCCGTCGCAGGGATTCGAACTGCCGACCTTCTGATTGGCATGTCCTAGGCTCTGTGGTTTAACCCACAGGGCCACCTGCATCCCCAGTGTTATTGGAGACCATGGTAAAATCATTGCCTCTTATTAAAAGCCTGACCTGTCAGTCACAAGAGAGTTCTCCTTCCTCCACTATGACATTTGTTATTTTGGTGAGCCCTGGGAGCAATATTTCAGTTTTTGAAAGCACATTGCCTATAGAGTTTCTACTATATACAAATCTCTAAATCACCCTGTATCACTTTAGATATCCCTGCTTTAGTTCAGAGTGCTTTGTGGAGAAATAGCTCTGGCTCCGGCAAGCCCTGAATCTGTCTGAAGTAGTTTTCAGATCAGGGTTCAGGAGTCACCTGATGCACATCTCCAACAAGTACACAAAGAGAAAGCCAAATCAAATATTTAGCGACCATTTTCTACAATGGGACCGATAATCCTACATAAAAGCACTGACCTATGTCCAATTATGGTCCCCCCCCCACCTTCTCCAAAGCAGCTGGAAAAGCCATTACACCTGATGGCAATCAAAAGGAAGCAGCAGTGCTGATCCGACTAACATTTAGAAAATCTTTCATTAAATGATTTAACTGGGTAAAGACTAAAAAAATTGCTTCTCTTTCAAAAGAACTGCATGGCAGGATTTTAATTAAAGTGAATTAATATGGTATTTTCATTAATAATGCAGTGAAAAAGAACAAATCATGTGAAGGGAATTTAAGGAGGAAAAATACCCCTCAATTCTCTCCTTGCCCGACTGATTCTCATTTTTCTTCCATAACCCCTTTTGTTACTCAGTGTAAATAGTTGATTAAAAATCCCCCAAAGTATTAACAGATGAGTAGCCTTATAGAATTATTCTGAAATATATCTTCTCTCACGTTAATCATTTTTTGAGCTGCTTGGTTTTTGCCTATTCATTTTCTTGCCTTCTGAAAAACCGTATTGTTGACCCTATAAGAACAAAGACAGCAGTCCTAGACCCAGTTACCTGGGAGTAACACATGTATTGTAGGAGCACAGATAAAGAAGTTTTGTCCCCGATGCATAGCTAATAGCCCATAATAGCCCATCTCCATATTCAGCAAAACAGGTGTCCAGCCAGTGCATAGGGTGTGATGGAAATGAAGATATATATCTGCATTCTGCACATAGAGAGCTATTTCTGTGTGCACTTCTCACTAGTTGATTGGGACGTTTGCCTTACTTTGCTCTTGAAGGTATTCAGAACCCATTTTCACATTTTCTCTGCCTTCCCTTTGAGCTAAACCTGAGCTTTCCCCCATGTCTTAAGTCAATATTCTATTGGCAGCACAGCCTGCCCAAAAGGCAATCTCCCTTTCCCTGAGTCAGCAGATCTACTTAAGCTTTCTCTTTGCTACTTATTGTTAGATGGAAACTTCAACAGATTGTTGAGATAGGTCCTTAGCCACCTGAGTCTATGACATCATCCACTTCAAAGGGCTTCCTCTCTTGATAAGAAGGGAGTTTAATCAATGTGGCTGTCTGGAGACAGCCTTCTGGCCTTTTGACTGCTTGACTGACCAGTTTCCATGGATACCTGCTACTGACAGCCTTTGCCCAGCTGAGACGCAGACATAATTTTGCTTTCCATGAACAATGAAACTAAATCCTTAGGTCACAAGTAACTCAAGACCAATTCATGGAGGAGAGGGCTATCGAGGGCTACTCTCATGGTGGCTTTTTCCACGCCATCCTCTCTGAGCTGCTTTATGAGGCTGGGATTATTTTCAAAAGGTCATTCCGGTGGGGTGACCCAAAAGGGGCAATTCTAATTCAGGTTCAGTTGTTGGCAATGTTTCAACATCCACTTCTTTATTTCTCCAGGCTTTTGGTTATTAACTGCGCCTTTTGACAGAGTTTATTGTCTGCTGCATTGTTTTTTAAAGGTTGCTTTTTATAATCTTAATGGCTATATTATAATATTTGCATTGTGTTTCAAGATTGCTGCTAGCTGTCCTGGGCTCCATATAAATAAATAAGAGCGGAAAATATAGAGCATGTAAAAATATCCCAATCCACGATACAATCATGTAAACAAAATGGTACTGTAGGAGTTAAGGTTAAAATCTGATGCATAGTTTTACTCCTTACATTCGGCACTATTGTAGACGAATTAATATCATATACGCATCATTTCTGAGATCAGAGATTCTCATGTAACATGTCGCCTTGCTTCTTTTTAACAGCAAGCTTTGATAATATATTGAATAGGACCTATGCTTTGGTTAGGATGATCACCGGGGAATCTAAAACATCTTATTTTAAATTGGTTTGATTAGCGAAACAGGCTCCTACTGCAGCTTTTGAACAACGGCTATGTTCTGTTTTTGAAGCCGGGAAACAAGAGCCATTTTGCTGGTGTACATTTTCCCAATGTGCCACTGTAATCTTCGGTAACTCCAGTTCCTACAATTAGAAACATCTTTTTAAAAATAAATAAGCACTAACATGCTGTGAAGCTGAGGGAAAAGGTGAATAGATCAAAAACAAGAGCTGTGTAGATATGTGAGCAGCTGTTCAAATCAAAAGCACTTTACAGTACAGTCATACCTTGGAAGTCAAATGGAATCCGTTCCAGAAGTCCGTTTGACTTCCAAAGCATTTGACTTCCAAATCGCAGCTTCTGATTGGCTGCAGGAAGGTCCTGCAGCCAATCAGAAGCCATGGAAGACCTGTCGGACGTTCGGCTTCCAAAAGAACGTTCGAAAACTGGAAGAGTCACTTCTGGGTTCGAGAAGTTCAACAACCACGGTACCACTGTATTGCAAAGGTTTAGAGGTGCAGTTCTATACTGTAAAGCAGGAGTTCCCAAACTGTGATCCACCAGTAGTCCACAAGTTTCATTCAGGTGGTCTGTGCCAACGTGTGGCTGGTCTGTGAAGAATGCTTACAGTTTGAATAATATGGAATATAAAAAAGAAACAAAAATGCAATTAAAAAGCATATGGCATCTTGAACTCTGCAGTTGCTGCATGAGTAGGTAGGGTGATAATCACTAAGCGCTTCAGAAATTTTCTAGTGGTCGGTGTGGAAAATAAGTTTAGAAACCACTGCCATTGATGTTTTCCACAGAGGAGGTATTAACAATTGTAAGTGGTACAGCCAACGCGTGAAGTTAACATTGTCATTTTTAAAGTTTGTGATTGGCCACCCATAGTGCATTCCTATACATACGCACTTAGAAGTCCCATCATGCTCAGTGGGGCTTACTCCCAGATAAATGTGAATAGGAATGCAGCCTTAAACTTTCTCCCATTGAAATGATTGGCAAAGCCACCACCAATTCTTCAGTGTCATGAAATGAGCAGACCTTACAGAATAAACAAACTATAATAGAAACGTCAGGTGCATTTTGAGAATCTATTGGAAAAGTCAATTTGAGTTGATTTAAAATTCTGAGAAAAATGGATGTGTAAATGGGTCTTATGTGTGAACATATCAGAATCTGTGCTAGGCATTTGCAGTCATAGGAAAAGATAATTCAGAGGAAGCATACTGCGCAACATTTAAATGCATCCTTGTATTTGGAACCTGAATGCTATCCCAACATAAGTTCCATGTATTATTGACGTGCATACACATCAGGCAAACGCCTACAAACAAATAAAAACCCTCTTCTAAAGCTCAATTTTTAGATTGGACAAGGCAGAGGGCCTTTGGGCACCAAGAGGAGTATTTAAGCACAGCGCCCATGGCTGCCACATTGGGGGTCCTAGTCTTAGCTTCTGATGCAGCTGCACAGGCAGCTGAGTTTAACTGTGTGTGTATGTCATATATTCTTCCTGTTCACCCATGACACATAAAACAATAACATTGAGAATGGCCCTGCAACAGTTACTTGTTTCTTATTTTAGACTTGTGTACTCTGCCTCTCCCCCCCACCGCCATGAACTCAAAGCAGTTTACACCATGAAAACACACATAGAAATATATCCGCTATAAAACTACACACACTCCATAAAAATGAATATTGCAAGAGAAGATGACTGAGTCATGGTATTCTGGAAAGCTTTTATTATATTATATAGTTTACAAAATCCCTCTACTTCAACAAATTAGCAATCATTTCCATTCCCTTAAAAATAAATGCGCAAAAAAATTTTTGTATACAACAATCATTCAGAACACATATGTTTTAATCCTGTACTATTTATTCCTGAAGTAGTTATGTAACAACGACGAAAATGGCAGGAAAAATGAGAAGCCGGCTACAACTCTTTAATCCTTTACATTGCCTTCAGCAGCAGGAATGCTGCTCCTTTCACAGTGCACCTACAATAGTCTGAGTATATGTAAAGGCAAGCCTAATTATGTTTACTCAGAGGTAAGTCCTGTTATTGAATTCAATGGGGCTTACTGTCATATAAGTGGGGTTAGGATTGCAGCCTAACCCATAGCTCCTATTTGAAATCAATGGGACAAGTTATTTGTGACTTAATCCCATTGATTTCAGTGGAAACTTAAGCGCAACTAACTTTGTCTACATCCAGCCCTGACTATATATATGTACTGAAGGTTTTATATGTGCCTAAC
The DNA here is from genome assembly GCF_027172205.1 of Podarcis raffonei. Taxonomy (NCBI): domain Eukaryota; kingdom Metazoa; phylum Chordata; class Lepidosauria; order Squamata; family Lacertidae; genus Podarcis; species Podarcis raffonei. Next base: position 65,374,692 of record NC_070605.1, read on the forward strand.
CAAACCCCTAAAGAGATGCTGGTCTCTAGGGTGCAGGGAGTGGGTGCATTCCTGAATCTGAACTATACATTTCACAGTTCTTTTACTTAATGAGTTTAACATCCAGGATCTACAACCAATGGGCAGAAACAGCATGGTTACAGGAAAGATCAGAATGTGGAGTCAGATATTTGCTTTCTGCTGTTATAGCAGCGGTTCCCTGCTGAAGAGAGTAATCTGCTTTTGCTTTGGTCCTAGTTCCTATATGCAGTAAGACATTATCAGCCAAAGTTTGAGCAGAGGGGATGGCTGAAAGTTATGAGGTGGGAGGGGTAAGAATTGAAATTAGCGAAGCGAACAAGAAAGAATTCCTCTTTCCTTTCCGGCCTTAGTAACCGTTTTTGCCTCAGACTTAGAATTAAGATTTATGTACCCTTACACAGATACTGTTCCACATTCTTCTGCCTAGAGGAATGTGGAAATAGTGCTAGCATACAATATGCACATCTGCATTCCAGGAAGGAAGAAACACAGGAAGGCCATACCTGAAGTCCAGACCAGATCAGCACGTGCATCTTTTATCACCAGGGAAGAAACAGCTCAGAGGGTGAGTGGCATTTTGAACAGGAAAAACAGCAGAGTAGGAAAGGATAAAGCAACCACATTTTAATCTTCTCTTCCTTCAAAGCTATTTTTGATCAAGGGGGGGAAATAATAGAAAATATATGTGACAGGAAGTTTTGGATGTTTTCCCTCCACTTTAAACAGCATCATGGCCACCACACCAAGTTTGTCCACTATGGTCTTCTGTAAAGCGCAAGTGTGCCATTTAAACCTTGTTAAGCCTGCAATATCACTACACTTACATGTGAGTAAAGCCCAATGAATATAGTGGGACAAGCTTCGGAATAAAGATACATAGAGATAAACCTGCTTAAATCACAGAGTAGAATGTATTTATGAAAATAACCCATAAGAAACTATCCATCTGCATACATTTCTCTGAAAAGATCTGCCCTTTTTTATACTCTATATTTTGAATAGTTTCTATATCCTGAACAAGCAATTAAATAGTAGATCTTGGCAGGTCACCCACAGATATCAGGGCACACAAAACAACAAATCTGGTCCCTGCTTGGCCAAGGCTGTTCTGAAGCAGCGGTAGCTCATTAACAGTTTGGAACTGTCCCAGTAAGGGAGTGATTCCAGCAGGTGACTTCTTCAGCATAGGACATTGGAGAGATCGCTACCAAACCCGACAGGAGTCTCCACCTCGATTCATTGTTGTTGATTCTGGGCAGTTGAAAGCTTTCTGGAACTCCTCGAAATTACTCACAGCACCGATAACTCTGCAGGGGAGGGAGAAAAGAAAGATAAGTGGACTCTTCTCCAGACTTTTGGAGATGTTGTTTCTTCAGATTCATGAGGTATCCAGTTTGGACATTGTGTTCAATCATAGCTTGAATGGGATCTATATATTATATGTACAGGGTGAGTCCTTTAAAAGAGGCCCCGTGGATACAGAGTACACATGTTCCACGGCGCCTCTTTTAAAAGACTCACCCTGTATACGTTATATACATGTTTATCTATGAGAATGCCATAGCCCACTCAACCACTTCAATCTGCTGAACTGGCACTGTTACAGGTCCCCCATAATACCCATTCTGTGTGGCTAATAAATTGATATTTTAGTTTCTTCACTGTACTCTTTTTGGTGCCTGCTGAAAACATTTTTATTTAGACTAGCTTACCCAGATATGTAGAATGTTGGTGAGTGTTTTCATCTGTTTTTCATTTATGGTTAATTTTATTTTTTTGCATGTTTCAAATATTTATTTATTTTTGCCCCCCAAAAAATTCTCTTTGTAAAGCACTTTGAGAATTTTTACAACCAAGCAGTGTATAATATGTGTGTGTGTACACTCACTCACTTTCTCTCTCACACACACACATATATATATGCAGCAGTATGTATACCCAATTAATGCAACTTTTAGCTTTTAATTAGAAATGCAAACAATCTTGCAAAGAACTGTTCCAATATAAACTTCTAAAGCACAGCAGGAACCCCCAACACAGCATGTAATAAAAACAATTTAAAATGCACAATCCTGCATGCTTGAGTGGTGGTCCAAGCTGGTGCCTCAGCCAGGTTGCTTCATGGAAGGGCCATTCTGTCAGGAGTATTTAGCTTTTACCCATTCTATATTCATAGGGAAAGTTTATGCAATGATTTGTTGTTGTTTTTTTAAAGAGAGCATTTGCATATAGAGAGCCCCAGCAACTACAGTTAGCAATCCTAACACCTGATTTTGTCAAAACAGAAGAACAGCATCCTGTTCTCACATGGGCCAACCAGATGGCTATGAGAAACCAGCAAGGAGGACCGGAACACAAGAGCATTCTCTCCTTCTGCTGTTTCCAGCAACTGGCATTCAGAAGCATTGGGGCCTCTCATCATGGAGTCTGAGCACAGCCATCATGGTTAGTAAACGTCAAATCCTTGAATTTGGCTTATCCTTTATTCAAGATCACAAGCTGCAACATTCCCTCAGAGGAGTTGCTCCACCCCTTGGGTCATTTTGGTTGCCATTTTCTGAACCTTTTCTAAATCTACAATATCCTTTTTGAGGCACCCAGACCTGTACACAGTATTCAGGGCCGGATTTAGGTTTGATAAGGCCCTAAGATACTGAAGGTAATGGGGCTCTTTATATGTCCAGCCGTCCTTTGTCAACAACAAATTGTCACTTTTTTGTGTTGAATATATGCTATATGGTAATTTATGGACCTAATAGGTATCTAAAGCCATTTGCACATAACAAATAGGAGCCTACACAACACAAAACACTGTTGCTGTATGTAGGTTTTATTTTATTTGTTTTTTATCTTATATTTTGGAAATGTACATCCAGATTTTTTCCCCTTTAAATTTTTTTGGGGGCCCCCAAAAGAGTGGGGCCCTAAGCTATAGCTTGTTTAGCTTATATGTCAATCTGGCACTGACAGTATTCCAAATGCAGTCATATCTTATACTTGTAGGCTTTATTATCCGTGGCTTTATTTTCAATTGCTTTCCTGATGTTTTCTAGCATGGAATTTGCCTTTCTCGCAGCTGCCACTACCTTCATTAAGCTACAACCCCAAGGTCTCATTCATCCAACCACCAGTTGGAGTCCAGAGAAAAAAGGCAACAGGGTCTTCCCAGTAGCATTCATTGTTAAATGTACATTTTAGCTACCTTTTATTAATCTGCTTCCTAAAGTAAACAACACTAATATTTTCAGTCACCTTTTGAACCACACTTCAGACATGGGCTTAATCATACTTGTTACCCCTTGTCTGAACTGCCTTCAGATCAGCAATCTCATCTTGGCGATGAGGTGACCAGAACTGTGCACAATATTCTTGACGAGGGCACATTGCTAATTGGTCTAATGGCATTATAATCCTCTCTGTGTTATGCATTGATATCCGGCTTGTTCATTGCCTGAGGCAGCATATTAAACAAGGATCTCAACAGTAGTGCCCCTAATTTTAGCCTGATCTTTTCCCCTGAGTTATTAACGTATTACCTACATAATAGTGATTTCTATGTGCTTAATTTAAATTACACTGTGGGTTCATTCGGTCTAAGACCCACTCAGAACAGACCCACTGAAATTAATAAACATGACTAAGTTAAATTTCAGTGGGTCTACTCTGAGTAATACCTAGTTGAATACCACCCTGCATCCCACCCATTATATATTATATTATAAGTACTTAATTCATTCCGGAGGTTTGTTCTTAACCTGAAGCACCACTTTAGCTAATGGGGCCTCCCGCTGCGCTGCCACTGCACGATTTCTGTTCTCATCCTGAAGCAAAGATCTTAACCAGAGGTATTATTTCTGGGTTAGCGGAATCTGTAACCTGAAGCGTATGTAAGCCGAGGTACCACTCTGTGTGTTTGCAGGGCTCTGAATTGAGTCAAGTGTATTTGGGTGTTGAATGATCTGATAATAAAAAATAAACTTTACTGTGGAACACCTGTTGGATGTATTAATACTACATTTGGAAAGGGTAAGGGCACAAAACCAGAACATATGCTCATAAATTCAACATCAAACGGGTAAGTGCTTGGTCGCTGAAGAGAAAAAGAAATACTATATTGGATACCAACTTTCTATCAACAGAACAGAGTTCACATTTATGGATCTGGTTGTTTCTGCCTCCCACTTTGCTCTGTAGCCCATTGTTTGCCCTCCCTGATATGGGTTGGAAAGGTTGGAAACTGGGTGCAATAAGTGGGGGGGGGGGGAGTGCTGCAAAGTTGAAAGGAATTGCACTCTCCCTTGTGAATGGAAAACCAACATAGGATCCAACCCCTGATGTTGTCATCTACTCTATTAAATACCCCAATGACTAGTGTTACTATTGTGGGGTAGAGGGACACACTTTAAAATACCTGAACTGAGGAGGGCTGTGGGCTCCAGTGTAGATTTGCTCTCTTGCACCTTCTGGTCTAAAGGCATTGCATCTCACCTAAGATTTAAAAACAGAAACAACAAACCAGTGAATTTATCTCTACCTAAAATCCTCAATATAGTTCATTTATTTCTTTTATTTTAAATATTACTCAACCAATCTTCACCAAAAGATTCCAAAGTCACATACGTAAACAGTTGTGGGCTCCAAACATTTTTTTCCAGCACTTTATTTTCACATGGAAGATTTTTCTGTTCTGTAAGTTCATAAATTGCAATGCATGGATGCCAACTGCAAATGCAACCTTGGCTATTTAGCTTTGTTTACTAAATACAAGTAAAATAAACATACTAAATTAGATCACTCTAGGACACCAGGAAATGTTCAAATGCTAACTGAAAAATTTCCCATGCACAGTTAAGGAATTTCCCTATTCATTTTTTTCCAGGAAAACACACATTACTGGTACAAAAATATGAATAAAACTATTCACGTGCCATCAGTACGATGTAAAGATAAACCAATCAACGTAGAGAACAAGGCAAGAGGCAATCAAAACACTAAAAATTAAAAAGCATTTTAATCAATCTGTTTACAACTGGTATTGTAGGACCAGACAGGTGTGAACAGAACAGTGTCAGCTAAAATATTTAAGAGCAGCCTTGTACACACTTATACATGCCCATGTAACTGTACAAGAGGGTTGAACTTCCTGTGAGTGAGGACAGAGTCATGGGGCAGAGCTGCCTCATGAGCCTGCTGGAAGCAACATCACTGCCACTTAACCGGGAGCAGGGAGAGGCGTGGAAGTGCACAGGTGGGAGCATCAAATTGGTTCTACCTCAATCAGGAAGCCATGAACAAGCTGTCATGGCTCCAGGTCACATTTGGACCAAAACAAACCATGATCCTCCGTTTTGGCTTAACGCTAAGCCAGGGTTCTGTTACTCTCACAGGAGAAACAAAGCAAGAGCCATGGTAGGCCCTTCAATTACGGTTTACTATGAAGTGCAAAAGCAGCCGATCTCTGAGTAGGTATGGTTTGTGCTTATAAAGGAGAAAGTGGGAAGTGAGAGAAAGAGAAGGAAAAGAGATGGCAGCTTGCTCCCCCCAGATCTACACTCCAAGAAAAGCTGTGAATTAAGAAAGTTCTTTTTGTAATCAAGCAGAATTGTCTATTCACCACTAAGCGAGCAGCTAAATACATCCATCCATTCTGAAAGGGCATCTTGTACTACTCACATGAGCATAACTTAGAAAGAAGAGCTGATTGTGGGTGAAGTCAATGCCTGGTAATAGGGCCTCTTCCTCTCCTTGTCTCTTTTCTTTGATCCACTTCCGATAGGCCTGATGAGAAGCACAATGAACACATTTAACTAGGTGCAAATTTCATCAACCCTTGTTACTCAATGTGGGGAGTGTGTGTGTGTGTGTGTGTGTGTGTGTGTGAGAGAGAGAGAGAGAGAGAGAGAGAGAGAGCACGCTTAGAAGCAAAAAGAGCTGCCTACCCTGAAAGCCTCTCGCAAACCTCCATTATCTGCAATGTTTTCTGCCAAAGTCCTCTTTCCTTTGACCTGGTGGAAGGAAAGAATATCAAGAATCCAAATTGTTTATATTTGTAAATTGATTAGAAGTCACTTTGGCAATTAAAAGGTGCATAAAATAAAATAATAATTTTCAAAATAATTAAACTCTACTGCATAGCTTTGTCCCCATAGCCAACTGGTTTCCATGATATTGTAAAAGAAAGAACATCATCCATCACTGCTCTTGCACTTACATTCAAGCCTGCTTTCTTCCAATAATAGTTGTTGTACTGGTTGACCATACATTTTGTTTTCTCTTTAAATTGCTCTTCAGAGTCCAAAGACCACCAGGGATCCAAATTTCCATTTTTGTCATATTTGCGGCCTGCATTTTTTGTTTTTCAGAAAGGAAATTTTCTTTTTTTACAATTAATGTGAACATGAGGATTGAGCAAATAAAACCGCACGCATTTCTTAAACCACCCCGCAAACGTTTGCTTATATGAATCTACTCTTCTAGAGACTGGTAAAACTACCCATTTCTTGCTTTTGTGGACATTTCCCCCCAGGGGAGAGTATAACATCATTATGAGTTACAGTCACTTAAAAGACTCCATCTAAGGAAGAAATTTGGGGTACTCAGTGCTTCTTTGGCAAAAAATAAAATAAATGAGGTGTCATTGGTATCAGCATAAAATTTCTGCCATGGGCAGCAAAAAGAAAGAGGTACTCTGTATCACTGAGTACTGTTACAGACACAAAAAAGCATTGGACATATTCTTTTCAATTTGCATTATAAAGCATTTTATTCCCCCCCCCCCGGCTTCTTCAGAGAATCTACAAAAAAACTTCAGAAGTTTTCAAGCTTCCTTAAAAAAAATATTAAAAAGGGGAGATTGCCCTCAGCCTTCCGTGACAAAGTTACCCTTTGAAGGGGCTTGACAACTGATGGCAGTGACAGCTTGGCAAGGTCTCCTTGCACCACCATACAATCCTCACGATACATTTGAAACATAACTTCTCCCAAAGAATCCTGGGGACTACAGTTTTCCCCCATTACAGGGTTACCAACGCCAGCCTCTTTAACAATATACAGTACATAACTGTCAACTTTCAGATTTGAAAATAAGGGCTCAGCGGCCTCACCTGTCCTGGGGACAGTCTACTGGATATCTAACAATCTGGGATAGCAGCGGGAAGCAGCAGGAAATGGCACTGAAATAAGGGAATTTCCCGCAAAAAAAGGGAAGATTGACAGCTATGATACAGTACCCAGGATCCTCTGTGGTACGTCATGTACATTGGATGTGCTTTAAATGTATGTCAGTGGATCTGTCAGTAGTTATCTTTCCTAGTCAATAAATAAGCCATCTGTCTGAATACTCACCGTTATTATCAAATCCATGGGTAAACTCATGCCCAACAATTACTCCAATGGCACCGTAGCTTAAAGACCTGTAGAAGAAAGGAGAGCTTTCCTTCGATACATACACACTCACATAAATTTCATAAGACTGTGCAACAGAATGCAGTTATTTGGGCATCAAGAATTTAAAAACAAAGGCATTTTGTCCAAAAGACAGAGGGAAAGAGAAAAAGAAAAATGCTGTTTAATGCAGGGGTGATGAACATTTTTAAAGGCCAAGGAGTACATTCCTTCATGGATAACATTTCAGGGGGGCTGCGTGCCAGAGGCAGAAGTGAGCAGAGCAACAGGTGCGACTCTTGATACAGTAGGCTACATTCCTGCTATGCAAAAGTCAGAGATTTTCTGTACACAGAAACCCAAACATTCCTCCATGCAGGCAAGCGAGAGCATTTTCGCAATTCAAAGACACATTTTAGCCAGATAATCATTTATAAACGCAGAAATTATTTATAGTCTAACCAACCAATAAAAATATGTTGGTTGTGCCTAATGAGCGCTTTTGTATTGATTTGTTTATTATTCTTGCTTATTTCTAGGGTACCGACCACAGCTAGTGCTCTCTGTGTAACACTAAAAAAACAAAACAATAGAGGCCTTGCCCTCTGGTTTACAACTTAGTCTAGATACACAAAGGGGAAGAAGAGAGGAGTAGAAAGGGAGGTGTTCAAGATCAGTGAAATGCCAGTGCTAAGAGATGAGTCTCCAGATGGATGCCATGAGATAAAGAATTGCAATGGCAGGTAGCAGCAGGGGAGAATGGATGAAGTCCGGGAATGACAGATATAATTAGGGGGGGTTATTAAGGGTCAATGTACCAAAGGAGCAATGAAAGAAGCGGGGTGGGGGGGGAGCACAGACAGATAAAAGAGCCTAGAGAGATGTAGAAAGAATGAAGTCATTTTGTAGGCAACTCAAGACGTTTAAATAGAATATAAGAAGGAAAAATAAGCTAAGAAATAAAGCAGGATTTCTTGGTCCTATGTCTATCTTTAGAAGAGAACAATAGAAATAGTATTTTAATCCAGATTGGCATTTACAAAACAAAATTAATTCAACTGGCTTTTTAATTCTGCTGCTCTACAGAAACTTGAAGCATTTCTTAGTTAGCTGAATAATTAGTCAGTTAATAATATACATGAGTTAGTAGGGAAGCTGTGACCCTCTAGATGTTGTTGCACTCAACTCTCAGCATACTCAGCCAGCATGGCCAATGGTCCAGGAAAATCAGAGTTGTAGTCGAACACCACCTAGAAAACCACAAGTCCCCCACCCAAATATACAGACATTGTATCAGAAGAGGAAGCTGAGATTTCAAAATCATCTCTCACAAGATTTAGCAATCCAAAACATGCCTTCTGAGTAATGTCTAAAACCTGAAGTCTGGTTTCATTTTAACCCTACTTTTTTCTTTTGTTATGCCCTCCATGAAAAATAGCTGGCATGTAATAAAATGCTTCATACTGATATGTTTTTTTTTTCCTATCAGTGCAAAATTCCATTATAGGCCTGAGGTTAAAATTATACATTCTGTGACAAGTTTATTATTTTATATTGCATTGTAGACAGGTGTGGCATAAGATATGGAATACAATCTTAAGAGTTAGACTGTTCAGGTTTTGATAATATCAAGCGGTGTGCCTAGAATATAAAACCAACCCAGATCTCAGCATCTTTCTTTATGACTGAGAAATATTGGAACAATGGCACAATACCCACTGCATGTTCTGTATGAGAAATGCCGTTGTTCTCATGTCCTGCTTGTGGGTTTCACATGGATCCTGGACTTGGGCAGTGTATACACTGACCCATTAGTAGCAGAACAATGGAGTTTTTCCTCAGTCTAGAATCGCTAATGCTTGTCCTCAAGATGATGTTCTCAATCCAGATTGATTCTAGATCCTGCTGTCCACAAGAGAGGGTGTGGTTATTGGCAAGTGATGATTGCCATCTAAGTATACACCCACCAACAACATCACTGGGCATGTGTGGGTGAAACTTCCATTACTGGGACCACCTACATCTGTTTTCAAATGGACACACTGCTGCGTAACGCACAATGAATCTGCTATGAGCTTTTCAGAATGAAATGGGTTTCTCAAGAAGGGCTTTTCAGTAGCAAAAAAAAAAAAAAAGAATCAAGAGATCTCGACAGTGTGTGGACCATGTAGTAAAAACAGTCTCCATCTGGGGATAGCTCAGGTGGTAGAGCATGAGTTTGAGCCCCACATTGGGCAAAAGATTCCTGCATTGCAGGAGGTTGTGCTAGATGGTCCCTTCCAACTCTAGAATAATTCCCAGAGGGATTGATTGTAAAACCACCCTGGGAACTGTAGCTTCTGGGAGGAGAATAGGAGTCTCCTAACAACTCTCTGCACCCTTAACAAACCACAGCTCCCAGAACTCTTTGGGGGAAGCCATGACTGTTTAAAGTGGTATCATGGCGCCTTCAAAAAGAAATGGTGTGAGTGTAGCCTTTATGTGCATAGAAACCCCTGACATTTACATGGCTGTAATGTAGCCCACTTTACAAAAGTAAGAGTCGCTTCCCTTGCTCCTCACACTTTTGCCTCTGGCCTTGCTCACTACTTTCATGTGGCTGGTGAGGGAACATAGTCGTCAGGCAGTCATAGGTTCTGACCCCTGCAGTACAACAAAAACTACACATATCTCCTGATTTTCCAACTTTCTCAAGAATTTCTACTATACCAACTTCATTTAGCAAATTATTTGCCAGTTCATTTCCCTTTAGGTTCCTTTTATTTATTTTTCATACCTATACATACAGCATTTTAGTTTTAAGACTTTGCTTTTACCTGGGATATTCTTTTCCCCAAAAGAATGGCTTCTGGAGCTCTCCTGCTGGGAATCCTATGATTTAAAAAAAAGAGAGGCGCGTAGTAAATTCAGGCCAACTGAGTTCTGAAGCCAGGGCTTTTCTAAGTCTTTTCAGATACTTCCCACTCTTAAGATCAGTGGAGTTAATCAGATGGTTAACATGACCATATATGAATCAGGAACACTGCATTGGCTTACAAATGGACCAGATGCTGAGGCCAGGCAGGCAAAATTTAAAACACATTTAATAAAAGCATTAGCTAATTTTTTAGTTTTTTCACCCCTTTTTTTGTAAAATAGATAGCAGTTTAAAAAAACAGCAGAGCTAATGCTTAAGTGAGTGGGTTTTTTAGTAACACAGAGAAGCAGTGGTGGCACCATTATATCTGTGGGATGACTTGTAGCTGTTTTTCCTTCAAAACAAAAATTAAGCCTCCTTTTTGAAAAGAGTGATCACGTAATGTATAGTGTGCTCCTGATATAAAGAGCTTGCGGTTGCTGATTAAAAGGAATATTGAACTCTTCTAATCTCCCACCTGTCAAAGACAGCAAACTAATTGATCGATTAAATATATTTATATACTACCCTTCATCAGTTTACAGAATGGAAGTATCAATAAGCAATAAAACCGTGCAACAAAAGCAACCTGCAGATAAAAACAGAGCCATCAGCAAGCTTTTAAAATGCGTAAAAGACTTCAAAGCCCCAGACGTGTTATGTTAACCCTTCAAGAAAATAACAACTGCTCAGAGTGTTCTCATCCCCTTCGGATGTCAGAGGATGGGGCTTAAAGCCACTTTTGGACCTAAGAATAATCATTCCTATAATCTGCTTTCATTTGTATACCGCATTTTTCGGCCCATAGGGCGCACCTAGTTTTTTGGGGGGGAAATAAAGAAAAAAAATATTTTCCCCCCCCCAGGCACGGGGCTGGGGCGGGAGAAGCCCGAGCTTCCCCCGACCCCAGCCCCCAGAACAGGCAGCTCTCCACAAGCCCTGGGAGAGCTGCGGGAAGCCCAAAGCCTGGGGGCGCTGAGCTCAGCGCGCCCCCAGGCTTTGGGGTGCAGGCAGCTCTCCCACGGCTTTGCGGATAGCTTCCCGAAGCCTGGAGAGCGAGAGGGGTCGGTGCGCACCGACCCCTCTCGCTCTCCAGGCTTCAGCGAAAGCCTGCATTCGCCCCATAGGACGCACACACATTTCCCCTTCATTTTTGGAGGGGGAAAAGTGCGTCCTATAGGGCAAAAAATACGGTATCTGCTGCTTCTTTTCCAGCTATGCAATTTCCCCCTGTTTCATCCACCCTCCTCTCGTCTTCCTGCTCCATCTTTCTCTGTTGTTTATATAGAGCAGGAACAATCCTTCCCATCCTTTTCTTCCCCTGGACTCCTTCCAGCCAGTTATCATGAGCAGGAAGCCAAACTGCTTTGTCCTCTCAGATGCATCACAGCTTCCACAGCTGAAGGTGGCCAGGCACTCCCACCTATCATCTCTCAGGAAAGGAAATGGGCAAATACTTCTGCTTTAGGTGACACCTGAGGGAGTTCTCCTTGGTGGTGAGCTTTAAAGGGCAGCAGACTAAAGAGCAGAGGAAACTGAGTTACTGGTGTCCTAATAAGTGATCAAATAGCAGCAGAGAGCATAACCTAAACAGTCTCTACTTGCCATACCTGGTTCTGTATTACAGGCTTTCAATGTCATGTCATATTATATGCATCCATGGAAGGATTCTACATGATTTGATTTCGCATTTAGTTCAATAAGGGTATTGCTTTGGTTTCATCTTCTATTTTTTTATTTATTCCTGCTAATACACCAGAAAAAAATCCATTGAAACAAAACATCATGCTGCAAGTGAGCCAGACAATGACTCACTTGCCTAAATGGGTTAGACGGTGGGCATTGCACATCCACACACAGTTTGCCCCTGTGATTGCTTCATCGTGTTCTTAACTTTCAGGTCAATGGATTTCCTAGACTTCTGGATTGGGTGTGAACTGGGCACATGAAGAGGAAATCGTATGACTGCTTTGCCATATGCCAAACTCTGTACAGACCCTGTTAAGAAGTCTGCAGGATCTCATGTTACTTGGCTTTTGCTTTCAGCAAATGTTAGCAGAGGAAACCCATGCCTTAAAAGTACTATCTTTAAGGGATAGAACAAAAACACCCGCCTTATAACATGCAGTCTATAGCTTACAGGGGTTAGCAAACTTTTTCAGGAGGGGGCTTGTCCACTGTCCCTCAGACCTTGTGGGGGGCCGGATTATATTTTGAAAAGGGAAAAAAATGAACGAATTCCCCACAAATAACCCAGAGATGCATTTTAAAGAAAAGCATACATTATACTCATGTAAAAACATGCTGATTCCCAGACCATCTGCGGGCCGGATTTGGAAGGCGATTGGGCCAGATCCGGCCCCCGGGCCTTAGTTTGCCTACCCGTGGCTTAGGGCTAAGAGTTAGCATTGTCAGAGGTGATTGTTTCAATGCACACACATTTGCTTTTCAAAGAGCCCAGCTAGCCTCCATAATCCCCTTAAGAAGAGAAAAAAATCCTCACCAGCAAGCGACTCATTTATTAAGCTGATGGAGCCATTTCTAAAAATTGATGGAACATCCTCCTATTGGGACGGGAGGCTTTCAGCACTTTCCTTACAGCATCATTTCAAGGGATACACTAAATGTAACTCATGTCGAGTGAAGCAACAAGCAGCATGTTCCTTTGGCCTGCCCATCTGCTATCTGCCGGCTGCTGTTCCCCTGCTGCCTTTGCCACCTGTTTTGGCACTGATGTATGAGACAGGCAAATTGCAGAAACTTATATTCTGGGCATCACAGTATCTCTAATGGTCTGTGGTTGTTTGGAACTTGTCAAATAAGCTGATTTCTATGCAGTAAAAACAATTTAATTATACTAGTGTGGAGGCTTCCTTGATTTATTTATTTTTAAATCATAGCCTATCTGGAAGTGTGAATTTTTATTTCTGCCATGTGTGCTGCTCAGTATCTCAGCTTCATAGCACACAACCATTCTAACTTAATACATATTTTTTTTACCCAGTAGAATAACTATATATATATGAAGGTCTAGGCAGTGTGGGTTTCATTTTAAGGAGTTTTCTCTCACAGCTCTGTGGAGGATTTTAGAGAGTGTTGCCATCACAACATCTGTTAGTGGTAAGCTAAGGATCCATAATTGCTGTTTTGATGTTGGACTTCCAATATTATTAATAATAATAATAATAATAATAATAATAATAATAATAAAATTTCTATGCCACCCTTCATCCAAAGAGTACAGAGTGGTTTATAGTATGAAAACACAAAGTACATAATATGCAATATCTAGGGCAGAATGAGATGGAGTTTAGAGGCATCCCCTTCAATCCATTCTGAAAACTGCCTGGAGTAAACCCACTTTTACACAACCAGGATCTCAGTTACAACTGGAAAATCATAACCCAGGTTTTTATATTATTATTAATCATCATAATCATTTATAAAGTGTCATTTGGGAAAGAGCCAGGGCAGCGGGGGCAAGCTGATAAGCACAAACCATGCCAGAAACTGTGAGCTCTGCATTGCACATCATGCATGCTCTGCTGATTTTTTCCATTAAAAATCTTCTTTTTTTTGCTAATTAGTGACTATTTTTCAGCAAAGCTACATGTTAGATGTTTTCCGCAGAGTCTGTGCTTGCCACCAGTAAGCGTCTGAATGTTGCCTCTGCACACTCTGTTGATTTCATTAATAGTAAATAGATTACTCCATTATGGAAAGGTACCGTTTAAAAATGGAAAGAGCATATAGTAAAATGTACCTTAATGCTTTCTTGAAGTGCTGTATAGGTACATGCAGACATGTATCCACACCTACAGCTCAGCTGGTTCACAAATCAAATCCTGAGATTCATTTCTTGTAATAGGTCTCCAAATGTCATTTAACTGTTTAGAGTAGCCAAATTAATTTTGACTTAAGTGAAATTAGTTGGGTGATCTAATGAAGGTTGCATTTAAGATTGATTAGTTCATTGATTACTTGGCTAATCAAACTCATTAAACTTTAATTTTGCTTAAATGTCTACCACCGAAATAACATGCCCTATATCTTGTGAAAACAATCCATCAAACATAATTAGCAATAGTACATTTTGAAAAATAAATGCATTAATGAATATTAACATTAGCAGATATTAAGTGAATATAAAAGTTACAAACCAAGAGCTGAAGTTTAACAAACTGATTATGGAGGGGAAGATCAATAATGCCCGTGTGAATTTGGTTGGTAATTAAAAGCAAACAAAAAAAAAGTGGAATGAAGAAACCTGAATTCTTATGAGACATGGATATCTTTAAATCAGGGTTCAGGAACCTGTGGTACTCCAGATGTTATTGGATTTCAACTCCCATCAGACATCTGACGTAATATATGGTGCAATATGGTCATCTGCAGCTTCTTGCCCAGCCTCCAAGGAAGACTTATGTAGAGTACATTACAGTAATCCCCTGTTGAAGTTACCAGTGCATGGATCACTGTGGTAAGCCTATTCCTATCCAGGAAGCTGGGGGAAAAGCAGTCCACATCATGTAGGCCATTTGTGCCTCCATTGCTAGTGCTAGGATGCTAAGAGCACCCTAGACTGCTCACTTGCTCTTTCAGAGGAAATCCAGGAAATCCAGAAAAAGCAAATTCCCTAACATACATGTGCAAGGGTACACAAAACATCTGAGAGAAGTTAGTACTAATGAGGAGAATGAGGAGTGCAAACAGAATTAGAAAAGGAACATATAAGGCAATGATACGAAATAATAATATAAGACCTCAATGAATGATGTAATAAAATGGAAAATCTATGGAAGCATATTTCTTGTGCAAAACTCCCTATATTAGCATAACTGACTGACTCTCTCTCACACACACAGGATGAAACCTTTAAAATTAGTCGGAAAGGCCAGGGGGAGGAGCACTACAAAGATCAAGCTCAGAGACAAAAGGATGAGAAATATATACAAAAGAGTAACTTTCAATCTTTAGGAAAATAGGAACAGCTTGAATCTTTTAATTAGCAAGCCTGCTTGAACATGTAAATTCCAGAACGACTCTGCCCATTAGCCATAAGAAAGCTGGTGAGCTGTTTTTAAAGTGCTTTCTAATCAATAAGCTTCTGATTAGCCAGATTATTTATGTACGGGTAGGGGGACCTTGCAAAAAAGTCCAGCAACTATGCGATAATCCCCTCCTTTCTAACTGGGAAGAATGCTGCCATGTACGTCTCTTAATATTTACTTGGCTACCCTTCTAGAACCTCTATGACAAATACATGCCCAATTTGATATACACATATTTTAATGTAATTTAAATAGGCATTTGTACAAAAAAATGAGGAGGCATTCAAAACTAATTTTGACCTTTTTAATCTCACTAAAAGAGAAACTGGACCATACTGAGCAATTATTTCACTGTCTCACTAGTTTAGGGCAGAAATTCATCCACAATAACTTCGTTTCCCGAAAGTATAAATCCCTGTGGGAGAAAAACATGGGGCGTGGGATCGCACCCACAGCATACATTTAAAGCACATGATTTCCCCCAATGAATCCTGGAAACTGTAGTTTACCTTGCATAGAGCTACAATTCCCAGCACACTTGACATACTACAGTTTTCAGGATTCTTTGGAGAAAGCCAGATGCTCTGAATGTGCTTTAAATGTATGTCATGGAGGGATCGAGTGAGGTCTTAAGGCAAAATGTTTGGGCTAAACCTTCTTCAGCTGCTCTGACCTGAATATCCACATTCGAGCAATTGAAGGAGAAAGCCAGAATGTTTTGTTTTAAGACTTCAATATCTTTGTTTTATTAGTCAATATAGTAAATATCTCCTGCCAACCTAGCAGTTTGAAAGCACAAAGTGCAAGTAGATAAATAGGTACTGCTCCAGCAGGAAGGTAAACGGCGTTTCTGTGCGCTGCTCTGGTTCACCAGAAGTGGCTTAGTCATGCTGGCCACATGACCCGGAAGCTGTACGCCGGCTCCCTCGGCCAATAAAGTGAGATGAGTGCCGCAACCCCAGAGTCGTCCACGACTGGAACTAATGGTCAGGGGTCCCTTTACCTTTATAGTAAAGATATGGTTGTAGTGATTAACTACATCTTTTCAGGATCCAAAGAAAACTTTGGTTGAAGTGCTTCTTGATGCTCTGAAGACCAGTAATACATAGATGGAAGCCCTATCGCACAATTGTTATGTGATATAGATCATGCCTGCGTACATACAAGAGTCGAGCCATACTTTTAGAATATTTTTTAAACAACCAAATGTTTAGGGTTGCCATATTTCAAAAACTAAAATTCCTGATACCTGCAAAAAAAATGGTTTTGGGTTTTTTTTAGGTTTTTTGGGGGAACAACCCCAAATTGTTGATTTTTTTTAATTTTAAGCTTTTTTAGCTGTTTCCGCTGCTTTTTCCAGCACGTTGCCGTACATCTGGGTTTTCCTCGCATTTACCGCTTTGGCAAAATCCCCCCAACACCATTTTTACACCCCAAAACCAGGACATGTCAGGAATTTTCCTGACGTATGGCAAGCCTACACACTTTGTGTACAGTTGTCAGTATACCAAAGTTAACATGTGAAATCCTCCTCTTCATATGCAGATGTTCCATTCAACAGGTCATATGAGTGCCTGATTGTGTGGAGAATGCAGGGAGGAGTTTCAGCCGTTGGTCTTTCTATAGGGGTCCCAATATGTGGTAGTTTTTTTTAAAAAAAAAAGGTGATGAGGTTGATCTGCCCCAGTCTGTATGTGAACACACCATACACACAACTTACAAATATATATGGCATAGATATATATGTCAAGGAAATGTTTTGCCAAAGCCATTTGGTCACCTGTATGTCAAAATGACTGGTTATATTCTGTGTTAAGTTTAAACTCCCGGGGGGGGGGGTGCCGGCATGTTGCTGTTAACACAGAATTGGTAGTACAGGAAGCAGTTGCTCCAACAAGAATAAACTATTTGAATCAACACCCTGTTTCTTCTTCCCTAGAGATTAATAAGAACGTAATAAGAGCCTATCTAGTCCAGCATCTTGTTCTCACAGTGACCAACAAGATCCTTGTGGGAAACCCATGAGCAGAACCCGAGTACAAAAGCACTCCCCACTTCCCCAGTGTGGTGTAGTGGTTAAGAGCAATAGACTCGTAATCTGGTGAACCGGGTTCGCATCTCCGCTCCTCCACATTCAACTGCTGGGTGACCTTGGGCTAGTCACACTTCTTTGAAGTTTCTCAGCCCCACTCACCTCACAGAGTGTTTGTTGTGGGAGAGGAAGGGAAAGGAGAATGTTAGCTGCTTTGAGACTCCTTAAGGTAAAGGTAAAGGGACCCCTGACCATTAGGTCCAGTCGTGACTGACTCTGGGGTTGCAGCGCTCATCTCGCTTTATTGGCCGAGCTTCCAGGTCATGTGGCCAGCATGACTAAGCCGCTTCTGGCGAACCAGAGCAGTGCACGGAAACGACGTTTACCTTCCCGCTGGAGCGGTACCTATTTATCTACTTGCACTTTGACGTGCTTTCAAACTGCTAGGTTGGCAGGAGCAGGGACCGAGCAACGGGCGCTCACCCCGTCGCGGGGATTTGAACCGCCGAAATTCTGATTGGCAAGTCCTAGGCTCTGTGGTTTAACCCACAGCACCACCCGCGTCCCTCAGGGTAGTGATAAAGTGAGATAACAAATCCAAACTCCTCTTCTTCTCTTCTTCCCGCAGTTTCCAGCAACTGGTATGTATAATCATAGCCCTGATGCAAGCGAGCACACAGAAATATGCTGCTTGCGTACCTATATACAGCAATAGACAACTCTAAATAAGTGCAGTTCATGCCACATGGATTTGTTGACTCTTGAAAACAGCAGGTAGCAAGATCTCAAGGTCAAACACTAGCGATACAAAAAGGTCAGGAGGAGAGATGCAAGGCACAACTGCTTGTATGCCCATGACTGATTGGTTACGTTTGACAGGTCTCGGCTTCTTGATGCTGTTAGACACAGCTAGCTGTGAAATCCCAGACCAGGAACCCTGACTCTCCTTTTCATTTTTTCTTTTGGGACAGCTTTGTTTAATCTGCTATAGCATGGCAGCTCTGGGGTCCAGATCATACCAAAATGAAAAAGAACTTAAACAAAATACCAGAGGATTCAGTCATGACTAATCAGAGAGACACATTTCGTGCTGTGAATCTGCATACAAGCACTTGTGCTGAAGTTAGCAGGGGCAGCCAGCTTTCTCAACCAAAGAAACCAGTAACATCAGTCTTAAATAACCTTAAACAAGTAAAAATAAAAATGGAGAAATGCTATAATAAAATAAGACATAGAAAAGTAAGAAAAAACCCCAACTTCAGAATAAAATAATTTCCTTATTGAAACCGAAGTTTGAAGAGTTAATTGTGCATAACAAATTCGGTACTAAATAATACTGCTCAATTCTGCCTAGCGAAAACTTAGAAACTTTGTTAATTGAGCAGCATATAAATACTTTATTTAAAACACCAACAGGAACAATACTGATTTTATGAGCCTGAACAAAATCAGAGAATTTATCAAGCTTAAAGTCACATGGTTTCAATGCCAAACAAGGTGCAATAATCAATGACTAACTACTTCACAGATCCATGTCTTCTGTCTGTTTCTAGCAACATAATTCCTTTAAGCAGAATTTTATTTTTAAAATAAAAATTAATTTAAAAAAATACACTATCCAGGTATTTGGAAGCTTAGCAGGCCTGCATTAAAGGACCTCTCCGTCTGTGATGAAAGTTGGCTTTGTAATCTGCAGCAGCTCCCATAATGCTAACAGCAGCCCGATCCTATGCATGTTTTTTTTCAGAAGCACATAAAGTTGAGCCAACTTTTTTCAGAAGAGTGAGGGTCGTATTCAACACTGCATGCATGATGTTCCACTTCTGAAGTGGGACTTACCCTTCCTCTTCTCTCCCTGTACACTCCCAAATTTTTCTCGATCCACAGACCCACCCAGAGGCAAGGGCAGGACAAGTGGAAGCTACTGCTCCTTTTCTTGCCCCATTGCTCTTCCCTAATACAGGCAGAAAGGAGCAAGGAGAAGGATCATCAAGGTATGGGATTCTGGAATTGGTAGTAGGTCTCCTGATGAGCTATGGATATCAACAACAGCTGCCCCACAATGCTTAACCCCTGGTGTTGTTCCTGGAAACACCTAAGGATGTGATGGTCGCTGGTACCCAAAAACCTTAATAAACCTGAAAACCACTTCTGCATAATTGGTTTCATGCTGCACTAGTTTGTCTCTATAGGAACCACATGGTGTGTGCAGGTACCATGTTACTTTCCAAAGCAATAAGCTTCTTCCTGGTGGGACAGAAAGTGTTATGGCATGGGGCCATGTAATCTGCCTACTCTAGTTGGCTCCTGTATGGGGCCATTACGTGATCATGTTGGAGCAACTCCTAAACTGTAGTAGTAATGTATTAATAGGCCCTTAGAGTCACAACGGCACCAGCTAGAAATTGGCACAGGGGTAAGAGAAGATGGGACTTTGATATTCGAGGAAGCAAAGGGGATACCTTTTTTCCCCATGTAAGTAATGCAATTGTAAGTTTAATCAATGTACATTTTACTCACTGATCTGATTTGTCGATGAACTGTAAAAGGCATTGACGGTAGTTGGACTTGTGAACCACCTGCGGAAATAGTGAGAGCAAGTTAGAGTTGATGGTTTTGTGAACAAGACAAACAAACAAAAATAGTGAACTCTGTAAATTGAGACCAGAATATTTAAAAAATCACCACCACTGCTTTCATGACTTTATGGCTTATATTCAAAGAGTGGCCAAGTTCAGTTATCTGACATCTCTAGTTAAAAGGACCAGGCAGAAGATGATGGGAAAAAGCCCTGCCTGAGACCATGAAGAAACATGGGCAAGTTGGTGTAGAGAATGCTGAGCTACATGGACCCAACAGTCTGGCTCAGTTTAAGGCAGTTTCATATGGCCATCCATTCCCCACTCTCTGTACACACTTGCAGCTGCATGAATATCACATGGACCTGCGCTCCAGACACCACTAACAGCAACAGTGCACTGCACCCACATCCTGTATCAGCACAATGTGCAATTAGAACACCCACTCCCTTGGGCACAAAAATCTATTCCTAGTTGTCAGTGTCCCTCCCTGCGTGTCTTATTTCAAATAACTCCTCAAAAAAAGGGTTCCACAGCCTAGCACACTCTCCCTTCCTCTGGTCAAACTCTTCATTCTTTATGTTCACCCATGGTAAAAATTGTGCTGAAGCTCAGTCAGAAATGTGTTTTGAATATCAGGACAGAATCCAGGGAGTCCCTTCATTTCCCTACATACACACACACACACACACACACACACACACACACACCAGACTTTTTTTCTTCACAATCCATTTCCCTCGTGGCCTTCTTTGTCCTTCTCTCCCCCTCCTTCTAACACTGTTCCTGACCAGGCTTCACCATCGCAAGCGCACTGCAGCATCATACTGATTAAGTAACATCAGGGGAAGTGTAGATTTGTTTCTGAATTGGAATATTTAAAATTAAGTATGTGTATTAGGAAACCATATTTGGAAGTCCTTGTTGTTTCAACCATTTGATGCCACCCTGTCTCTCATGATTGAGAATAAATGCAAATAAATCAATTAACACCAGAATCAATGAATGGGAACGTCTAATAAATCTTCCAAGGGCTAAGCTGCTCAGAAAATTACTTAAGGGCTGTCATAGGCTATGACTTCAGTAACTTTGCTTTTTACTTTCTCTGTAAAGAGAAAAATTAGTCTCTCTCTCTCTCTAGCCTGAAAGTCCTTTGGGGAGCAAGTGCTTGAGAATGAAGAATTTTTTGGAAAAAATACTTGTAAAATTTGTTTCTGCATTACTGCAGCCAAGGTAGTTTACAACCTATAAAAATATCCAACAAAAATCATCTTGTCATCTATAGCAATTCAATATATAACTAAAAGCAAATAAGCAAAATTCAAGATATATGTAATGAAGGCACCAGGCAAGCCTCCCTGGGGAGAACATTCCACAGATGGGGAGCCACTGCAGAAAAGGCAGTTCTCATGTTGCCGTCCTCCAGACCTGTCACAGAGGAGGCACATGAAGAAGGGCCTTAGGTGATGATAACAGGGTCTGGGTCAGTTCATATGGGTAGAGGAGGTCCTTGAGATATTGCAGTCCTGATCCATTTAATGCTTTATAGGTCAAAACCAACTCTTTGAATTGGGTCCAGAAACTAACTGGCAGCCAGTGTACTAAGGCTAGGATTGGCTTTATACACTGTCTTGCCGTGGTGGGCAACTTGGCCACTGAATTCAGCACCAGCTGAAATTTCCGAATTGTCTTTAGAAGCAGTCCCACGTATAACACACTGCAGTAATCTAACCTAGATGTTACCAGAGCATAGATGACACACGTTAGGCTATCCCTGTCTAGATAGGGCCACAGCTGAGCCACCAGCCAAAGCTGATAGAAGGCACTCCACGCCACTAAGGCCACTTAAGCCTCAAGAAACAGTTTACTCATCTCTGTATATTTCTGAATAAGCTGGAAAACTGGAAATTAATGAATTGAAACATCACAGAACACTATCGTGTGAATATCTTACATATCCATTATTATCAACTGAAAATAATAATTGTCCTACCAGAATTGAGAAAGAATTGATTTATGTCTCTTACACACAGAGAGAAAATGATAAGATGGCAGATATATATTTTTGTCAGATAATAGAAGCCAGAAGATGACTGACATCTATGCTGAGGAGTTGGGAGAAAACATTTAGCAGGGTTGACTGCATTCCAATTTCAGAGTCATTTATGGCAGCAGCCAAATAAACTAATTTGAAATGCAGTAGCACAGGCGCTTATAAAGAGGTGCCCTCACACAGGACAAAAATGAATGACTTTTGCAATGACCTGCAGGGAAACATTTGAGACACTGGACATTTTTATTGGAAATTTAAAATGCCATTGCATTTCAAGTCTCTACCATGGTCTCAACCTTTGACACCGTCTCTTTTATTCATATCTGCTTCCACTGTCTGAAAGCTTCCTCTGTTTCTAAGTTCTTGCACAAAGAGTTCTACCAGATTTCACCAAGAGACCTCAGTTCTGTCCTATGAGTCTTCTTCAAGTGACAAACATTCAGGACACTTTAAGCAAAGTATCAGGTCTCCCAAATGTTTATTGGTTTGCATTTTTTACATTGTTCATTGGCGTAACAAAAGATATTTTTCATCCCAAAATATTCATATGTACTATTGGGCAAACAGGCAGGAAGATTCTATTTTATTTTTATTCATTAGATATTTTTATACTCTGCCTTTCCTCCAATCCAGAGCACAAGCAGGCTTCACATCAGTGCTCATTAAACACTAGAGATTGTGGTATCTTGGCTTAGTTAGTACGGTGTGCTTTTTTCCTTTCCCCCCTTTTCTTCCTTTACTATATTTTATTGGGTTTCAAAGGGGTGTTTTTCTTAAGAATCAGCCTTATCTATGTTTCTGAAACTCACTTTACTTGAAGACCTTAATTTACTTACTTTGCCCTAACCCATAAGAGCAGGGAATAGCTAACTTGGGCATATCAAGAATGCCAATTGCTCAGACAGGCCCTTAATTCACCACGAGGCCCCTTGTAAAACAATCTGAAAGTTGCCATAGGTCTGTTTCATGCAGACAAACATTGGCAGACGTAATCATTCCCATGAAAGAAACAACTTCCACACGTCTACTAGCAGATGAACTGATGCCTGTATTTCACTGCATGGATGTGCTATCTGATTCCATTCCAATCTCCCCATCTGTGCATGCAACAAACCAGGTAGCTTAGAAATTTGTGTGTACATTGTAAACAGATGTTGAAACTGGTGTAGGTAAGGGACAAGGGACGTCAGTCCTGGAAGCTGAATGTGACCCTGCAGTGCTCTGTTTCCCAGTTCTCAAGGTATTCCTCATGCCATCTCTCCTTCCCAGTTCACCCACCCACAGCATTCCTACTCTGTGCCCTCCTCACCTGCTTCGGCCTGGCTGGAGTGTGTCCCTGAGCTGTACTCAAGCCTCTTCCTTGCCTGGATGGAGGGATCAAGTGTGTGTAAAATCACTTGGCTTATGTGTGGCTGGAATATTGACAATATGAACCCTCTTGGACCCACAGCCAGCAGAGGAGGCGTTGGTGGTGGTGCTGCCACTGGGGGCTGCCCAGTTGGCACTGACCCATCACAGGGCTTTCTCAGTGGTGGCTCCCTGGTCCCTGAGTGAGGTGCACCTGTCTTCATCATGATTTAAGTTTCAGGAGCAATTTGAAAACATTTCTGTTTACCCAGCATTTGGTAGTAGAAGAATACTGCTGTTCCTGGAAACCCTGAGATCACTGAGTGGAAGAATGTTTTTATGATAACTGCTTTTAGGTAGTTTTAGAATGTTAGAATTAATCATAGAATTGTAGAGTTTGAAGAGACCCCAACGGTCATCCAGACCAACCCCTGCAATGCAGGAATAAATATGACTAATTCAGGTCCATTGATTTCAATAGGTTTGTGCTGAGTAAAACTTAGTTGAATACCACCTAGTATATTTTTAGTGACTTAACAGTGCAATCCTAGGCATCTCTACTCAGAAGTAAGTCGCACTGAATTCAGTGGCACTTACCACCAGGTAAGCCGGTATGGGATTGCAACCTTAGTGTAGGTGATTTGGCAGATTCTTGACATATTCAACAAATGGAGCCAGATTCTGACTTTTCATGCTTGCTTCCCTATAATTAGAGTTGGAACACATCCCAGAATAATTTTGCATGGACAGATTTTTAAATATAGGTTGCTAACAAATTATGTTAAATTTCTAGCTTAATACAGAGCAAGCAGCTTATGTGAAGAGACTTATTTGTACAGCTCTAATTAAACTGATATCTTTTCAGAATTTTACTGCAGGATTCCAGGCTTGGTCTTGAAAATATTTTATGAAGAGAAATTTGCTTGCAGTAAATCCAAAATTACAGATTGCAGAACATATTCAACAAACAAGTACAGGTGGTTATCTATATATAGTTCCCCCCCCATCCATATATTAGTCCCTAAAATATGCTGCTTCATTGTTACACCAGTTTCGTCACACACTAGGGCCCGGTGTGCAAACACATAGCAAACCTAACCATGTCTGCTCCTCAGATGTAAGTCCTATTGAATTCGGTGGTTCTTACTCTTGGGTAAGTGAGACAAGGATGCAGCCTAAGCCTACAGTGGGGCAAAAGACAGCTGACAAAGAAACCCATCAGAAGGAAGCACGAAAGGAAGCAATGAGGACATTTTTACTTACAAGGGGAGGGAGATAGCAGTCCCCCCATGGTAGCCCCAAAATGCAGCTGTAGCTGATCAGCAAGTAGTTTATTCATGGCATATAACTGCAATACATACAACTCACCTATATACAGTCGTACCTTGGAAGTCGAACAGAATCCGTTCCGGAAGTCTGTTCGACTTCCGAAATGTTCGACTTCCAAATCGTGGCTTCTGATCGGCGGCAGGAAGCTCCTGCTGCCAATCAGAAGCTGCGAAAGCCCCGTCGGACGTTCAGCTTCCAATAGAACGTTCAAAAACCAGAACACTCACTTCCAGTTTTCAATCGTTCGGGAGCCAGAACATTTGACTCCCAAGGCATTCGGGAGCCGAGGTACGAGTGTACTTAAATTCAGAAGTAAAAGACACTTGTAGTAATATATTTTCAAAAAATATGGCCTGTCCTACTTTCACTGTTCCAGTACTTCAGGCCTTCCACAGGTGATAACATATTGTGGAACCTGTTCTGCAGTCATGAATATTTAGACCACGTCACTAATGTGGTGGGTCTGTGAGGTCTTCCACTGGTGCCCACGAAGCCTCTAAGTCTTCCCACTCATGGCCTCTTCAGTAATGAGGTGGTGAGGGAAGTCACCCAGGTACATTTTGAAGGTGGAAGTTGGAAGAACACTCTGCCATTTATTCTTGAATTCCTATGTGCTTTTCAAGGCTCAGATAAATTCTACTGGCTACAACTTTTACCCAGGAAAACTGTGGGGGGGTGCGCGCGCACACACACACACACACGTGCACAAGAGTGCATTCTTTCTGTTTCTTAGTGGGGGTTGGGGCAATCTGGACAGGGAGAAATGACTAGAGTGGGATGTTGCCCCCAGCACCACTCAAAATCTAAAAGTGCCCCCAGAACTAAAAAGGTTGGTGAGTTCCAATTTAGACTCATTTGCTTCTGTTGCATTAATTGGCCCCTTGAAACTCAAACAGTCTCTATCTTTCATTGGGGCTCGAGGGCAAGCCCATAGAAGATAATGATGTCAGAGCTGAGAGATGGGAAGTGATTATGCTCACGTCACACGCACAGCATATCAATGGACTCCTCATTTTCTATTGGTACAGCATTTTGAGAAACACACATGTAGAAAAAGAGTTAAGCCACATAAATATGAAGATCAAGTGGAGAAGGGGTGACATTAAGCAGTCCTTGAAGGAGTAAGCATTATTATTTTTATTTTTTGAGATAAGCTCAATCACATTCTACCTCATGCTGAGTCAGGGAATAATCCCCTTCATTTCAAAGTATGCCAGAAATGGGGTATGATTCACAGGGGACAGCCCTAAACTTGTATATTTCAGGGATTATCTGCCAATTAATTTCACCTTCAGTGACATTTTCCATCATACTAAGAATCTCTTCAGGGTATATTAGTGCAGCTAATAGCCACTTCCACAAGAATGAAGGATCAAGGGTGTTTATCTCCTTCTTCGTAAAGGAGCAAATGTTTTTCGCTGCTCTGGAAACTCATGGCGAGATAAATATAATGCGTTTTGCTGATCTATGGAACAGAATAGTCTCAAACTGATCCCTTCAGGGTTCTCTCTTACAGTTTCAATGTATTCCTCCATCACAATTACTATATTGCTGCAGGCACTGCTAATGCTTCTGAATAGTATCACAAATAGTGTCACAGACACAAGGACTCCAGTCCATAGATCTCCCTTCCTCATGCTTGCTATGAAACACCACCCCATTTTCCTTACCAAATATTACCAATGTTGATCAATGGTTAAAGGGCCAAAAAAGATACCTGAATTCATCACACAGGATTGGTACTATTAGACATGTCAGTGCAGGCAGAGATCTGTCACATACCCTGTTTTCATAGGCATCAGCTATTTTTTTCCACCCAGTAGGGAAAATCCATATCACTGCATTGGAAGCAGGATCTAGAATCCTGATAACAGCAAACTCAATCTCTTAGTGGCTGTCCTTATGTAGTGAAAACAGCACCATTCATTCACAAAAAGGTGACATCAGCAGGCTTTGGGAGAGGGCAGGAGTGCAGCTCAATGAAGACTGAGCATGCTCAGTGGGCATGAAATGCTGGCTACTTGTTGGGTGGGGCAGCAGGAAACTAGTGGGGAGGAGAATAGAATGGAGTATCCTAGAAGTGAGCATGGCTGGCTGGCTGGCTGGCTGGCTGCAACCCTGAATGGGAGCACGTGGCAACATTTGTTTGCAAGTCCCACTTCCCTCTATCAGACAGTACACAGCTGCTCTCCAGAAGCTTTTAGTAGACTTTATGGGGCCACGATACTACTTAAAGCGAAACATGAATCACAAGAAGCACAACAAGTGCAACTGGCAAGGAATCAAACACTGAAGTTAGGTCTTTGGCAAGCAGTGAGTGACAACAGCACCTTGCCGAGTCTGTGAAGTGTGCCAATTATTGGCAAAAGACAGAGATGCATATCCAACTACTGCTGCTCATCCACACTGCTGTCTCCTCCTCATATGCAAAAGTACATTCCTTTGCAGTCTGGTCAAAGCCAGATGAACATTTGAAAACACATTTTAGGAGAATAAGTTTGATAACCAGGGCTAAGCCAAATCTGTATTTCCAGCTCAGGTTTTCATATGGAGAAAACTCAAATTCTATTGAAGTACAGCATCAATTTAACTTGGAACAAAGCATTTTAAGTGACCTCAGGTTATGTGCTAAGTATATATACCATTCCTGTGGTGAGCAGGTAACTTAAGTCAGTAACAGCAACACTTCCTCTTATTTTTAGAAAAATCTAATGTACCAAAATTGTACCATTCCAAAATTGCCACAACTGCCAGTAGAAATCCTATCTCATTATAATTCATTTATTTGGGGGGGGCGTTGAAAGAAAAGAAAAGAAAACACACACATTAAGCTCCAAACCAACCAAAGCTAAGCACTTTTAATTCTCATTGATTTCACTGTGTGATATTTAAGCACCTGCAAAATTCCACCATTGAAATCAATGAGGCTTAAAAGTGCCTAACTTTGGCTGGATGGTGCCCTGAGTGTTTATGCTCCCCGCATGTCAATTATGTGATGAAGCACCGGGTCTAGTTTTTGATAATGCATTTCTTTTCTACTCACTCTGTTTTTGGAACCTCTTTTCTCAGCCAGTAGAAATCGGACTGCGCTGCCTGCTTGCGGGTCTGAAGCACGTTGCCAAAATAGTCCGTTTCTAAAAACTTCATCTGGGAATAGAATGTGAGGGTTATGCAAGTATAACCAATAGATTCAACGAGGAAAACAAAGAATAACTTTAATGTCTGCAAAGCAAAACATTCTCAAAAACCCTATGCTCTGAATTGAAATGTTCTGATACTGAGCAAGAATTCATTTGAGCTTTTCTTCACAGATTTCTTTTTTATGTTAACATATCATTCCCATAGAGCTGCACCATTTCTATTAAATCCATAAACAGCAACTGTTGAAGGAATGGGAACTGCTTTATAGAACTGAAGGAATGGGAATTACATTACAGAATTTTATTTTTACACGTTATGGCTGAAACCCCTAAACCACTTACCTGGATGTAAGCCCCACTGAACTCAATGGAACTTGTTGACATGTGAATGTCAGGAAACTGCTGAATATTTAGAAGACTGCCAGGAATTGCAAAAATGCTGACATTTCCCAAGAAATCCCACAGTCCGCAAAACGTTTTTGCCTACTATTCAACAACTGAGATAACTTTTCAAATAACTATTCTATAGGCACTGCTTGTATCTAGATATATGACAAAGCAATCCTATGAAGCAGGGGGGAGAATCCAAGTTGAATTTTCTGACACTTCAGAAGCCCTGCCAGCTCAGTGCCTCCTATAGGGAGGGAAAGACTGATGTTGTTCGGAGCTTCTTTGGAGTAGAATGGAGGGGGGATGAAGGGGCTTGGAATCAAGTGGATTCTCAGATACCCTTCACATGTCCCCTTCCATCACAATATCTACGCCTGCCCAGTTTCCTGCTGACATACTAGAGATGGAGGCGGTGAGCTGAGGTGAGCCCTGTCAGTGGTAGCACAGCAATTTCTCCACATCCAATAGCCCCTCAGCCAACTTTCCACTGGCTTTAGGATTACACCCTAAAATACTATGCATTTCAGCCACTGCTAGCCAGCTACCTTTTGGTGCTAAGTAAGGTATAAATGAGGGCAAAGTGTGCAAGTGAGGGCAAACTGAGCTATCACACCCCACCCTGGGGCATGCAAGAGCAAAGAGTTAATCATTCTAACAAGGGTTAGCAAAGCTAAAAGCATGCATTTAAACAGGAGAGGTTTGCAAAATAAATAAAGATTTATTTATTTTTTAAAGCTGATCTCCCCCTGGAGTTTTAATACTCACAAAGCAGCTCCATTTTTATTTATTAATTTTCAAATTACACCCTTCAAGGGCCAATAAATATTTTATGACATCTAGGAGTAACAAAATATGACTGCTGACAGTGTGTAGGTGACTCGGATAACTAGCAAGCAGATAGAATGCCAGGACCTCCAGTTCAAACTCAGACTCTGCTGCTACAGGTCGTAAGTCGTTAATGTCTAATTACTGCTCCTGGCTTGTTTGAAAAGTATCGGCAGCTTAGTGCAACTTTCAAAATACCAAAGAGTGCATTTAAAAAATCCATCACCTTCCACAAAAACCTTTTATTCTGGTGCATGTAACAAAAGCTGCTTAACCTTTGAGATGTAAGACTGACTTCATATTTCTTAAATGTCAAGTTAAAAATATATTGGGAAAATGTTTGTGAAAAATTATTCCCACCCTGTCTCTTACGTGGTAAAGTTAGGGAATTTGTAAATGTTATTTCTTCTGTTTTGAAGGAAGTGCAGGAAATGCAACATATAAACCATTTGGAAAATATTAAGAAGGGTTACGCCCAAATAAGACCAATGGAATGTAAGCACTTAACGGCAGACTTAATATTAGTTTCCAAAAGGGTACACATGTTAGTCTCCTGAGCAAAAGCAACCAAGCATCTTGTGGCACCTTAACACCAATATTATGACATAAGCTTTTGTGGTCTACAGTGCGTTTCAGGTGCATTATCCTGCATTGGGTGGGTGGGGGTGGGTGTAAATGGTGAGGTCAGAAGGAAAGAAAATGCAGAAAAGTACAGCCATGGCAGTAACATTTTTAACAGTGGCCATTCACACACACAAAAAGAAAAAAACAATGACTGTTGATAACACAAACATTGTGGCATTGGGAAGCCAATTAACACATTTGGTATGATAAAAATCCATTGTTCTGATTCAATCCGCAAGTGATAGCATTAAACCTCCTGACATATTGTAAGTGAAGAGTTCACCGCCACCCACTCAGCAAGTGACGTCCTTAAAGTTCCACCATCAGTCTGTCTGCTGCACCTTAAGCTCTCTCTACCTTCCTTCTCATATTCTCTGATCTATATCCCAACCTGTGTTGCTAACCATTAACTCAGTTTCAACAGAAAACCATTGGTCCATTTAGTCCAGTATTGTTGCATAGACTCTCCAGAGTTTCAAACAGAGTTTCTTTTCAAGCCCTACTTAGAATCTGGGACACTGTGTATCCAATGCATGTGTCCTACCACTAGCTAAGCCCTTTTGCCTTCTTGTAAATATAATTACCCCCAGTGAAGAAGGGCCCTGCCAAAAGCAGCTAGTTCTCTGCTGCACCCCAGTTATTTTTGCCACACCAGTGTCAGTGTCATGCATCAGAACCACCACATGCAATGCAACTAAAAACACATACTAGAAAATAAATGAGCTGAATTATTGCACTGATATTCAACTAATATTTATTCAGAGTAGACCAACTGAAATACATGGACATGACTAAGTCCATTAATTTCAATGGGTATACTCTAAGTTAAGCCAAGTTGAATATAACAGTTTGTGAAATATAAATGCTACTGATAATAAATTAATATTATTAATAAATAATTTTGTTATTGTTCCCCCCACACACACTTATTCCAAATTACTTCTATTTTTGGTTGACCAAGCAACTTGAAAATAAACTACCGTATTTTTCGTCCCATAGGACGCACCTAGTTTTTTGGGGGGGAATAAAGGAAATTTTTTCCCCTTTATTCCCCCCCCCAAAAAAAAACCAGGTCGGGTTTCCCCGCTGTCCCCCGAGCTTGTGGGGCTGGCCGATGTCTGTCCGGCGCGTGGGGCGCTCTGCTTCAGGGCGCCCCGCGCGCCGGGCAGCACGCTGCTATCCGCAGCGTGGGGAGCCCTGTGGGGAACTCCTGCAGGGCTCCCCACGCTGCGGATGTCTGCCCGGCGCGAGGGGCGCTCTGCTTTAGGGCGCCCCTCGCGCCGGGCGGCAGGCTGCTATCCGCAGCCTAGACAGCCCTGCGTGACCTCCCGCAGGGCTGCCTAGGCTGCGGATGTCTTCATGAAGCCTGGAGAGCGAGAGGGGTCGGTGTGCACCGACCCCTCTCGCTCTCCAAGCTTCAGCGAAAGCCTGCATTCGCCCCATAGGACGCACCCAGATTTCCCCTTCATTTTTGGAGGGGGAAAAGTGCGTCCTATAGGGCGAAAAATACGGTCTCCTACTTTCTCCTACTTTTACCCAACTGTAGAGTTATTGCCTAGAAAAGATTTGTTGTAGCTGTTTGGCTTGTCTGGCTTTAAATATCTGTAACTATGAAGTTTCACACTACAATGATTTGATAGGATGTGAACATAAAGCAATAAAAGGAGTGACTTATTATCATTTCCCAGCTTGCTTTAACCATCACAGGCAGAACTATGGCCTCAGTGAAGACACTGTGTGTGGTGTATTGTAGGGCTACATATTTTTAGCTTACTGAAATATACAGGAATTTTGCAGTAGGATTATGACTCAGAAAATGGGTTGCAACTTCCATTAATTTGTTCCAACGACACAGCTGACAATGATCACTGTTTTGTCTCAAAGACAGACACTGCATATATTGCAAAATAAACATAACTAGAGACATGGTTAAGACTTCCCTTTATGGATTAAATAAGGCTTGGAGTACTTACTCATCGTCCTCCATTTCAATTAAAAACACTTTATCCTCCAGAGATGTGATGCTTAACAACAGACTCATGTAAATAATGTGGGAGATTAAGCAGAACTCAAGAAATGTGCAAAGCAAGGGAAACTGTGCTATAGCTAAAGGCATACATTTTAAGAGCAGAAATGCAGCACTCAGAAAGTTAATATCCCTTTACCTCCTGTGGGAGCTCGATGTGTCAATGTGCAAGCCATTTATGTCTTGGACAATATATCCTGAAATAATAACTCCTTTGAGAACAAAATTTCAATTTTGAATCAAATCCCAATCAAACACCATTGCAGTCTGTTGGTTTGGGTTTTTTTTTTTTAAATCAAACATACAGCAGGCTTATTTTAAGACACTAGCTAGGTAATGCAAAGTAATTCCCAGAGGTGTCTATACTCTGTGCACACACATACACAAAAGAGCCCGTGACTGGCTGAATGTTCTGAAAATTGCTTCTTGCAATTTTTTCAGCTTCTGGAGGAAAGAGACTAGAACCTGTGCAGGACACAAAAACTTTGCCCTCTCTCTCTCTCTCTCTCTCTCTCTCTCACACACACACACACACACACACACACACACACACACACAAAATTTCAGGTAGTCATACCCAAATGCCTTGATGCCTGTTCTTGTGCTTGAAATTGCTTTTCAAAATGGAAAGTTGAGATTCTTGTCCCCGATTCAAATTCTATCTTGGTGCAGTACAATTATTATTATTTTATTTATTAAATTTCTATACCGCCCTTTCATCTGAGAATTCATCTGAGGGCAGTTTATTATATAAAAGCACAAAAATGCATAACATAGTAACAAACAAAAACTATCCCACAGTTTTAAAAAGGCCATAGATTGTTTAATTAGCCAAAGGAAAAGAATGTTTTTGCCTGGCGCTTAAAGATATGCAATGAAGGTGCTAGAGAAGCTTTCCTGGGCACCTGGGCATTTCACAAGCAGGGAACCACTGCAGAAAAGGCCTGTTCTTGTGTGCTACCCTCCAGACTTCTCACAGAGGAGGCACACGAAGAAGGGCCTCAAATGATGACTGCAGGGTTTGGGTTGGTTCCTATGGGGAGAGGCGGTCCTTATGGAAGATGGGCATAGCCAGGGAGACAAGGGGGCAACTGTCCCCTAAATCAAGTAAATCAATAAAAAATACTTAACTAACTGAGGTACTGCCCCCACCAACATAAATTCTGGCTACACCCATGTAATGGAATTATGACTATAAGGAATCAACACTGCCCCAACAGATATGCTATACTGTGTAAAGAGCCTATGCATATAATCTTTTGTTGTGCAAAACCTTGCTATGAAGGAGCACACACATGAGGAAGAAAGGAAAGAGGAGCGTTGTAGGTGGAAAAGAGTAACTCCATTATGTGTGGAAGAACCTGTCCATGTGTAGGACACCTGTCCATTTGTTCTACTGTTTAACTATGAGCTGGGAAAGAGAGAGGCAAGCAAAACGGTATGTGGGGAAGGGAATATCAGGGTATGTCCAAGGTGAATGTGTAGATATTTACCAGCAAAAATATTGGTTGCAGACCTCTAGCTAAGGTGTATTGTTGTAAGTGAACTATTTTCATTGAAAGGTGTTAAACAACTGATATCGAGAGCCTCTCTAGACACTGTCCAATTTTAATTATTTTGTTTCCTCTGCTTGTGACTTACATATGGCAAACATCATAACAAATACCAATAGATAGCAATTTAAAAACAAGACTTACTGTTTTGATGCCTTCAGAAAGATATGTATCATTCATTATAAACTCGGGGTAACCCACTTTAGCCAAAACTGCTTTCGCCTTTGGAAAGAAATACAAACATCATAAAGAGAAGGATACTCCATTATTACCTGGATGCGACCTTATTTGGCCACACGGCTGCCATTAGCTTCAGAATACAGAGCCACTGGTTGCATCAATAAACTTTAGCATAATTTATGGCAATCCACTGTTCAGAAGATACATTTTCATCCCATTTACACATAGCAACATCCCATTATGCTTGTCAAAACCATGTGCCACAAGCACAAGAGATATCAGCAGAATGCACCACGATGGAGGTTCCTAAAAAGTCAAAGGTGGGGAATTTGTGGCTCTCCGGATATTTGGGGTGACAACTCCTATCATCCCTGGCCATAGGCACGATGGGAGTCAGAGTACCACAGATACTCCACTCATCCTACTAGTAATAGGAGAGCTTTTGTAGCAAATACCCAGTGAGATCAAATGGATGAACCATAAATTTTAAAAGCAGACACCCTTACCACACTTCCTCGATTATGGTGACTGACCTGAAAGGGAAGAACTTTCTGGTGTCCAATATGGTGGCAACATACAAGCAAATAAAGTTATCACCAAATGCTCCAAACATGGGAGTGGTCTACAGTCTAGCAGGGCCATCCCAAAATATTTTGTCACTTGAAGCAAAACACCTGCTGCCACCCCGTTCTGAGTTGCTCAGAGAAAGCTCTGGTGCACAGAAAGTGGTGGGAAGTAACAAAGAAACCAGAGAGGAGTGGCAGTGGCAGCCCTGTTCTTCCCAGGCAGTGGCCACGGGTGCCAAGCAAAGGAGGAGGTGAGTGGCATGCTCCTTGGGGGCCCAGAACTACCACCCTTCCCAGCTGGTCTCAGACTGCAACCTAAGGCAACTGCCTCACCTAGGGCAACGGTGGCCCTGTTGCATAGCTATTATGTGTACACACTATTGGGAAAGATGTCAACCACGTTGTGCCAGGTGCACTTTCTCCTAAGGCTCCAAACCCCACCACACAAAGTATATTTCTGAATAATGAGCTGAGTATGGTGCTGAAGGAGGCAGGGGGTGCGGAAATGGCTTCATGGACCAAATTGGATCCCCTGGCGGGACAAGAAGGGTGGCCAGGGGGTGGGGGTAAGCATAAGCCAGGCTGAACAGGAGATCCTGTGGAATCTCAATGACCACTACAAACTTCAGTGATTAGCCATCTATATGTGGATCTGCAGGAAGGAAGCTCAGAGGGAGGAAAATCTTCCACGTCTTTTCTGAGTGTTTCCATTTTTATTGAATAATGTGTGGCTAAGTGCCATAGTTTTCCTCCTCCCCTTATAACGGAAGGGGGAACATTCCATAAACTTTACCATCTCGTTCTTGACAGTTCCTCAGCCCTTGGGTTTTTATTTCCCACCTGAAATTAAAATCTTCTACCTGTAACATCACAATTAATTGCAAGGAAGATAATTAAGATGTCACAAACAGAAGAATACAGGTGGGGAATTAGCAGCAGGAACAGATGAACTCTTAAGCAAGAAAGATCCCATTGTCATGCAAATATCCCTGGTGCCAGGAGAAAACAATGGAAGACAAATGCTGTGAAAAAGAAAATAGGAAATGAAGCAAATGATAATGAAAGAGAATATTTGCACTTGGTTTTCCATGAGGAGCAGGAGGCCCTTTAGGAACATTTGTAAATGGTGGGGAGGAAGGCAGAAATGCAACTGTATCCATTTTGATCACCCTACTGTTGTTCGGCAATGGCTGAAGCTGTGCAATGACTTTTCGGCTGACATATTTGAGGGCTCTGAGTGTTTTTTCTTCTTATTTTCAGCTCAAGAAGGCAAGAGGGAAACATCTTATTTACATTTCCACTGAGTTGGCTGCTTAAATGAGCTAGGTAAGTCACAAATGTCTTGCATGTATTCAGAAGTAATCATTTTAATCACTTAATTAAGCAGCCTTTGTGTTGCATCCACACAAATATGCCAGCTAACATTTTTTATTAAACCAGCGCTAGGAACAAAATGCTTTAGAATAGCTTATGAACTGCTGCCTTTCCAAAAACTATCCATTTTGCAACTGGATTAATTATTCAGTAGGTTTTTTGTTTTGTTTTGTTTTGTTTTTTAAGAATCTATGGAGATTAGCTGGTCCAGCATAGTGGATGATTTATGAGTGCACCACTCACTGCAAAATGTTCATCAAACCCCAAAGCACTTGGTATTTCAACGTGGAAAAACTCTACACAAATTCCTTTGAATCTTGATACTTTAATTTTAAAAAATCAGTTAATTGTCTCCAATAGAAAATATTATTTATTTGCTAAACTGAACATCATGTATACAGATCCGATTCCTGACCTCTCCATGGCAGGTTGGTAAATTACTCTTGCCTGAAACCAGAAAAGCTGCTGCCAGACAATGTATTCCATGAGTGGGGAGCCTATTCTTGAGG
This sequence comes from Podarcis raffonei, assembly GCF_027172205.1. NCBI lineage: Eukaryota > Metazoa > Chordata > Lepidosauria > Squamata > Lacertidae > Podarcis > Podarcis raffonei. The sequence goes on from NC_070605.1 coordinate 65,410,570, forward strand.
TTATTCAAGGTCTACTCATGCCCTGCCAGGTGATCCAATTTGGTCCATGAAGCCATTTCTCCAACACCATGCCCACCTGTCGATCAGCTGGCATCACTCCAATGTTCCCCTACCTCAGTGGGCCAACATTGACAGATGGGCAGACCCACCTTCTTATCAGTCACCTGACATTAGGTCACCTGACTGACAAGTGGCTGGTCTCAATCACCTCTCAAACTTAGCCCATATGGGTGGGGGAGATAAACATCTGGCCAAAAATGTTCCCTATCCCTGGAGCAGATAATACTGAACTAGATGAGCCATTGACCTGACTCAATATAAGACAGCTTTCTATGTTTTAGGTAATTGTATTTGCATTGATTTAATTTGTGAGCCATCCAGAAGGCCTAGTCAACTGAACAGTGTTTAAATGCCAAAAAGAAAAAGAAACTAACTCTGAAATATAATGTGTGACCAAAATTAAGCAGACTGTCTGGTCAGAATGACAGGACATCCACAGCCTTGGGAGAGGTATTATAATCTTTAGTCACAGCACTTAGGGTAGTGATTAAAATCAAAATGGAAAGGGAGGAATTTATATACAATATAAATTAGGGGTCACCAACCATTTTAGACCAATGGGTTCCTTTGGGTTTTTGAGTGAGCATCATGGGCACCACCCCCTCTGTTCCTTTCTCTCTCCCATATCAGACCCACCCCACCCCCTCACCCCTGACAACCAGAAAGAGGAAAGTTTTAGGTTCACTTTCCCAGAGAATCTGGGTAAAAGCCTTGAAATCTGAGCCTTGTAAAGTACATTGTGAGAAGTGGAAACGAAGAGTACAAAGTGGCAGTGGGAAAGAGCATCACTCTTCCAATTTCATTCTTCAGCTCTATGTACTTATCATAGAATCACAGAACTGTAGAGTTGGAAGTGACCCTGAGGGTCATCTGGTCCAAAGCCCTGCAAGGCAAGGAGTCTCATCTAAAGCATCCATGACAAAAGGTGGGCAGCCAACCTCTGCTTAAAAACCCCCAATGAAGGAGAATTCACAACCTTCCAGGGAGGGGAAAGGAAGAAAAGGGTAACCACCTCATAACCAAAGGGATACTGAGTGGATGCCAGAGGAAAATCTCAATGGCAGCGCTGGGTATGTCATTGAATATGCTTTCAAGGAAGATATGGGCCTACCAAGAATTGATCCATCTCTGGCTTGGTAGCCCAGTGTGCAATTCATATAGGTATACATATATCCCTTCCACGTTGTGACTTTGGTCATGGGAAGGATTTTAACATCTTTGTCTTAACCAAAGATGCAATATGGAAAGCATAAGCAGGCTACCTCAATATATATTGGGGAAATAATGGCTTATGAATCTAAGCAGGATCCTTAAAAATCTTTCTCATTCACTTGGGTAATCTAGCCAAAGAAGGCTGATTGCTGAAGAACTGATGCTTTTGAATTATGGTGCTGGAGGAGACTCTTGAGAGTCCCATGGACTGCAAGAAAATCAAACCTATCCATTCTGAAGGAAATCAGCCCTGAGTGCTCACTGGAAGGAGAAATACTGAAGCTGAGGCTCCAATACTTTGGGTCATCTCATGAGAAGAGAAGACTCCTGGGAAAGACCCTGATGTTGGGAAAGATTGAGGGCACAAGGAGAAGGGGACGACAGAGGACAAGATGGTTGGACAGTGTTCTCGAAGCTACTAACATGATTTTGACCAAACTGCCGGAGGCAGTGGGAGACAGGAGTGCCTGGCGTGCTCTGGTCCATGGGGTCACGAAGAGTCAGACACGACTAAACAACAAAACAACAACAACAACAGCCAAAGACCACCATATCACCATTTACATCACACAGGAGAGGAGAACAGTTTTGACAACAGCACCCAGACTAATCTGGCTCATGGTAGCATAAGATAGCATCTTAACTCATTATTGACACAAGAGATAAGGCACAAGACTTTTAACAGGGTATTAATTTCTCCTGGATTTCTCATTTCTTTGCATAGCCTTTTCTGCACTGTGCTGCTAATATTTAACTTCTATCATCCATCAAGAAAAAGAATGTGGGAAGCCCTCTAAGAGGAAATTGTTCTTTTTGGTCATTATTTTAATCATTTAATACCTTCACTTAAGTATGTCAAAATTTCAGAATTATAAAAGACAAAATCCCAGAAATTATTGGTTAGTTCAGGATGAGTATTGTTTGTGATGTATACTGGGAAAGGGTTAGAGACCCTCTCCTATAGATAGCAACTTCCCCAGTTTTCAAAAAAATAAATAAATGCCCCACTTGCCTACTAATTACTGCAACAAAAATCTCATTGGGCAAATCCTAATTGCAGATCCCACATGTAATATCTAAATTTGGTCTCCAGGATCAGCAACTGGGCATTGTAGGCTTTCACATCCAGGCTTGTTGAAACTATTCCTGTACTAAAAAAGATCCCTGCACTAGCAATAAATTAGAGTTATGTTCAAAGCAGAATTTTTTAAAAGGCATTAATCTCAACTCTCGCTGTACAACATTGCATTTTATTATGACCATTTAAGAGGGCGCATGTAGATCACTATGCATTGACAACCTGAACGTATTGCAACAACACTTTTTTACAATAATCACAAATGATATAATGTGATGTATGCATACATAATTGTCTCTCTTTTTATGGGCAATTTTTAAATTCTAAAATAAATAAATAAATTTACTGGGGAAATTAGCATAAAATCTAGTTTGAAAGCAAGACTCTTTCATCGCTCTGTAATGGGCCCTTTAATTGCAACAATGAATTGACTCTTTATGTACATGTCTGTCTGTGTTTTCATTTTTCATGGAAAGTAGGCTATCTGAATACCATCTGCTAAAACTGTTGCATGCATATGGCTGGTACTCTATTTGTCCCAAACATTGGGAGGAATGTGGTAGGAGATTGGAAACCTTGTTCAATATATCTTGCACAGAATGCAGAGTTCAAACTAAATAGCACCCATGTGAGTGGAAGTTTTAAGATACTGCATCTGGAAATGTCTGCTATAGAAGGTCTTAAGAGAGAAATAGCCAGAGCTGTTAAACATATTAATACGTAGCTGGCAAAAGAAAAGAAAAATCTGTCCTGGTGTTAAGTACTGAGTCATCATCTGTATTATACTCAGTTGGGATGTTTGTTTTATACGCTGAGCATATAAGAGAAAGAATCACACTGGTATTGTTGGTTCTTATTTTTTTAAAAAATTGTGCAGACATTTTATGTATTGGGGTGTTTTGTTTATCTTTTACTCTGGCTAGCAAAAAAGCGGGGCGGGGGACAAATGAATGAATAATACAATTATTGGACACATATATTTTATACTAAAATAAAACAGTAACATATTTCATTACCTGAAGTAGTACACTGCAAAGTGACTGGGTTTGAAGTCTTGTAAACTCTTAAGTCAAAGGTGGAGGATAAAAAATAATAATTTCCCTCTTGATTCAGAATGATATTTTAGTGCAAGAGCTTCATCCCCCAAAAGCTGAAGGGAGTTCACATTACAAAATACAGCCATTAAATTTCCTGTTTAATGAGCTGTTGCTTTTATCTCATTTATCTGGATTCCCTCCTCACTGTTCATTGTGATTTAAAGAAATGCACAATTAACCCATCAAATGTTGCTATGTAGATTGGCAAGATTTTTGTACACAGGTGTAACACTGACCCACGTGAGGTTAAGAGGCTTCCCCAAAACTTACAGAATGTATCCAAAGTTGGATAGATCTTTAACAGGTATTGTAAGCACGTGTGGTGCTGGAGTAGCCCATGGCTGGGGCAACAGGAAGACCAGACATCATTGCCAGTGAACCCTACCTAGGGCTTGGACCTCAGCAGCTGCCCAGGTCCTGACAGCAGCCCCAGTAGGTCACATGCAGATCTTTAAAGAATTATGAGAATGGCTGCTTAACTATTGTTGTGCGTTGTTGCATTCCAGTTGACTAGAAGAGCTCCTTCCGTGTGCACATACATGCACTGTCCTTGTCCACCTCTCTTCCTTTTCCATGTCAAATATGAGAGTGGCCAAAAGTGTTCTGATCCCACACAATTGTGTTAGCCTTATGGAGTTATGCTGGGCTCTGGAAATAAAATGACAGCTTTGGGCCCAGGGTTAAATACAATTTCCTTTCCCTTCACCGGTTCTCCCGCAATCTGTCTGAGCAGTGCTCAGGTTATTAATGGAACTGACATTCCTGTACAACTGACTGAGCATTGGCAGCAGCCAGGTAACAAGGCAGAAGGTGACGGCAACAAATCATCTAACACCAAAAGATAAGAGATAACGAAATGTGTTTTGGCGATTAGTTTCAGATCATGCCAGGGAAGAGGAATGTGTTTCACCTGGTTATCCTAGATCCATATTTTGTTCAGGAAATGTCATACAACTTCTTGGAAGTCTATCTTAGCATTAATCAGCATAGAAATTAAATAATAATACAAATTATGGTTGTGTCTTTTCACAGACAGCTGGCCCTCCAAAAAGTAGAAGCACCCACCCTGCCATCAGACCACTCATATGCTTCACATGTCTGCAACTTCTTCAACCCATAGCTCCCTATATATCTGCTCCATCCCATTCAGATGAATTCCTCTGTTCAGGCAAGCCTTCCAGGATACTCATAGGGCAGATAGTCCAGATGTTACTAGACTATCACTGATTTATTTAATGTATTTATATCCCACCTTTCTCCCACAGTTGGGGTTCAAGGCAGCTGCTGCTACTGCTTCTTCAACATCTCATATCCACCATTGTATATATGCCCCTTCAAAGTTCTCTCCAATTACTGCCACAATTTTAGATGCACTCTGGCATGCACAGTATGGCTGTTGTACCTGGACATAGAATTAAAAAATGGCAGCAGCCCAGATTTTCGTTTTAGTTAAAAAGCAGGGATGCCCATTTGATGATGAGATGGCAGTGAAGGGAGATCTTAAGATCTCCAGTTTTGTGAATCCAGTTTTGTGATAATTCAGCCTGTCTACATCTCTTCCACCGAGGGAAGCGGTCCTTCTGCCCTGTTACATCTGATTTCCCCCTTTCACTCCAGTCAGAGCATGAACACTGGCAAAATTCATGGAACTCTCTGAGTCTCCATTCCAAGACAGCACAGCTGTCTTCTGTGCCTGGTTAGGAACTATAGTTTGTTAAGGGTGTTGGGAATTGAAGCTACAGCTCACAGGAATCTTTGGGGTTGCTTTAATGGTATGGCATGCACACAGCTAGTGGGTAGGTCATGAGAGTCTCTCCCTCCTGCATTGCTCACATTCCACCAACATTTTCAGAAACATTTATGACTGGGGAGGAATCAAGTGATAAAATTCATTTATCGTGCCAAGGCAGCAGAAATGCACAATCATTGGCTTCTCGCAAAGATTATCTGCCACCAAATAATGGGTGGGTGTTTCTTTGGTTTTTGTGGGGTTTTGCTTTCGTTTTGGAAGAAACAGCAGTAAATTAGCATTTTTAGGAGGATCCGTATTAGCACTACATTAACATAGACTCAATCCCGGGTTATCTCCACCTCTTTTCTATACAGAACACTTATTATGGAGCACAATATTCAGAATAGTTTCACAGACAGAGCAGCCTGTTATCTATGTGTCTCATGTGAGGGAAAGGAAAGCCCTTTCGGAAAATTGTGTTTTCCACATTCAGCATCTTTTCTATGAGGCTACAGGGTGACTCAGAGCTGGGCCAGGATGAGAATTATTGATTAAGTACATCCACGGCCAGCTAGCATAATGAGCTACAGAGCATGTCAGGCACACAATGGCATAAACACCCAAAGGACAAGGAGGCAGCAAAGTAATGCCGTTTAAGTGGTAAATCAAGAAACACGATAAAATGGGAGTCTATATCTTTTGGTACAATGGTATTTAAAAACAACAACAACACTTTTGAGCTACCATTGCAGAGTTTGTGCCAAGACCCGACAGAAAGTGGAAGAATAAAATGCACATAATTGGCTTCTATAGGAAAATATCCCTTTAAGTCTTGGGAGTCAGTCGTGAAGTGCATCACACACAAAGGAGGAACAGAAGTTGTGATGATGGGGAAGGAGGGGGGAAAGATTGGAGCATGTTGTCAGCCTCATATTTTTGCTCTCCAGAATAGTCATTTAATATGCTGCTGTTCAGTGATAACAGGGACACCTCCTCGTTTTCATGCAGACACAAGCACACACCCACTGGTACATACTCTCTTGCTCAGTGTCAAGGGGACTGAAAATAATAATTTCGTAGGGACATATTTGGAATTATTCTTGCTCAATAGCCCTTTTCAGGCATTCTGCCCTCCCCATCACTGTCTCTATCACTCTCTGGAGGCTGAAGGGTGACATTAGGATTCAGGCTCATGCAAGGAGGTGGCACGAGTAGAAACAGAGTCCCAGGTTTAGACCGCCGCCCTTAAACTCACAGAGGGTGCCGAGGCTAGCCAGCACTTTTATTCCCATTGGCAGGGCAGAGGAGTGGGGGAACAAGGGACATATATTCTTGAATGAAGAGGGTTAATTTCAATTAATATCCTAGGTTTGTTAATGAGGAGAAAATCTTGCACAGAATAAAAGGTATTAAAATGTGTGCAACTTACGGTACTTAGGGGGCAAATAAGAATCATTCTTAAAAGGTTAAAAGTGTTTTTAATGAGGTCACATACTTTGAGGAGAGTCTGTTGTGTATAAAACTACCTGGAAAAGTCTCCTCTGCTCTTTCTGCCATATGTTTATAATACTGTTAGCATGGAAAGTGAATTAAAAGTATATCATTGGCTTTGTAACTTTTACATTTGCGTTGCATACTTGATTTGAGCCAAGGCTGATTCAAGCCTCGTGGGAAAGTAGCCTTAAATGGAAAGGAGTAATATGGGTTGTTAATTTAAAATCTTCCTTAAATTAATGTGAAACACATTGGAGAGGAGCATAGTGGTGACCACTGGTTATTGAGCTGTCTACAGTCTCTATGGAAGCACCTTGAGCTCCATCCAGAGAATTGTGCATGAACTGCACTCTGACTCAAAAAAAGAGAAAAGAATACAAGAGCATTTGGAATCTGTTTAACTGGATCAAATTGTGCATAGAAATATATTGCTACTGTAGGTGTTGCTAACTGTGTACTAAATATCTGTTATTCCTTTAAGCAACATTCAGCAGTGCCAAGTCAAAGCCCTATGCTATAGATTTCATTAGTCTTTCTTTTCAACAAAGGAGAGGGGAACACAGTAACCACCTTTGCTTTCACATAGGGACGGGTAAGATCAGGCTGTTCATATGATCCATGCCATTTCTTCATGGCCCTCACACATAACTCTATTTTGTCTCATTTGCACATTAATCTGTGGTTCAAAAAATAAACCCATGATAAAATTTGCATTTAAATGCTATTCTGTTTTCCCTCAGTGCACTCATTCTAAAAAAAATGTATGTTGATATGCTTTTTGTACCCAGAACAGGAACATTTGGGGTGTGAAAAAACCAACACATAAGTAAGTTCCAACATTCACCTTAGTCCTGGGAGTGCAGGTTAAGTCCATTCATAATGGAATTGCCAAAGATCAAAGCCCTTTACAAACACTCTCCTTTTGTGCAATGGCTATCGTCTGAGGGGGAAACTCAATCACTGGCTCCACCCTTGCCACCACATGCATGCTGGTCCTGCCCATAAAGACCCACCCTTTGGGAGAGTAAGTTGAAAGGGGGAGCCTGTTGTACACATGGCCCCTCCCCAGGCAATTTAGAATTCCATGCAATCTGTGCCCACAACCCCAGAAAGCCACTAACATTTTACTGTTGTTGGTATCTGTCCGTCTTAGGAGACAATAGAGGGGTGCGCCTTTGGGAAGGTTGCAGCACCTGCTGTGGCTGTGGAGACTGATACGGGAGAGACATGTTTTGTTGCAGCTGGGGCAGATGAAGGCTGATGCAGGTGTACCACTGCCTTTCTTTACCATTCAGTGTAAACAATACTGAGCTAGATTAGGGCTCAGCAACCTTTTTCAGCCGTGGGCTGGTCCAGACCATGTGGTAAAGTAAAGGTAAAGGGACCCCTGACCATTAGGTCCAGTCGTGACTGACTCTGGGGTTCTGGCGCTCATCTCGCTTTATTGGCCGAGGGAGCCGGCGTACAGCTTCCAGATCATGTGGCCAGCATGACTAAGCCGCTTCTGGCGAACCAGAGCAGCGCACGGAAACGGTGTTTACCTTCCCGCCCGAGCGGTATCTATTTTTCTACTTGCACTTTGATGTGCTTTCGAACTGCTAGGTTGGCAGGAGCAGGAACTGAGCAATGGGAGCTCACCCTGTCATGGGGATTCGAACCGCCAACCTTCTGATCGGCAAGTCCTAGGCTCTGTGGTTTAACCCACAGAGCCACCCGCATCCCAAAGACCATGTGGTAGGCCAGACTATATTTTGGAGAGAAAAAATTTACAAATTCCTATGCCCCACAAATAACCCAGACAACATTCTACTCATGTAAAAACACACTGATTCTCGGACCATCCACGGGCCAGATTGAGAAGGCGTTTGGGCCGCATCCGGCCCCCAGGCCTTAGGTTGCCTACCCCTGAGCTAGATGGACCAACGGTCTGGCACTGTATATGACAGCTTCTTCTGCTCCTATGAATGTATCACCTTTCTCTCCCCAGAAAGAAGATCAAATTATTCAAACATACCCAACAAAAACACAAAATATTTAGGGGTGTGCTAGTAGTTGGCTTGGCTGGCCCTCACCAATGGCCCAGAGGGAAGCTCAAAAAATGCCAATAAAGCCCAATGGCCAGGGTGACAGCTGGAGATCCCCAATGCAAGAAGAGCCCCTCAAGTGAAATCCTGCTGAGGGTCCCTCTTAAAACTGTAGCTACCCCTGCTGAGGAAGTTTACAAGCTTGACTCGGGGCAGCAGATGACATGCACAGCAATAAGGCATCAGTAAGGAAATTGAGTTTCATTTAATGTTATTGCCTTTAACAGGCCATCTGGCAGCCAGGTATAATGAGGCCTTCTAGAAAGTTTTAAATGACTCTCATAATAAGATCACCCTATTCCTTAAAAACTGCATTTCCTACTTTCCTCACAGTAACATTTCCCAATATGTGACAGCTCCATAAAGACCTATCAACCCAATCCACATTACAGCAACAAATATGCAGAGAGTTACTTGCTACTTGAGGGAGCCAAGTCATGTGGCAAGCGCTTTTAAATGTTACCCTGAGGAGCAGGAGAACTCACCATAGGGAGCCTATGTTCAGTGGCATTCCAAAGGCAAATGTAGTTCAGCTCTTAAAGAACATTTCTGACACAGACATCCCTCAATGCTGAAATTTTCACCTGACAGGTATCCATTGGGTCACCATCCTTGCACCAAACATTTCACCAAAAAAGTTACTATCAGGCACTGCAGCTTTTTATAGCTTTGTGTGCACCTTGATTTGTGGATATGCAACAATTCAAATATGTCAAGAAGAAGACAAGAGATCATGTAAGACAGCTGAGAGCTGCATCCTTTGTCTTCAGTCCAACCCAAACCTTGCACTTCATGCATTTCCCATGTTTCTGAGGTCCAAGCCTGACATTTCCTTTAAGCAAGGCTGCAATTCACATCCAGCTGGTGTCCCTGACACGGTTTGCAGTCTTTTATTTTGCAGCCGTATAAAATATGAATATGACCAACTGCCAGTGTAAAACATACCCTGTTACTGGGTTTTTTTCAGAATGTGTAGGATGTTTCAATTCTCTCATTTTTGAATTGATTCTTGAAAGCAATGCACTATTTAAATCTAAAGGTTTTGGACTTTAGTTTTTGAATGGGGAGGGGGGACAATCAAATTCCAACTCTCTTCATCTGAGCACAGCATGGAAAATGACTCAGCTGCAGCTTGCACACAAGACCCCTTTACAGAGGGCATTTGCCAATAAGATGCTACCCAATCACTTCGACAAATAAGGCGAAGAGGCCACTTCTTCCCCTCTGCCTCTGTGTACTCATGTATTTTTCAAAAGTGTCATTCTGTGTGCCTCTTGGCATTTGGATGAGCTTCTCTCCTGAGAGTTTAAAATGGAGGATTGCAACAGAATGGTTCCACGAATGCCTGAGCACCCGCGAACAAGCCACGTTCCTTTGGTTTTCTACTATCACACAAAGCTTTGAAAATATTGTGACTCAGAGCTAATTTAAGCATGTGAGAGACAGCACATTTAAGAGTTACTTCTGGGTTGCAGCTGGAAAATCACATATTTCGCGTGCCACTTCCTCATATAAAAGCTAATCCCTTTCACCCCTGACATGCCAGCTCTCCATTTGTTCCTACAAGAAGCAAAAGGAGAAACACGAGTCGCAGCGCAGGTCTATACATCTTTCCATAAGTAATTCCCATGGAATTCATGGGGCTTTCTTCCCAGGTAAGCAGATACAGGATTACAGCAGGGGTGGGAAATGGCAGGTCCAAATGCAGCCCTCTAGCTCTCTCTATCTGGCCCTTGGGATTCTCTCCAGACCACACCCTCAAGTCATGCCACAAGCCTTCCTCACACTTTCCTTTTCCCCCCTGCCTGGAATGTGTCCTTGAGATCAGATAATGGCTCTTGCTTCCCTGGACACAAGATTGAGAGGGGTGTGAGTGTGTGTGCAGAAACTAGGCTAATGTACGAAGGTAAAATTTACATACATTGCTCCAACTTCTTTTGCATGTGGCCACAGATGGTTACTCAGAAGGAAATGCTGCCCTTAAGATTGAGAAGTTTCCCTGCCCTTGAATTACAGAATCACTTGCCTTTTCTGCTTTCTGCTTTCTTACCTCTACAGTAATATGTGAATGAGTAAGACCCACAAATCCTCTTGTTTACTTTTGAACGGAAGTAATGAAAAGAAGAAGAAACATATCTTATTTTTCTCTTCATATATAAAAAATGAACCAGCCGTGCACTGGAAAAAAGGTCACAATCCCATTCAGCACGCCCCATCCCCACAAACCAGAAGTTGACCAGTGAAAAGTTTGGCAGCATAACAATGTCTTTAAGAAAGACTGAAACACAAGAGAGAAAGCCAAGAGAAGTTCTCATCGGGTGTACTGTTTTTATATTTTCATGCAATCCTATCATGTTTATTTGGTTATTAAGTCCCATTGAATTCACTGGGAAATCACTGGGAACTGAATCCGCTGAGACTTATTTCTGAGTGGACATGTACACAGGATTGTGCCGCAAATGTTTATGTTCCATCACAATATGATTTCTGACTGAAAATAGACTGTGGGCCTCATAATGAATACTATTTTGGAGTGGCATCTCCCCTTCTGGAGACAAATCTCCTAAATATAAGGGCAACTTCTAAATATCAGAACCTAGAAGATGCTATGTATTCTCCTTTAACTGAATGCAGTCATTATAGCTATATTCCAGAATGTTTACTGAATAACCTGCATCAGTACTGAAAATGTGAACCCCAATGAAATATCAGAAGTGCAACCCTTTAAAAAAGTCCATCAAAACATGTTTAGGACATTTTAGATACATCTTCCCTATGTCTCCATGTATTAACAACTTGTAAGCCTTCAGGATCACAGAAGCATCATAAAGGGGCAATCTAGTGATTTCAATCTCAGTTCCAGGACTTGAATAATGTAGTAGGAGAACTAGCTGATTTTCTGGCAATAACATCTTTCCCACATAATTTATTAGCTTGTTTATGTGTAAGACCAAGAGTCTAAAAACCACTGAAGCAAGTAACAACAAAGATTAAACAAGATACTCGATAAAGTTAACGGGGTACACAGATTTTAACAGCAAATATACACACGTACGACATCTTTTCAAACAGATTGCTGATGGATAATCCCATTCATCCAAAAACTGAATGCATTTAAATGCCTTTACCTTTTCAATCGCTTTTCTCTTTGTTCCCAAATCCATCCAGGTGTTTTCATTCTCCAGCATGTCCATAAAGGCCCAACGAATCCCTTCAGTCAATTCTGCCATCTGCAACAAATATTACCATAATTACTTAAGAAATGTGAAATGCTCTGAAGACTTGCTGTCCAATTCAGTGAAGGGGCTCTGCATGCAGAAGCAGCCTTGTGTGTGTGTGTAGCCAAAACAGATGTACACATCTGGATGTGTGTTCACATCTGCAAATCAAAATGCTCATCTACAGTGCTCATCTGGTCCCCAGCTAAATGTCACTAATTGTACTAAATTAGTGTGGGATTGGTGCCTATGAAAGTATGAACATTAGAATCCATAGGAAAGTTTCCCTTCCATTTATTTTATACACTTTAACTCCAAGACTACTCTTCAGGTATTTAAGAACTGGAAGAACATGGTTATGAAAATATTATAAAAAATCTTTTACTGGATAGAGCAGAGCTGATATGTGACAATATATATATATATAGGCCCAAGGAAATTGTACAAGAACATCAGTGGTTGACTGTAACCTAAATATAATATGAATACACAGCAGTGTAATAAGACGCTTCCATGCAACGTTTTTCTGTGCACTTGGTTACGTTTTCTGCAGCATACATGCAGCATCATAAGAATGTAAGATGAGTCTGTTGGATCAGGCCAAAGGCCCACCTAGGCCCGCACTGTGTTCTCACAGCAGCTGAGGGAAACCAGCAACCAAGATTCGAGCACAGGAGCACTCTCCCCTCCTGTGGTTTCCAGAAACTGATATTCAGAAGCAATTCAGGAAAGATGAGAAATCTGTCCATAGGTCAAATTAGCCAGGGTGGCTGAAGTGGAGCCTCCATGTTCCAAGGCAGCATAGCAAATGCCATCCCATTGTTTTCCTCATCCATTCTGGATTTAACATTTCCACATTTTTTATTGGACTTCATTGGACTTTCCACAAAAAGGATAAATCCAGATTCAATGGGAAAATCTCGTGGGATGGCATTTTGATGCGGAAGCTGGGCAAAGCTTCCAGGCATGAATGGCCCCAATTCCATAACAAAATGCTGTGTGGAAGTGCCAGAAATGTCAGGTGAATCACCTCCCTGATTGAAAGTTTGGAGATTGACCTAAGTGGGGGGAAATAATGTCCTTATCTAAACAACCGAAGGGGATTGTAGCATCTCATTTTCATGATTCATTACTAGCCTTTAAATATCACATCATTTTTATACAATATGGAAGCCAGTACAGCCCTGGCATTAAATATGACCAAGCATTCAACAGTCGGGAGTAAACTGCATCCCAGGGAATAAGGTAACTTGGAGATATTGATGGCAGAGCACTGTTTCAATTAACTTAGTGCACTAATGAGGTGAACTCCCTGTACTTGGAGGTTGGCAGTTCATATTCTAGCTCTACAATTGGACCCTGGTGTATATTCTGGTTTTTATGCACCAGCTGTAGCAGTAGGGGTGGGAGGAGAAATCTATTCATACCATCAGAGTTGTTATCAAAATTGTTCAGGCGTAGCCGTACGAAATGCTGCCTAGACTGTAGGTCAAAAACAGTGCTATATTTAGACACAAATAATATCTCTTTGATAAAAGGAGGGAGACAAGAAAACATCCAGGGCATGAGCTCATCAGTGACTAAATACAAAAATACCATGCTTCCCATAATTCATTATTTATTCAGCATGGACCTTCTACAAACTAAGAGGGGGGATGGTTTGGTGTCATCTAGATAGCTGAAACACAGGAAAAGGAAAGGCAGACTGAAGAAAATAGAAGATTCCATATTTTAAAAAAGCGAGATCAACCTGGCATCTAGTCTATGACCCAGTCCCCATCCATCCTCAAGAATACGCCCCAATGATATCAGTGAGATTTATTCAAGTAAATGTTCACAGGATAGCATTCTACAATTCTGTGCATACTTATGTAAGATCATGGCATTTCACAGTTACTAAAATGTCTCATTTGCCATTTGATCTTTCCAGCTATTCTGGGGGGAAACAGGATAGTAACAAATAGCCCTAAAGACAACCTATGAAATACTACACAATGGTTAAAGTTGCAGTGGAGAAGGGGCCACAAAGCACCAGTGGTCAGATTAGGGCAGTTTCCTGTACCACCACCACATCAAAGTGGTAATTGGCACAAGTGATTTCTGGGCTGCATCACCCACAATGCTTTGCTCTGAGGAAGGGTGGACTTGCTGTGACCAGGATGTCATGGAGCAGGGACAGCAATGATAAGGGGAGAAAGAAGGTATAAGAGGATGCAGTGCAGGATGAGGAAGGAGTGAGGGATGGAGGAGAAGGTAGTGATACTGACAGAGGGAGGAGGTGGTGAGGGCAGAAAATGTAGAAGGCAGCAGCACAATTTCAAAGGCACCAAAATGCACCTACCATATCCCTCTTGTCTTCTTGGAAGTGCAGATCTACAAACATTCTTCCAGCAACATAAGGGAGAGCACTTTCTACGAAGTTTACACATTTATCCCACTGAGGCAGTAAGGAGGTTGTCCCCTGGATTACCTGTTTTGACCAAACAACATTCCATGACTATAACCAGATTTGCTGAAAAATCAGGCAGACATGTATTTCCTCTTCTAATCTCCTGTACTCCCACAAGAGCAGCATTCTGGAATTCTAGGCATTAAACAGCCACAAAAGGGTTGTCCCCATGCATATGCTAATAACTCCAACATTGACTGGGTGGAGGAACAGTAGGCTACATTAGAGGTGTGATACAGCTGTGGAACTTTTTCTCAATTTGGGTACCACTCACCATTAGTGTGGAAAGGGAAACTCACTCTCTAATAATAGCAATGTGTGAACAAAGGTGCAGACAATCAGCTACCATTTCACTGGAGCAAACAACAACTATGTCACTATAAATGGTAAATGTGGAAAGCCCTAGAATATCTTAAGTTAGGAATGGTGCTGCTAGCTCTACAGTTTGTAAATTCTCAGTTCTATTCAGTTCATTACAGAGTCCCAAGCAATGATGTCATCCTTTCTCTCTGCTTCATATTCCAGCCGTTAAAGAATGCAAATCACAGCCTAACACAGAAACATGATGCTGCAATAAACGGGAGAAAGACTTGGATATAGAAAAAAAAGATAACCTGTGAATTTTTCATTCAGCTCTGTGCCCAGACTAGAGTCCTGATGTCCTGAGAGAGGTTAGTGATGTTCTCCAACTTCTTTAAATGCATTGAATTCAAGCTTGCTAGCTGGAAGCACAGGGACTCACAGAATCCATCTATCAACTGCTGTCTTCATAAGCTTCATAGGCACACAGGGCATATTGATATCAAAATCTCACACTTACCCTTGAAAACTCCAACCACCTATACTGAAAGCGCCGGCTGAGGTTAAATATTCTCGAATAAACCATTCTCCATACCAGGTAATTGGCAATAGTCCTGTCAAAGCAGACACATCTTTATGTCAGACAGTTAGACCCATGTGTTGTAATGTACAGCTGTCTGAGACTATAAATAAATAGGTGACTAGATTCCACCACCCCTCCTCAGATCAGTGCACTACCTACAATGGTAGCAGCTTCACCTTGAAAATTAATGAGCAATAACCAAATTCACAAAAACCTGTTAGACAGAAGTGGTTGCATGATAACAGCCATTTGGTGTGGGAATGATGGTGGATCTTCCATTTGGAGCATATTTCAACAGTTTTGCATCCTGAGATGGAATTTGGCGTTAGTGCTCCTGTGCAAAGAATGGGTGTTCTCCCCACACACACCAAGTACTCACGAACTAATAAAGGAGAAACAATCTAGCTACAAAATCTATAGGAAAGTTTGCCTTAATTAAATGTAATGGGATGTATTGCAACTTTTAATCAGAGTAGATCCATTGAAATAAATGGCCCTAAGTCTGTCATGTTCACTCATTTCGGCAGGTCTATTCTGGGTACAAGTTAGTTGGCCACAACTCAGTGTCGTGATATCTGGTGATCCTTGACAAGCCATCAACAATACATCAGCAAATATCTCACATATCCTACTCACATAGCAATAATGAAACACTTGCAGGGCAATTCAGATAGCAAGTGCAACCATATAAACTAAAGGAATGGGCTTTCTACTACAGAGAAGTAAACATGGTATTTAATGGCTTAATTGGAAGCGGAACACAGCAGGGGTTAGCCCAGAAATCAAACTTTAGTTCTGAAAACGTATCAATTGATATATTTTTTTTAAAAAGGGAGAGTCTTTGAGCCTATATAAATTCACCCCACTTATCAGCCCACATTCATTCAGGATTAGAGGGCAGAGGTTCCAGGTGACAAGGTTTTAAGGCCTGCGCCTGCCGCTTTTAGAAATTAAGCACCATGGTACATTGTGCCTTATTCAGCATTTTCGGATATAGAATGTGATAATACTTCTGTAATCCAGTGTTATACACCTGAGGCTTCTGCATGGCTGGATCTCTTAATACTAATGCTCAAAGACATTAAAAACACATTTTTCAAAGTCAGAGCTAGCAGTAATATGGCACTTCACCCCCACTGCCACCACCTCAGAGCATTTTGGCAGCGCTAGACTTTTCTACCTAATTAAAGACCGCCAATAACATATCTCCCTTTTTTTTAAAAAAAAGCAATCTGACACTATTTTAATTGATTCAAAAAAGAACACAGAAGTGAATGTTGCTGAGATCTACATTGGCTATTTGTTTTTTTACACACACACAAATCATAAAATAAAATCTGTACTTTACAGCAAAGCCTGTTCCGGTTAAGTTTTCCTGTTCTCCCCAGCAGGACTATCTACCACCAACTGCGTTCTGGGAATGCTTCTGGGAGAAAGAGTGAGGCAAGCGAAGTCACCAGAGCCTGTTTCAAATGGGCTTACTGACATATTTCCTTTTGCTGTATCTTTCACCCCTTACCTTTCCTCTCAGTAATTTCCCTGTTTCCTTCTCTTCTCCCCACTGAATAACATAGAAGACAAGCCATAGTCACTAGCATTATTTTCACAATTCTGTAGAACTTGCCACGTTGTGGTAATGGACCTTTATTATGCAATACCCTTGACTTCTGCAGAAGTCATGGGCCCTTTCTGCGAAAACAGCAGGACCCTCTTGGAGCATCTCTGTTTCAATGGCTCAGAGTAGCATCTTTTCACTTTGCTATCATTCGTATCTGCAGTGTTCACAAAACAAACCGGACTTATGGCTAAAGAGCAACAAATTGTTCAGTCAATATGATATGCCTTCCCAGTTGTGAGAGGATTCCTATAATGATCGCCTCAATTTTCACATTTTCCCCCAAGCACAGAAAGGCTTTGCACTTGGGGGGGGGGGGAATCCATTTGCCTGGAATTGCTAGCAATGAGTTCTCTTGCTGCAGCATTCACACGATTTTGTTTTCACAGCAACCCCAGAGACAGGAATAATTGAAAGGGTCCACCTGCAGTTTGAAACCAAAGTGGTAACAAACCACGGTATGCCAAGATCCTAAACATTATACTGAAAAGTCAGGGATTGTTTCTGAGCAAAAACATACACCAAGCAAATTAGAAATCCTTACTTTTTTCTTTCACTTTCTAGTATCCTGAACAAATCCTTGAAGTACTGGGGCACACGAACAACGACATTTTCTGAAGCATCTATGTCCTTAAGTTCAGGATAAAGCTTGGTGTCGATCACCTTCTTGATATATCCCAGCCAGTCAAACTGAAACATAAGCAAAGGTTCAGTTCCTGACTCTTGCAGACGACAACAACAAAAGCTTATAAGTTAATTACCTACCATTAGCTGAACGACTTAAAAGTTTTGCCTAATTTCAAAGTTGAAGTTCACTGCACAACATCACAAATATTTTGAAACTTAAATAAAAATGCAGCTGTATTTAAAATAATAATAGTGAACACCTGTTTCAACTAATTTCATTTAAATTGCCATCTTATGCACATCTGAAGAACCTTTCAGTTTGAAAGGTAATTACACAGTCCAATCAGGCATTAATATAGTCATTTTCCAATTAACTTCAACCAACCTGAGGGATCAGGGTGCTGAGTTCCGATATGTTCATTTTGTTGTACATAGATTCATTGGTTCGATTCTCATGTGGAATCATTATCTGCAAAATATAAATGCAAACAAATATTATTTTCCTCCACAAATCCACTCTGACTTTGCCAACACTCACATAATCTGGGTGCGACAAGGTATGAATAGCAATGTTACCTGTTCAGTTTTCAATAAAATAAGTTACAAACCTATTATTATGATTCATTAGCAAAAAATCTTCTTTTTCCATAAACATTTTACATTTCCCCCCATGTAACACAATGAAATTCATCTTTATCCATACTAATATCTATCCCTTCCAATATGAAACGATGTTCAGTTTCATAATCCCAGGTGGATACCTACTCTACATCAAATGTATCTGAAAGGCAGGAAAATCTAGAAAACTAACTAACCAGTGGATTAGGGAGAAATTATTGTAAACTACTGATGCTGTCTTCAAATTTAGCACTGCAATTAGGCCTGGAAACTAATTGCTAGTCAGGTCAGGAATAGCATTATATTCTCAAGCTGTCTTGAGCAGGCTGGCCACTGAATTTTGCACCACCAGAAGTTTCCAAATTGTTTTCAGTGTTAGCGCAACATATAACTCATTATAGTAATCTAACCTAAAGGTTATTTAGCAGCAGCTGTAAAGAGCTCCTACTCATTTACATTTATATTCTTGTTCAACCCTTAAATCCTTCGAGTATCAAACTTATTCCTGGATGTGCTACTGGCAGTTGCCTACTTGTGGACATATCTTGCCAATTCATCACTTTTGGCATTCGGCTTCCGAGATGCTTGAAAATCGAGGTACCGCTGTATTTATACACTGCCCTTCATCCAAAGATCACAGGGCAGTTCACAACATAAAAATAAAAGATACAGTTTGTCACTGCATTGGAACTCCAGGAAAGCACCAAGTGAATGAAGAAGTGAAGCCATGTCTATCCCTTTGGACATCCAGTTGCCACAAATGCAGCTAAAACCCACATTTAGAAAAGCACTAACCTCAGCAATTTTAACTTCTAGTTTCAACACAGACTTCATGTCCAACTCTGCACGTGAAGCATTGGCACCCAAAAGCACTGCTGTATCCACCATGAACTGGAACAGGGCTTCTCTGTACTACAATGTGATAAGAATCCAGTTATCATTACAGCTAAACAGAGAATTAACCTCAGCATAATAAAGTATGCCCCCCACACCTTATTGAAGCATAAGAATAGTACATTATTTTCTTACCTTCCTTTTTCAATTTCCTTTGCATATTAATCATACTATTGTGCTCTATATTAGTTAACATGCTCTATCTAGTCAGCATTCATCCTCATTTGCTTGCATGAAACAAGCACTGATGTTAGATTATATCCAGTGTTTATTGAGCATTTGTTCTGATTTGGGTATGGAGTGGTTATGCAACAATGAGCATTCATCCAGAATTCATCCTGATTTGCTTGCAGGGCATTTACATGTCTTCCCATTGGCCATTTGTTTGTCCCTTTCAATGCATTTCCCCATCGCTTTCCAAACCGCAAAAATGTTGTGGGTGGTATCCAACTAAAGGGTTCCGCTAGAGCAATGATTGCCAGGTTCTCTCTCCTCTCCCTGTGCGCCCCCCACGCAACCCCTAAATCTGTTCCCTCCAGTGAAGGTTTATGGGGCACAGATGGGGGACACGGTAAGAGGAGAGCATGAGGGTTCCACTGTGCAGCTAAAACTCCTTGTAGTATCAGAACTTTTAAGCTGGAAACAACCACTTGTAGTAGTAGGTAAGGTAAAGGTAAAGGAATCCCTGACCATTAGGTCCAGTCGTGACCGACTCTGGGGTTGCGGCGCTCATCTCGCTTTATTGGCCGAGGGAGCCAGCGTACAGCTTCCGGGTCATGTGGCCAGCATGACTAAGCCACTTCTGGTGAACCAGAGAACACACGGGAACGCCATTTACCTTCCCGCCGGAGCAGTACCTATTTATCTACTTGCACTTTGATGTGCTTTCGAACTGCTAGGTTGGCAGGAGCAGGGACCGAGCAACGGGAGCTCACCCCGTCACAGGGATTTGAACCGCCAACCTTCTGATCAGCAAGTCCTAGGCTCTGTGGTTTAACCCACAGCGCCACCCGCGTCCCTTTTGTGGTTGTTGTTAAAAAAAGGATATGTTGTGCAAATCCCTATTCCATCTAGAACAGTGGTTCCCAACCTTTTTTGACCATGTCCCACCTAAGCATCTCTAAAATCCTGGTTCTCCCTCCCCCCGTGACATATAATTCTTATTATTCAAAAAGTGAACTCCTATTCACGTGGAGGAAGCCTAAAAGGTCATTAATTTGGTCTAACTCATTCTCGAATTGCCCCTCTTAACAATCAGATTGCCCCCCTGTAGGGCGTGTTGGGAACCACAGATCTAGAAGTATGCAGTGAGAAAGTGAATCTACATTTTACTCAGCCTGCAGCAGGAACTCATTGGGGATTGGGGAAAAATTTAAAGGTGAACTAGTTCGCAGTTTCCAAAACAATATGTGAACCAAAAGAGGCATCCTTTGAAATTCACATTTCTCTGAATTTTGCAATGCAGTTCTCCAGCAAAGTTCTCTGCAAAAAAAATGCATATACCAGGATAAAATGTGACATAAATGCACGTTATTGAAAACAGCATACAAAATGCATTATATTAGGGGAAACTGCTTTGGGAAAATTTGCATATTAGGAAAAATTACAAACAAAAAGGTGTATATTAAAAAAAAATGCAAATTGAAGATTGGGGAAAATGCAAAACTGAGAGAAACAAAAGTTGACACAGTCACCCATCCCTAGTGGCTACTAAAGAGAGAATATTTTCAGTAATGGCAGCCCAGTTTTGGAATGTTCTTCTCAAAGAAGCTTGCCTGGTGCCCACACTGTGGTTCTTCCACCAGCAGGCAACAACCTTTCAACCTTCCCAGGCTTTTTAAAAAAATGTTTGAGTGTTCCTTATGTATATGACACCACTGATATACTCCGCTGCTGGATTTATTCAAGTCTTGTATTGTGTTATGTTGATTATGTTTTGGATTTTTTTTATATATAATCTTTGTGTTTCACAGTTTTAATTTGCTGTTGTTTACCACTCAGATAATTTCAATTACCGAATGGCATAGTAGCAGATAAATGGAAGTAGTAGCAGATAAATAGTAGCAGATAAATGGAAATAAATAAAACAGTTACTGCAGAAGGTTTAAATCTCTAAACAGGAAGTTGACAGGATTAAACAAGTAATTAATTAATTAATATGGTGGCAAAGGAGAAGAAATCCTCAACGTAGAAATTGTTCTCCATTTAGATGCTTAAGTAAGCAATGCTCACGGATTTAGCTTCTGTGGTGTTTTCCAGGTAGTCTTCTCGTGCTGACAGGGACAGAGATGCTTGGTCTAGCTATTAAAAATATGTAAAGAATACAACAGCGTCAGTTCCCATTAAATACACTTCCATAATACTACTCAATCTCAAATTTATAGTTTCATTAAGAAAAAGGAAGACACACAAGCAATCTTTTAAAAAATGATTTACTAATGTTAAGCAATGGGCACTTTTTAAAAAGAAAATAATAATTCAGGCATCCAATTAAGTTCACATTTAAATATTATATTCTGCTTTCTTGGGGACATTGGCTTCTGTATGACATTGGGGAGTTTAGGAATTCTACAATAGACATTTTCCCCAAGATATAAATGTCCCCTGGCATATCTAATCTGGAAATTCATTTGATCCTTCAGTAACTAATTAGGATACAAGCATGTTCTTCTTGTAAATCAGATTGCTGTAAATCAAATTAGAGATGAGCTTAGAATGCCCTAAGGAATACAGTTACATATATTCCCCTGACTTTTAGTCATTTGCATATATACATACTAATGGCCAGGTTCTGTGGAGATGTTGTTGAACATGGTGGCAAAAGGCTGATAACTCCTATCAACAAAATTAGCTGGAGGGTGTGTAATTATGAGTTTGATGCAGGTTTTAAAGGTATTATAGAATTAGTTTCTCACATGTCTGGTGAAAGAAGGCATTCTTTCTGCCATGTTTGAAAATTTCATAATTAAAACATAATGAGTCCAGAAACTAGGGACTCAGCTACATTGGCAAAGAAAAAGCACTTTTTATGAGTTCTTTATGCATTCTAACACTGTGACACCAGATGGCACTGTGGAGTTCCATTTTTGCCAACCTAATTTCTCACACAACATTTAAAACAGTGAAGTGCTTAACTGAAACACTTCTTTGATGTGTCTAGATCCAGCCTAAGACCTTCTTTCTTCACAGAGGCACATGCCTGCACCCGTGTTGATGGCCACAGGTTGGGCTTCCAGCTGCCGCTTCCAAGTGTGCCATAAACTCCCACTCCCTGTGACACAAATTAGTCAACTATAAATCAGGACATGGGTCACCCATATAGCACATGCTTTTGTGGGTCCAGATGCAGTGAAGCCCAGGACAGCAGCATGGAATTAAACAGGCCACAACTTTATGGATAACAGATCCTGGCATAGCCATTGCTGGTTGATGACTGACCTGATTGACTAAAATTAAGGGTTGCCTTGGGATGTGCATCAGTTGTGGGCAACCGCCTTGAACACCATTCAGGAGCGCTATGGCCCATCAACTCCTAAACTGGGTGACCAGACAAGAGCATCATCTTGCAGGCTCTCTTCAAGGGATACCCTGCTGCTGCAGTTGTTGTGAGGGGAGCTCTCACCACTCACTTAGACTAGGGCTCCATCCCTATGCCTAATCCATTGTAAAATTGTGACATCACTATCCTTTCGGGAAGGATATCCAAATGCACACGATCATACTGTGACCTTATAACCCTTGAAAGCTTCACCCTTGTCTTTTTAATTTTTCCAGTTATTTGAAACATTTTATACTGTGATGACAATAAAGGTACTTGATTAATTGATTGATTGTGACATTTGCTATGAGGCAGGCAAAAGCCCTCCAGGAGGTTCAATTGGCCTAAAGGGGAAATCCCTCCCTGGCCCAGAAAATGGTGACTGAAGCAAGGCACACAGAAGCTAGTCCGCCTGTGCCTGGCCAGCTACCAAATATCAACTAAAGGAGAGGGAGGGTGGGAATCCAGAGGAGAACTGAGGCCCTCTGGTCTGCTCCCCAAGCCACACCCCTGGAGTCCCCCATGACTGGCCCCGCTGCCTGCAGGAGAATCCATAGCAGCGGACTCCCTCATGCCACAGGAGGGAGTCCCATCTGCCATGGCTGCACCCAGCCACAAACACAGCTCCCCCAAATTCAAGTAAGCAATCCCTTCTGGCACCCAGAGGGTCCTGTTGTAACAAACCCTCCCCACTCTCTTATGCTGAAATAGAAAGGAGCCTTCTATTATAGCTCATTGAAAGTTTTTGTTTCACGTCTATCTGCATGAGTTGGGCAGTTTGGAGGGGGGAGTTTACAAATACGACACACACATGCACGCCAAAATCACACCACACCATGGCACAGTTCGACTTCAAAGAAGTCTTATATTAGCCTCAGTACAAGGCTCATTTCAAGCCTAATTACATTGGAGGAGGAGCAATTTTCAGGGATCGCTCTCATTAAAAACACTTCTTGTCATAATTAAGCTTCAAAGAAATCTGCTGTGTCAGTCCTAGTTGTTATAGGGGGCTCGATTTTTTTTTAGTTGTTACCAGGGGCTGATCTTCCTGAAGACTGCAGCTGGAGAGGGAAGATTAACTCTTGAACTTCCAGGAAGATTTCTCTCTCTCACTCACACACCCCTATAACACTTATGTGAAACGAAAACACTCTCTCTTTTTTTTAAGTCTCATTGCTGATGAGTGGAGTGGGGGGGTAACTGCCATGGATGTGCTTGTGCATGGTTGCAGTGTGCAGGCATATGTGTCCCCACAACAGTTTCTCCAATTTGTAAATGTGCCCATTTGCAAAAGTTGGCAATTCCTGAACATAATGGCTAAAATGTGGAGCACTAGATATTTTTAGTAAACTGGTGAAAACTCGCATCTACCTCCATCAACCCCCTCTACCATACCTTTATGATGTGCTCATTAGAGTTCTTATCATCAGAAGCCACATACATTCGGATGAAAACAGAACTGCTATATTGGCCACGAAGAGTAGCCAGGGTCTGTAGCATGCTGAACTTCCTTTCTGACCACAATCCATCAGGCCCAATGTTCGATTCCAGGACAGGCCAGCGGAACGGAGAATGTTTCAGCATGCTCAAAAGAGGCTTTGCATCAGCTTTCTCTATCTTATCTGGAGGCGGAAAAAGCAAGCCATCAGAAGACAACTTCCAGGTAATACCATTTTAAGAGTGCTCATTAGAAATACTGTTATATGTGGAGAGCAACAGGATGTGTATACATAAATTTATTTAAGTAGTAGTAATGTTAGATTACTATCAGATTTCTCCATATGGGTATGCATTCAGAAGAAATGTCCCATTAAACATATATGATAGTTAAAATCCCATGCACCAGGGAATACTGTGCAATCAATCTAAGGCATGTTTACTGAGAAGTAAGCCTCACTTATTCCTAGGTAAGTGTACCCTAAGTACAGGACTGCATTCTAAAAGTACAAATTATTTAGTACTGACTTAATGGGAGAAGAGCAATAACTGGCACAAGTCATAAAATGCTGTTTTTGCAACATTTTGCATGTTTTGGTATGCATAAAACAGAGATTCGTTTCAGAGCTGCTCATTGCTTGATATTTATAGAATGATGGAAAATAAAAAGTATTTGCCAGTTTGTGTACATTCAGACTCTAACCTGTAACCCTGTAAATGAAAGTTACTTACTCTCATTCATACACGAAGAATAAAGAATCTTAGCCTTCTGTACAGCTTCACTGTCTCGCCTTTTGCTAAGAGGTTTCTCAAGGAGAGCTGTGAAGTCAAATGAGGAGAAAACATTAGTTTCAAGTTTAACCATCCTAGAGTTTTACCAACATCAAACAATAGGTCAGAACATCACATCACTAGACAATGAACCTGAATTCTTCAGAATTTAATGTTGGTAGTCTAGGAAGACTGACATTCTTGAATCTAGAGGCTCAGGAAATGTTAGGCCCATACACAGTGCTTCATTGTTAAGATGAAAAGTTTGGGGGTTCCAAAGAACAGAGAACCTCTGTTTTGAAATTTCTTCCCTTCACTCTAGAGGAGGGGAGCAGGCTTTGAAGCTTTAGTAACAGGCGAAAGACACATAGTAA
The DNA here is from genome assembly GCF_027172205.1 of Podarcis raffonei. Taxonomy (NCBI): domain Eukaryota; kingdom Metazoa; phylum Chordata; class Lepidosauria; order Squamata; family Lacertidae; genus Podarcis; species Podarcis raffonei. The sequence continues at coordinate 65,435,751 of NC_070605.1, forward strand.
ATGGCGCTCTCTTCCTTAATACCTAATTCAAGTAGGACCTGCAGCAAAATCTTGCAGTGTGGAGTGGTACTGTTCAAGAAGCCAACAAACTGTGCCCATTTCCAGGACACTCCATTCAACTCCCCCATTTTCTATTCCGCCCCCCTTTCCAATAATCAGTCAGCATCCCATGGCCACTGAGCACTGTTCGTCCTCATTGGGCTTTACTTGGGTTTCCCCTAAGAATCTTATTTATTTGTTGTATTTCTTCAAACCTGGCGTTTCCCCAAGCTCCTTGTCTGGATTAGAGTACGTAACTCTTTTATTTTCAAGGTTACAGGTTGGGATCTGAACATACAGAAACTGACATATGCTTTTTCTTCTTATATAGCCATGAACACAATATGCCATTAAAATGACACAGGCAGTTTGTGTTATGGTCAGATGAACATACAAGATGCCGAGTAATGTGTGAAGTGCATGCTGCATTGGTGTCAAGCAATGAAGCACTATGGGGGAGGGGGAAACTATTATATGAACACAAAACCGAGTATCCCTACTTTCATCTGTGAACTGTCTGAGGGAGCAGAGCCAAGCTCAGGCAGTGAACAGGTTCCAGGGTTAAACCATGTTTCAAATAAATCTCAGCCTACAAGAAGACCAAAGCTTTGCTATAAATCATTAAAACAAACCAATATCTGAGGGAAACATTCATGGAACAAAGGTCCCTTCCAGATGACCTGTTTATTGAGCATTCATTCTCATTTGTTTATGATGAGGTAATATGATGAGGTAATATGATGTTGTGCCAAGCAATTGTTATTCCCCCAATTCCAGTCACTCTCCTTTAAAAAACCAAAACCCCTCCCAAAATTGCTTTTCTTTTTTCTTGGAGGTAGGTTTATTGTTCAAGAACTCCACCTCCATTTTAATTGTGCAGCCTTAATATGCCCGTATTGATTCTCACGAACAAAATGGAAGCCGTTCATAGGTGCCCTAAGTTGTCCTGCATGGAGCAAAGTCAATCCTGTTTGCAATACAAACGTAAATCCGGCCTTGAACAAGAACGTTAGTTTGCATTACACATTAATTGTGTAAATATTCTCTTAGATAGAGGTTCATAAGGGATAGAGCCATGCACATGACAACACTAAGAATGTGCACACCACTAACAAAACAAAAGGAGGCGGAAATTGGTCATATTTATATATAATTAGCACAGATAGGGAAAGAACTAAATGCATTTTTTTCCTTCCAAGACATAGAATGCCAAAGGAAGCATATCAGATTTCATGTAATTAACCCTAATATATGGTCTCTCTGTGGACATGCAAGGCTTGGATTTGGCAAAGCTATATTTGTGCTTCAGGAACAAGAGATTTCCCCACTCCCGGAACTGCCTCAAATACCATAACAGAGGCAAAGGCTAACTTGCAATGAATCGGATCATTCTTTTACCTGGTGCAATGCTGATTTGGAGTGTTCTTTCTACTCTGTGTACACATTACTGGCTTAAAACAGTGAGGGGGTTTTTCCTCAGTGCGTTTCAAGTTGCATTTGCCCATCGGACAGGCAAGGTGGGAGAATGGGCACTGACGTCTTCAGCTGATGGAATTGCCTGGTTAGTTTCACTGCCCCATCGTCGCCCCAGAGATGGGGTAGGAAAAGGAAAGGAAAATCCCACACACCTGGGATTCAATGCTACTTGAAAAAGGATACTGGGTTCAAGTTCAATTAAAGCTGGCTTGGGGGGAAACCAAATCAAAACAGAGTATTTCACCAGAAACGGCAGGATTGCTCTAGACCCTTGGGTATTGTCATAGGTACACAGATTAAAAAGAGAAGTGAGAGTGCACTACAGCCAGAGTAAGAAGTAATGTGTACACAGCCTACCTGGCTGTATCTGTTCCTTCCAAAGCTCACAAGCTATTTTATGTATCTGTCTTTATTATAGAATACTATAGCCTGCCTGCTTCCTAGGCTTCTGCAAAGAGTTTCAGTTTTGAAGTCTTAAAAGGGAACGGGGAAAGGCTAGGCTGCACTCCCTACAGGGTTTACACAGGACAGTGATCTTTGTGTAGGAAGGAGTGGAAAGACTTAGAAATAAAGAAAACACAAAAGCCTATAGCACAGGGGTTTTACTGCCGTTGTGACAGCAAAACGGGAGAATTATATGCACCACCCTTAAAGGAAAGGTGGAGTATAAATGCAACAGATTTGTAAATCATCATTACCTTTCCATTTTGCCTGTTCTATGACCCTGCAATCAGCCCCAAGACACATCTTCCCATAGATAAACCCAATGGATACTTAGACAATCAGTAATGTCAGGTTTGCCTGTAATACTAAGCCAAACTACGGCTTAGCATGAACGAGCAACTATGCAGGCGCACAGTAAGAAAATGGTGGCCACTTATCCCCAACTCCTGCTGCTGTCATCCTATTGTGCATTTAGCCACCACTTGGCTTAGTGTTGGGTGCAAACATGGGCTCATGGTTTGTCTCTCCCAAACAAACCTGGAGTGCTAAGCCAACAACAAGCCTTGTTTGGAGTGAGCCAAACTGTGAGCCCAGGTTCACACATAACACTCAACCAAAGCTGATAGAGGACTGAGGGAAGCATCCATGTTTTTCTTACTATGTATTGGCACACTTGCACATTCACACCAAACCATAGATAGATTGGCTCAGCATTAAATGTGAACCAGGTCAGTAACATGCAGCTACCAGGTTCCTTGGACATCTTGCGCCTGACGTCCTAGACACAATTACCTAGGAGGAAATCCCATTAAACCTAGTAGGGCTTACTTCTGAGCAGGGATGGTTCCAGGTTTGGGGAGGCCCTTGGGCAAATGCCCCCCCTCCTTCCCAAAGTACTGCTGCCTGATTCACTTGCCCTTTCCCTCTGGGCCCCAGTCCATGCAGCCACGCCGAGAGAGAAAGGTACCACTGTTTCTTCCAACTCATTGCTTGCATGCTTGGAGAGAGAAGGTGAACCAAGGCCAAGGATCAGCAGCCTCCAGGTAGTGACAGTGGGACCCCTGTAGGAATATGGCTCTTCAAAGGTGCTCTGATTCCAGTTGTGCTCCTAATAAAACATGCATAAGTCTACACTGCAAAACATCTGTTAGATCATCTCTACTGGAGCAGCTCTCACAATGGATCCTTTTTGTGGGGATGGGGGGTTGCCTGGATTTTAAATAAATATTGAATGTTGACTATTGAACTGTATAAAAGTAGGTTCGTATTTATTTTGGAAATATCTGATATCAAAACTATTTTTATTTACATAGTTGTATACATAATGATAGAAGACAATATTTAAATTTGGTAATTTAGCATTATTATATAGTACTGCTTGTATATAGCTCTATCATTCATTATATTTATAAATACCGTCTTGGCCCAAATATAAGCTGCACCTTTAAAATCCAAGGGGAAAGAAGAAGAAAAAGACGATACCTGAATATAAGCCACTCCCTTAAAATTCCTCAGGCACTCACACCCGTTCCATTTTACTGTATGTCTGTTTCATCAGTGATATCGTAAAAGCCAATTTTTGTAAGGCCGCGAATTTAAACCACACTTTAACTTTTCACGGTCGGAATTTGGAAAAAAAGTGAGGCTTGTATTCCAGCCAATATGGTGTGTGTGTGGGTGGGTGTATTTGTAAAATAGCCCAAAACAATGAAAATAAACGCACCTCGCTTAAGATTATAAATTCAATTACAATAGTGGGGAAGGAATAAAAACTGAAGGAGATGAGCTCAAGTAAAATACAAAGAAAATGGTAAATGTCAATTGTATTGCTAGTTTTCTTCAGTCACCACCATAAAGCATATCATATACGCTCCCCAGAGCATATCAAAATGGTCCTCCAGGGGGTTCCCTGGCCTTCTCTTGACCTAATTATCTATAACACACTCCAGTGAATAGCAGCCAGGTTGACTTGGAAGAGGATTTACATCCAGCTTGAAATATAAAATGGAAACAGCAGGTGCCAAAGCCAGTTGTTAAGTGTGCTTCAAGGCGGTGGAATGCCATAACTTGCCTCATTAAGCAAGTGTCATCTGTGCACTCCAAAGCAGGTTCAAGGTGTTCGCACTCTTTCTTAAGCCTTCCAAACTCTGCAAATTGCTTTAGTGCATATAACTCAGTTACTTGTGCCAGGAACGTTAAAAGAGGCAAAGAGCCTTATGTAGCCGGTGCCTTTATTTTGACCTAGCTCAGCAGAAAGAACCACATCAAATCATGCTCAGCCTCTGACACTCTCTGGCAAGTGCACAAAATAGCAAGACAAAGAAACTGCGAGACTAAGGTTCCATTAGAGTGCAAAACAGAGACCCTGCATAAATCAATGCTGACACGAGTACAGATCGAACTACAAGGAAAGCACATCACAAGATGAGCATAGGCAAGAATTACGGTCTGAGAGCCAGTGCAGCATTGTGGGTAGTGTTAGGCTAGGAGTGGGGAGACCCATATTCAGATTCCTGGTGAGACATGAAGTTCATTCATAGTCTAACCCACCTCACTGGGTTGCTGTGAGGATATAAAGGGGAAATCTTGTGTACAGTTCCCTGACCTTATTGTAGGAAAAGCCTACAATATGCCTTTAAACATTTTACAGGGAACACCTCTCTTCTTGACATCTTATTTGGTCACCACCACCACCACCCATATCTTAAATGTAACTCTATTCAGTACAAGGCATTTTTAACAATTTGCCCAGATAACATTTTAGTCTGCTCTAAATTGCTTTTTCTTCTGCATTTGGAACCCTACAGGGACCATTAATGCAGTGTTTGGGTAAAAGATTAAGCACCTTGTCCTATACTCAAGATCACCCTCTCCAAAAAAGCCATTTCTGAAATAAAAGGGGCATCAGCGCTTATAGTTACACAAGCTTTTGGTAAGCCTCATTAGACCCTGAGTGTATAAAGGATTGAGGCCTAAAAGGGTCATCAGTTTACCCACCCTGAGGGGAACCATCAGTCATATCCTGTTCAAACAAAATACAACCTACACTGAAAACTAAGACGTCCTATAGTGGGTTCTTTTTTCCTGTTTAAAAAAGAAATCTATTTTAAAGCTAACTAACTATACACTTGTGGTTCAGCGTTACCTTTAATCTTACTTGCTATTTCTAGATCCTGCCACTTTCCCAGCCTACAGGCCAGCACAATTTCACTCTGGTGTTCATATCACTCAGTTTCTCCCACAAATTAAGAATCTACTTTACACATGCTGTCTGTAGCATTGAGTGCTCCTGTTCAGGATACTCCATTCCATTCTCCCACCCATCCAGTTTTACGTATTGCCTCAAACAGTCAGCAATTTGAAGTCACTGAGCATGTTCAGCTTTTTGTTGGGCTGTTTGGGGGTTCTCCCTGCCACTTAGGGCCCCCCCACAGATCTTTGGTACTTCTACAAAACTTGGGAGTTCCCCAAATGCCATACCTCACCTGTTTTCACTGCAGGACTAGCACTAAGCTAGAGGCAAGCATCTGGGGTGGAGAGTTGAGTTCACGGATATGAGCTCCTCACCTGATTTAGAACTCTTTGCTGCAAGACAAGGCTTCTAGACACATGGAGAGCCTATGGGAGTAGAAATGACCCCCTGTTTCAACTCATGGAGGGCATGTGGTTGATATTTTGCTCTTTGTACCCTGGATTCTATGCCTTTGGCTACGTTAAACATTTTACAAGGAATGCCACTTGAATGTCAGTGTAATGCTACTTATACAAGCCCTTTTTGCAAAATAACGTTTTGTTTCATAAATGCATATCAGAAAATGGTTGTTTTTGTGCACCTGCTGAAACACAACATTCAAGCTAATTCATGGTTTAAATGTTTGCAGTAAACATTTTGTATTTGACAGCTTGAAATCCTCATGCTTCAACTGAGGAGCAATGATACAGGCAACAGGCAAGAAAAGAGATGACTTCTCTTTCCATGTGGAAAGAAGAACAACAAGGCATACTTCTCATCTTAAAAATTCACAGCAGGAAGCACAGTAAGCCCCACTGAAGTCCGTCAGGCTTACTTCTGAGTAGACACGGTTGGGAATGTAGCATTTAGTAACAATTTGTATGCACATAATACAAAGTCAATAAACAACACTTCACTTCAGAAAAATGAAAAGCCATGTGATCCCTTTCAAGACAGGAGCAATTATGGTTAAGTAACTATGTAAACAACATACATTGCCAAGCAATTTACATATCTATTTACATATCATGTGCGTATTAAAAATAAAACCTTTTATAGAGAGCTGAGGTGAAAAAGCATTTATAGCAAGAGCAGAGGCGGTTTTAGGGTAGCGTGTCTGGTTTGGCTGCACTGGGTACCAGCACCACAGGGAGCACCATAACAATAATGTTGAACAGAGCACAAGAGGTGGAGGAGCAAATTTTAGTGTTGCACAGGGCACCGCTGAAATTCGAGAGCCCAAAGTCCAGCACTGGCAAGAACCCAGGCCATGACAGGTGTCTTCTCATAGCTGAGTAAGATTGTCTTCCATGAACACGGTCTTAACAGTGAGTCCGTAAGTTACTGTGGAGACCAATTCTGGATCCACACGTCCTTCCACAGTGGAAACATAGGTGTCTGGGCAGGAGTTTATCACAGTGAGGGTTTGTCAAACATGCCTTCCTCTTAGTTCATTTCTTCTTTTCGCCCTGAGTGCGTGCTTCTTCAAAGTCAATGACACCTTTGGTAAAGGCTGTTCTCCAACTGGAGCACTTGCAGGCCAGTGTTTCCCAGTTAACAGTGCTTATGTTACATTTTTTCAGATTTGTCTTGAGAGCTTCTTTAAATCTCTTTTGTTGCCCACCCGTATTTTACTTTCCATTCTTGAGGTGGGAATAGAGTAGTTGCTATGGAAAAGCAAAGATCACCAGTGTCAAAGCAATGATTCTTCAACATCAACTTCGTTGGACTGGTCATGTTGTTTGGATGGCAGATGATAAGTGTAGAATGGGAGACAGAAGAAGATACAACTGATAGATATGTTGGAGGAATCCATTCAACATGAGCTATCTGAGAGACCAGCAACTTTTTCTCAAAAATATGGTGGATATTAAATCAGTCTTTTTCATCTATAATATTTGTTTATTCACTTATTTGTCCTTCACTTCTCTCCATTAGAAGCCTAATGAGGCAGAGGGCTGCTGCACCCCACAGACTAAGCCTATATATGGAAAAAAAGTGGCAAGATGGCCCTTCTACATTTCAGACATAACAACTTTGTTTCTGAACACCCTCAAATGGAAGAAAAAAGATACTTAAAAGTGATAAAAAGATATCAGGAATAGATGTTGTAGGTTTTTTTCAGATAAATAGATGTTCTGATGTTCAGTCCTGGTCTGAACAATCATTCCAACCTTATTTTCCCAGTTTGTTAACAGACAGCAATACAGAGTTCCCTGGTTCTGATGTAGCAGGGAACTCCGGCTTCATCCAAACCAGGAACTTGGAATGAGAGTGGGGAGAAGAAGGGCAAAAAGTGTCCGGCTCAAGCACTCATTTCCAGCTTCATAAACTTCAAATCCAGACCAGTATCTTCTAAATGCTCTCCAGCCCATACTGAAAATATACAATTCCAAGACAAACAGCTTTCTTTACGTTTCAGTCCTGTGAGCTGCTATTCTAGTTGAATGTGGATACAGACTTTTACCACATGCCCACAGCTGCAAGGATTTAAGCCCAGGTGTAAAGGCACCATCCATCATCATACACAAGTCTTCCAGAGCTCAGTGCCACTCTTATGACCACACCGTTTCCCAGAATCTACCCTGCGCAGCTCAGCTGTGTAAGAAATCTCCATGGTTTAAGAGAGGTCTGCTCAAAGTGAAGATGCACAAAGGCCAGTAATGGCCACTCACTCGCATGGGACGTTGAGAACTACTTTGATGGCTCAGTTCAAATCCTGGACACACCTTGCCAGGTGGGGAGAGAGAAAGGTTGCCTATACCGCCAGGGTAATCACCATAGCTCAGTGATACAGCAAATCCTTTTCATTCAGAAGATCCCAGATTCAGATCTAGTTAGGGGCTGAAAAGACCCCTGTCTGAAACCCCAGAGAGCACCTGCCAATCTGTGTAGGCAATACTAAGCTAGAGAGACCAATAATCTGACTTGGTACAAGGCTCTTGTTCTTTTCAACACTGCTTGGCAGAAAGGCAGTTTTCATTTCTAAAGAGCCACAAAGTCATGGCTGTGGTTTTTATCCCCTGGAAATCATGACCTGACAAAGACAAAAACCTTAAGTATAGTGTCGCAACTTGACGCCACTGCATTCCAGGGAGGATTATAGTTCAAGTGTCAGATTTCTACTTCACTGAAAGTTCCAAGAACTGGCACACCAGACACAGAAGATGGACATTTGGAGTATTTAAGAACATCCAAAATACTAAGTATATTCTGTCCCAGCTGAAAATAAAAATACAACAGCCGTAAGCCTCTAAAATTAGGCTCAGCCTTTTTATTCTAATCATAGGCCACTTTGCCAGAGCTCTATGCAACAAAGATGAGTAATCTCAGACAACGGGACCCAAGATCTACCAAGCCCAAACCCAGCACTCCACGGAATAGAAGCCTTGTGCTCCAATTTATTTATGCAGACATTTATACTTTTTATCCAAAACAATCTTTTGACACTTGGTTCCCTATTATGAATGCATCTAGCACTTGCAGCAATCAATCAATGAGTTCTAATGTGCAATTAATGAGGATTTAATTAATATGTACTTCCAGGGAGATTTCACGAACATTTAACCATAAATCAATTGAAACTGGTATGATAATCCAAGAAAACAACCACCAGTTCATGGGAATTAAACTGAATAAAGAATGATGATACCTCTAGAGTTTATGAAACGATACACAGGACGGAGAAAGTGAACAGAGAAAAGTTTTTCTCCCTCATGACACTAGAACTCGTGGACATCCAAGGTAGCTGAATGCTGGAAGATTTAGCATGGATAAAATAATATACTTGTTCACACAACACATTGTCACACTATGGAACTTGCTTATCCAAGGAGCCCATAATGGCCACCAACTTAAATGGCTTTAAAAGAGGATTAGACAAATTCATGGAGGAGAGGGGTGTCAATGGCTACCAACCAAGATGGCTATGTCTACATCCACAGTTGGAGGCAGCAATGCTTCCAAAAACCAGTTGCTGGAAACCAAGAGAAGGGAGATTCCTCTTGTGCTCACGTTCTGTTCCTTGGTTTCTCACAGGCATCTGGTTGGCCACTGCGAGAACAGGATGTAGGACTAGATGGGCCATTCAGCAGACCATTCTTATTTTCTTACATAAGAATTTCCACATAAGAAGCCATTTTGATGTGCAATATTTTCAAAATAATATGGAAGATTACATGAAATGTAGGCAAAAAGGTGCCAAATTTCTAGACTATAGCCCATTTTAAAAGAGCACATCACCCACCTCCTCAGAGTCACACACTCTTTCCTGACCCTCACATGTTTCCACTTCCTTGAATTTACAGAGGCATTTCCCTCAATCTCCTCTTCTCTGGCTAAATGGCTCTCTGCACCACTCAGCCAACCTCAATCCAAAAGTATTGCCATGGCAAAAAGGTCCCTCCTCAGCCTCAAACAACACATTACAGAAATTCCTTCTAAATCTAAAATTGCCCATAACCAACAACACTGAGTGTTCATATCTGTTACAGCTTGATTCATCTCTGTTCTGAAATAGTGCATGGTGCTGATGGGAGCCTCCCTCCTGTGCCATGTAGCAGCTTACATGGGCGATTTTTGTAAGGGTCACAGCAGGGTGAGAGGGTTGAATCCCAAAACTCTTTCCTGCCTTCTGTGGTATTGATCCTGAATGGCCCCCGGGATGAACAGTTTTAAGAACAATCACAGTAACGAATTCAACATAGTGTGTCATTTGGCCCTAAAATCCTTAGGCCCTGGACTTGCCAGAAACCCACCCTCGCCTCCAAATTGCAAATTAAAAAACATGAAAACTGCAAAGAAGATTAGGCATGTGTCCTGCTGCAGTGCGGGAGCAAAAGAGCAGGCACTCATTCGGAAGTCGCTTTATAGTTAATTTAAACAGTCCGATGGTATACATGTCTACCCAGAAGTAAGTTTCTTTGTGTTTAATGGAGCTTACTCCCAGGTAAGGGGAAGTACAACTGCAGCCTAGGCTTTGGGTTTAGAGTTGGTATTGGAGAAAGCAGGGCTTTAACAGCTGTGTGACTGGCAGGAATTAAACACATTAAGCCTTTTCTAGTATGTGAATAAGGAAAGCTTGACCTCTTCACAATCCATCTGTCAGACACTTAGTTACATGTGTGGTCACCAATTTATTTTTGGGCCCTCCACTCCACCTGCAAAGAGGACACAAATTTGCATGTGGCACAAAACATATGAAAGTGTTACGCAAATCTGTGTCCTCTTTTGCAAGTGGGTCAGAGGGTGGAATTCACATACAGTGTACAGAACCCAGAAAATCCTGTTGGCCCCCCGACTCAGAGAGGCAAATGAATCATTCTGAAGGAAATGGAAGCTGAAGCACAAGGCATAAACCTTCCATAAATATTTTGTAATAACATGCAACCACAGAGCTAAATAGAACTGTCTGATCCAGCAGCATGAACTCTCTTCACACAAAGATGGTGGCCTCTCCCGCCCAAAAGAAGTCTGTGGGGAAAAAGAACTTGTGGCTTATATCATGTGCAGCCATAAAAACCTCTCTCAGGAACCAAAATGATCTCCTTTACTCATCCCCCGTTTCCCACATAGCCATTACAAAGACAGCTCATTTGTCTAACCTACATAATTATCTGCGTTTCCTACCATACAGTTTTTATTTTAAAAAAACACCATTTTTTTAAAAATTAGAAGGCTCAACTATGAACTGATTTCACTGGCTGAGTGGGATTTTTGTCTCAACAGATAATGTCAGTTGTGCAATGTCTCTTGGCAGTTGGGTAAACTGGAATCAACCAATTATTGTACAGATGGCTGCATCTTTTATCCATTGCCATTATGGGGTAAGAAAGGGTGTCAAAATTACGTATCACCCACTCATGTATGGGGGAGGTGCAGTTTTTGCTACATTAGCAATGACACAGACTGAACACCAGAAATAGGAGAATTAGGCCACGGATCAATACAGGGTTAAAGGTCTCCCATCGCTAGCAGTTTACTGGAAAGCCTTGAAAATACTTATGTTCAAAAGTATTCCCACCATTCCAAATGATCTCCCATGCAATGCTGAGATTTAGGAATGTGAACGATTATTTATTGCTTCCTGCAGAGCCATATGGGAACAGTTGTGTATTTTTTCATTTTTTATTTTGCTCCAGAGATGAAATCAAGTGTTTGCTATCTGGTCAAAGTGCAGTCAATTGTTTGGTTACCTAAGTTTGTTTACATGATTCACAAAGAAATACCACCTTCATTTAAATACCAGGCTAATATGTGCAGTACTCCCAAATGCCACAGAAAGGGCAGAGCCCAATTCAAGGACGTTAGCCAGGAAATGTAATAAGGAGGAACATATTTACTATTTCACTTGCTCGCTCTCAAAAAATGAAATACTTTAATGCCAAACATCATGTAGTTTGGGATACACACACACACACACACACTCCCAAACATGGCAAGGTCCAGATAAATGTGGCTCTCTGGTATCTTTACATTCAACAGTTGTGGGCAGTGTGCAATGTGCAGTGATTGGTATAGTAATATGTTCCAAATGTGTTTTTATTGTTTTATTTCTTGTTGTTTGCCACCCTGGGTTCCTTTGGAAGGGCAGGGTAGAAATTTAATAAAAATAAACAAACAGAAATAATACTTCTGAAAACCCATCAAAAATGATTGCTGTTCATTAATCCAGGAATTGCGTAGATTTAGTGTGTTTATGAAAGAGTCATTGTGTGTAATACCATGTGCCTTCAGCTCATGGGAAAGCTTTTGATCTGGCAGACACCTCCATCAATGGAAGAGAGTGGTGAACTTTCCCACTCTCCCTGAAGCCCCCAGGCATTGCAAATCCACTAAGGTCACTCTGCTAATGTGCTACACAATGGTGCCATCTCTACTGCACTGCAACCCTGAGCAAGCCCCTGGGGAAAGAGGTTAGGGAGTGAAGCAAAGTATCATCTCTGTCTTCATTTTTTTTTAATACTTTATTTAAGATCATCTCTGCCTTCATGCAGAGGCACTTTCCAAGATCAGGGATGAGGAGGGTGCAGGGTTCTGGTGACCAAAAGGTTTGTCTTGGCAACCAAGGCCAGTCAACATCTGTAGACCCTGTGAGGAAGGCTGAGGAAGACCTGAGGAGAACCTAAATGGCAACTAAAACCTTAACCTGTGCATGTGTATATTATACTAACATTTTTCAAGGCATCCCCTCAATTTCTTCCCCCAAAGTAAGTAGGGATAAAGGAAAGATGGTGTTTTGCTAGGAACAGATACCGGAACATTGGGAGTGGTAATAGTTTAAGCATATGGTGGTGGTGTTTTTGTTTTTTTGCACTAAGACCAGTAACTAACAATTGTACATTTGCTGGACTGGTCTGTTAGCAATATTTGGCACAGCCATTTCTCTCCACGCCAGCAAAGACCTGCATGCAATGCCATTAGGATTGCTTAACCTTTTAAAAAGCAAAGAGCAAAACTCCATAAAATATTCCCTAACATATACATTCTGACACAAAGCTCAGATTTATAGAATCCTGTTTGCCAGAGAGTGTTGGTTTCCTCTGCTACACAATTCAAACAAACAAGAGTCAAAATATTGTCTTGCTCTTTGTCTTTAGTGATGTAAGAGGTCGAACTAACATGTCCATTTACCATTCCAAGGGTGTTACTAGATTCCACTACTCCCTCGGACACTTCTTTCCCACCACCAGATTCCAAAAATACATTTCAGACCAAGAGACTGCATAAACATTGTTTTAGGATTGACTCAATTGTCTTATGCCTCATTCTGAATCTGCTTTTAACAGCATTTGGGGACCTTGTTATTGTCTGTAAATTGTTGCTGGTAATTTTTATTTTCCTTGCTCTTATTTGAATCATTTTTAGGTCATTGTTTGGTGATATTTTTTATCCTTAAATTAAACCTTCCCTAATTCTGAAGTAAGGGGGGGGGGAATACCTGAGGTAATTTCAGTGGGAAAATGCCAACAATTGTCAAGGTTCCAAGCAGTTGCTATGTATAAAAAATAAGTGTGCAAGACGGGTCCTGTTCCAATTTTATTATATTGGCTTGGTTCACACAACACGGTAAACCAAACTATGGGACCACACAAATCTGCAGGCTTTCAGAGAGAAGTTCACTGACATTTTGCTTCTCCTGATCCAAGTTGGATTCAGCATGGAGTCTGAACTTGAGCTCATAGCTAAGGTCTCTTCTTGCTAACCATGGGCAATAACCAAGGTTTGCTTCTGGCTAGTGAGGAGAAAGCTTAACCACAAGTCCAGGTTCAGATGACGCATTAAGCCAAACCATGATTTACTTCAGTGTAGTTTGGGAGTAAAAAAGACCGAGGAGGAACAAAGTGTCAGTGAGCTCTTCTCCATGAGCCTACACAAGTCGTAGTTTGGCTTAGCACGTCATGCAAACCAGGCTATAGTTTCAAATGCAGCTCATTCTTTGTCAGTCCAATTCTAGATCTTTAAAGTACATGGCACCTTGCAAAAATACACTGGAAAATTGATCCCTGACCTTAAATGAAGTCTGTCTATACTAATCACCCTTGACACATGCATACATCAAAACAGCAGCAAACACCTCCAGTTTGCTAGCCCTAGAGACATCCCATGGACATTTCAGAAAGCAAGTATTTCTTCAGTGTAACAGAACAAAACTGTTGATCTGGATAATTTTTCTAAACTATTTGTAAATTATGAAGTAGGTATCTATTGATTTTGTTTAGAATATTTATAAACCACTTAATCAAAGAAGTATCCGACCCCAAGCAGGGGTTTGGGCTGGGTTTTCATCAGTATGCAGATGATACTGAGCTCTACCTCTCCTTCAAATTGAAGGTCCTGTTTGAGTGTCTGGAGGCGGTTGAAGGATGGATGGTTGCTAACAGATTGAGGTGGAATCCTGACAAGACAGAAGCACTGTTTTGGGGGGGCACAGGGAGGCAGGCGGGGGGGGACCAGGTGCACAGCCTGGAAGTCATTTTGGACTCACAGCTGTCCATGAAGGCACAGGTCAATTCTTTGTCCAGGCAGCTGTCTACCAGCTTCATCTGGTACGCCGGCTGAGACCCTACCTGCCTGCAGACTCTCACCAGAGTGGTGCATGTTCCGTTTATCTCCCACTTAGACTACTGCAATGAGCTCTATTTGGGGGTACCTTTGAAGCTGACTCAGAAACTACAACTAATCCAGAATGTGGCAGCTAGATTGGTGACTGGGAGTAGCTGCCAGGACCATATAACACTGGTCCTAAGGGATCTTCACTAGCTCCCAGTATGTTTCTGAGCACAATTCAAAGTGTTGGTGCTGACCTTTAAAGCCCTAAATGGTCTTGGCCCAGTATACATGAAGGAGTGTTTTCACCCCCATCGCTCAGCACTGAGGTCCTCCTCTGAGGGTCTTCTGCTGGTTCTCTCACTGTGGAACACCCTCCCTTCAGTTGCCAAGGAGATAAAAAACTACATAACTTTTAGAAGACATCTAAATGCAGCCCTGTATCAAGAAGTTTTCAGTGCTTGATGTTTTACTATTTGCTGTCAGCCGCCCAGAGTGGCTGGGGAAACCCAGCCAGATGGGTGGGGTATAAATAATATATTTATTATATAAATAAATTTGTAGATAAAGCGCAGCTAAAAGCCACAAAACAATTAAAACACACACATATTTAACATCATAATTAAAACAGATAAAACCAGTGAAGCTTTTAAAACATGAAAATTCATCAGCATGTTAGTGTGAATTTCTCCTAAAATACACATTTTTATGCAATTTTGCCCAATATACACATTTTTACAAAGCCATTTTCCCTAATAGCACACATTTTTGTTATTATCACTAATATATGCATTTTTACACACACTGTACTCTAGTCTATGCATTTTTGTGTACATTTTTGTGTACATTACTTAGCTATAGAACTGTCTTGCAAAATAAGTACAAATGAGGACAGCTATGTTTCATTTTGTGTATGGTTTTGGAAATTGCAAATTAGGTAGATTCATCTTTATATGCAAAGGGCATCAAATTTCTCCCTCATCCTGAGAATAGTTTCTTATCCTTCACCCAGCGCATATCAAATATCAAAAATATAATTGCATTCAGTTGGGCTTACAACGTAAAAATGCATAGGATTGGAGCCTCATGAAAAAAATAGGGTTAGGCTGGGTAAAAAGTTTCATAAACATCTGACTGCAGCTGCAGAACAATTACATGTGGAAAAACCGTGGCAGTCCTTGTTTCTCGTATTGCTACACTTAACTTTTTATGGCTGTGATTCTAAAAGAATTATAAACAACTTTTAAAATGGCTTTTAATGCCAAACGGTGTCACCATTTAAAAGATGGGCGGTTTTCTTTCATGTGAGAAAGATTTCACAATAAAGCAACTAATGAAAATGCAGGCCAGCAGCTGAACCATTTGCAGGACTGTGATATACAGGGTTCCAAGAGGGCAGAAGCGTCCCAATTATTTTTACTATTGGAATGCTCCTGTTATTTCATTCCTACAGGGGCAGGTTCATAAGTTACCGAGAAGCAAGGGGGCACAATCCTTGCACTTTTTATTCCTCTAATTCCACTGTACTCTGTGAAGTGAGACTTGAGCTCCTGGTCTGGGACTCATGGGAAAAGGGTGATGCATGTGTCTTTTTCCTTCCCTCAGCTTATTGGCAATACATGAACTGATCTGGAGACTAAAGCTAAAATAGAAACTTCTTCCACATATCTCCAATTCTCCAAGCTCATGTGCATGCTTGAAGGTGTGCTTGGGTTGTGTGTGTTTTTGGTAAGACAATATCAAGAAATCCAGATGGGGCCTTCTTTATCTCAACTGGAAGAGAGTTCCACATGTGGGGAGGCAATGCTAAGGAGGCCCTATCCCAGTGGAGGAGTTCAGGCTTTAAAATTTCAGTGGCAACCTGTGCAATGCTAAAATTCAGCATGTCCCACCCGCGCACCCCCACTGCCTCTTGTCTTCCGTTGTTTGTCATTGCTGTAACATCCCCTGAAGCACCCTCTCAGCTCGGCACCCAGTGCAGGTGAACCAGTTGTCTGCCCATCTCACAGGCCCACCAGCCTAATAACTCTCACAGGAGGATTCACAGTGAACCTCTGAAGCTGACCCCAACCACACAAGAGAATTGAAGTGGGCACAGTGCAACTACTAGAATCATTACAGACCCACACCACAGGGCTAAGCTAGAAATCAGGGGACAGGAACCAAGCATGTTCCGGGGGGGAGGGGGTTCAGCCTCTCAGGTGGGGTGCCATTGCCATTATAAGAGAACAAGGGGGGTGTTCATGATGAGTCACTGCCTTGTCTTGCTGTGACCTATTACTGTTAAGTTGTGGGTGAACATATCAGACGACACAGTGATTCTTCAAACAGCTCTTGTTTATTCACAGGCCAGAACAGAACTGAACTGAAGGGTTCAGCCAGCCTGCTTATATAGAGCTCCACTACAATGCAACTGTAACCACTTTCTGTAACTATCCAATCACTGAATGTCACTTTCAATCCCTTATTTGCATATGTGGACCTGAATGAAAACTATCTACAGTATCCCCCTGCTGGCCCAGGGTGAGAACTTCAGTACATAACAATTACTTTATGCAAATTTGTCCAGCCCATCTCAGATCCAGCCTCAGTATAAGGTTGGGAGGTAATTTAAAGCAGGAAAGTGTTTCACTCCCCTCTCCAGTGCAACCCTTGCCGCTGCTTTTCATGGGAATACAGGATGTGGCTCTGTGCTGGGTCAAATTACTTGTCCACATAGGCTGAAACTGCCCTGGGACCTTTGGTATGCAAACTGATCAATAGTAGCAATGTAGAAGTCTGGCCCCATTAGGTCTCACATTAGTTCCAGCTCCAGAATTCTAGGAAGTCCTTGTGCAAGATGCTCCTTCCTAGTGCAGGCCCCCCTTCTTCATGCTACCCATTTGTTTTCTGTGTGGGCCCATTCCACAAAGGCACCCAGACAGAGACAACAAGGTAAGCAGAGTCCTTCTCCTTGTTTGTTCTCCTCTCACTGCTCACTTGCATAGAGAGGGAACAGGCAGTGGCAGCCAGGAGCAGGGCCCAAGCATCTAGAAGTGGGGACCTGCTGAGCCCAATGAGTCCACCCCCTGGTGCCAGCTTGGTCTAGTTTGGCCCTCTTTTGCAATGTATGCCGATATGATGTGTCCTCAGAGTGGGAATGGCTCTGCATAGGCAATGCCCTATGGTAAATGCCATCTATTATATTGTCATTAATAATTGCCCATTTTTTTTTGTTCTGTTGTTAAATATCATTCTCATCATAGAAGCCTGGCATTGCTGCTTAAAAATAAGAGTATTTTTTTCCCCTCTCCTCTGCGGTTCTGTGTGGCTGCCCACTGAGATGGTTTTGCAGTAAAATCCAACATAAAGAAAAGAACATTCAAATGAAAATATCTTGCTTCCTACACACTTCCACCCCAGGCTATTTTTTCTTCCAAACATGCAGACATTCCTCAAAACAGTTCTCTTGGTGACAGATAATTGAACACCTAAGCACCTAGATTTGACCTGTCTGCTAAAATACTCACATTTCAAATAAACAAGCTGAAGAAAAATTATGAAAGGATAGACACCACACAGTTCTCAAAACTTGCACCACTCTCTCAGTTAAACGTTGTGATTCTTTCACAATACTGAGACCAGGGATGCAGTGGTGTAGGAAGGGGGGTGCGGTGGGTGCGGTCCGCCCCGGGTGTTATCACTGAGGGGGGGAGTGACAAAATGGCAAAAATATGAGTTTTGGGGGGAAATAACTCCCACACCCACTGCACACATCTTCCTACACCATTGCAGGAGCACTCTCCCCTCGAGTGATTTCCATAAACCAGAAGCATTGCTGCCTCCAACTTTGTAGTTTGCACAATTATTTTTTATACAACTTATAGACCAAAACAGTCACTACCAACAGTAGAGGAAAGCCTGCAAACTGTACCATGCTCGGCAGACGTCAAAAAAAAAAGGTTGTGAACGTGTTACACAGTGTACAAATTGTCCATATATGTATAGAACTGCTAGTAATAACAAGTGTGGCTGGTGGGAATTCTGAAAATCACAACATGAAGCTGGTCCCTGAAAAATGGTTGTATTTCAGGCATAGGGAAACTTGGCCCTCCAGATGTTTTTGAGACTACAATTCCCATCATCCCTGACTACTGGTCCTGTTAGCTAGGGATGATGGGAGTTGCAGTCTCAAAACAGCGGGAGTGCCAAGTTTGCCTATGCCTGTTGCATTTTCTTCAGATGTATATTTTATACTGTACAATGGCCTGGAGAAGGGCTACCATGTGGAAAGATTTTCCTGTAGACATCAGGTGGGCACTGATTGCTGGGTGTTTCCCATTACAATTACAAACATATCTCTTTAACCCCCCCCCCTTTCTCTGTTAATACTACCATATTTTTCGCTCGATAACACACACCTGACCATAACACGCACATAGTTTTTAGAGGAGGAAAACAAGGGGGGGAAATCTGAATGAAACAGTGGATGTATCATTTTTGTGCTTCATGCTGTGGCCACAGACATGTGATTTGACGGTGAGTTTGGGGTAGCCCAATGCAAAAATCCTGAGAATCCATGTCGATCTGTGCTTTGTAACCACGTTTTTGCACCATTGCAGCCCCAGGCAACAGTGGGTGCGTGATTTTTTTTGGTGCGGGATGTAGCCATGGACATGCTATGTGATCTGATGGTGAATCTGGGGTGACCCAATGCAAAGATCCTGAGGATCCATGTGGATCCGTGCTTTGTAACCACGTTTTTGCACCATTGCAGCCCTGTTTTTGCATCAGATCATTGCTATGTGATCTGATGGTGAATTTGGGGTGACCCAATGCAAAGATCCTGAGGATCCATGTGGATCCGTGCTTTGTAACCACGTTTTAAGTGGGGAGGGAAGGAAAAACATAGAAGGGACAAGGAGCACGAGAAAGGTGTGCGGAGAAGCAGCTGGCTAAGAATGCAAGAGAGGGGTTTAAAGGGGGGGGAAGGAAGGCAAAAGTCCCCCCCACCCAAGCCAGCCCCCCCCCTCTCCTGCATGTTTTCCGCTGCCTGCGAGTCCCTAGACGCAGCAGCACCAGCACCGGAGCATGGAGAGGAATTAGAGGGAAGGACGCTCTGCTTTCCCCTCTGCTTGCCTGGAGGGGAGGGGATTTGCCTGCTCTTTGTTCCGTTTGAGCAAACACAGTAACGAAACAGAAGCGGGTGGGCAGTAAGACCCTGAGGCAGAATGCAGGAAAGCAGCAGCCTCCTCTCCTCCATGACGGCTCGATATGATTTTTGCCTGATTTTTGCCCTGTACTTGGGACAGTCAGCTCCAGGGACCACACATTCGCTCAATAACACGCACAGACATTTCCCCTTACTTTTTAGGAGAAAAAATCTGCATGTTATAGAGGGAAAAATACAGTAATTCCTGGGATTTCCAGCTGGGATTTTGTTGCTGCGTACTTAGGAAATTCTTATACTTTGTTATACGCTGTTTGCTTTTATTGTTCTGCAAACCGCCTTGGTGTTTCGTGAAGCGAAAGATGGCATACAAGTGGTTTTTATAATCAAATTAAATAAATATTGTTTCCCTCCAAAAGTCAGGATAGGGGCACTTGCCCTGCTCCCACAAGATAATCATTCACCTATTCGAAAGCCAGAATGGTATAGTGGTTGAATGTAACACATAGATTGATGGACCATAGCCATTCATTTTGTCATTTTTTGTCATATAGAAAGGAGGATGAAATAGGTCTTTTCAAGCACCTGAACATGCGAATGCTCAAATTGTGGGTAACCCAGGATCATCATACACATTGCAATCCTTGAACTTCCCCTTGCCATGCTGGCTAGGCCTGCAGTGGACTGTTTCTTGTATTTGCTTGAACATGACTAGACACTTCCACACAATTGGGAACCCTGATAAAGAATGGTCTCAGATCATTCAGAGTATTCCAACTTCCATTTAAGTCAATGCAAGGAAAAGTCTCCTAAAGACCATCCCAGCTCAACGTGGAGAAGATCAGAAACTAAGCATGTAGGGCAATACCTATGGGGACACTGGGAGTGAAGCTTGCATGCATAATTCCAGTGATTTTTTTCTGGCGGCATGCAGGGATACACATACCCCTAAACATTTTGTGAATCTTTGTACTTTTTGTCCGTTTACTGTATTTATTTTTCCTGATTTGAACTATAAAATGGTGATTTTCTTGAGTCAAAATGAGAGTACTCCTAAACATTTTTTTTAGGGGGGGGGGAAGCACTGCATAACTCTATTCCCCATGCCTGGAAATAGCATTGGAGTTTTCAGGCAGATTATTGGCCATGCCTAGCCTTATTTGTGTGTTATTTCTATTTTATACAATACTATTTTATACAATATCCTCATATTTTCACCCGAGTGCATTTTTATCAAGGAACACACTATACACACTGAAGGTAAGCAACAACAACAAGAAGGATGAGGAAGAGCAGGAAGCTTTCAAGAAAGGAGTCACCTACCTTTCAACTTGAGGTCCACATTGTGCCTCAGCCATGGATAGATTCCATAATTTGATGAATCTTCAGGAATTGGGTTATTCTGTATCCACCCTTCACAGGCAAACCGAAAGAAATCATCACAGGGATCCACAGATGTATTTAATTTGCTTCTGATTGCAGCAGCTGAAAAGAGTCACATAATTTAACAAAAACTTCTTCAGGTGTTACTCATTACTGTACTAAAGAGAGGGAAAAACCCTGTGGTTTCCCTCCTAGTTGCCACCTCCCTGCTTTGATTTCTCCCCATCCTTCTACCTACCTGGTTCCTCTGGCTCCTTCCCTGCTGTGTTCAAATATACCACCGTCTCCCCCATTCAAAAAAAAACCCTTCCCTTGACCACCATCACCATCTAAATCCCAAACAGCCTCACTAATTCCCGTTCCCTCCAGACTCCATGAACATGCTGTTGATTTTCTCTCAAGTAGGCAATCTGAGGCAGAAATTCTGAAAGCTGCATTAGAGTTGGGGGAGATCTGGTCACCTCCACACCACAGATTTAAAGCTCTATTTTACCACTTTAACAGCCATGAGCACCCCAAAGTATCCTGGGTGGGCACTATAGTTTATTAAGGGTGCTGACAATCATTAGAAGACACCTCACACAGCTCCCATTCCCAGCACCATTAAAAAACTTCAGTTGCCAGGATTCTTTGGGGGAACCATGACTGTTAAAGTCACATAAGGGTGCTTTAAATGTGTGGCTGTGACCATAGCCTTTTTTCTTTAATTAAAAAGCAGCCCAGAGGCCTCCTATTTTTGATCAGGGCTCCAGGGTTAATCTGTTATTCCTGTGCTATTTCCACAATGGGAAACACCCCCACTTTCTGAAGCTCTTGTAAGCCTTGGAGGAGCAGAAGGCAAATACTCATATACTTTTGCCTCCTCCATGTTGCTTCTCTCTTCCACCAGCTTCAGTGGAAGATTTAAGTATGGTAAATAGCCTGGGGAGAAAGGGCCACAGCTCAGTGGGTCAGCATCTGGCTTGCAAGCAGAATTGTCCCAGGTTCAGCCCCTGGCATGTCCAGGTATAGCTGGGAGAGACTCCTGTCTGAAATCCTGGAGACCTACTGCAACTCTGGCAATACTGGGTTAGATGGGCCAGTGGTCTGACTCAGTGCAGCTTCCTAAGTTCATAAAACCCTACTCTCTCCCACAGCTATGCCCCAATCCAAACTGGGGCCCCTTGGCTGCTTTTAACCAAAGAAATAAGACTCCAGAAGATCCTATCAGAGACTTCATCTAGTTAGGCCTGAAGCACTTCATTGGGGCATCTTCATTAGGCCTTTGCCCACCAGGCAATATCTCTAACTCCATAGCTAGAGCTACAGCCTTGTGGTCTTCCCAAAACAATGTGGCTTGGAACCCCTGTGGGAAACACAATTCTGAATTAGAGAAACCTTTGGTCTGATCCATCAGAACTCTGCTAATAGTCTCGGGGAGGCAACTGCATTGCTGATTTAACATAAATGGCTTACTTAGATGTTGATTTTCAAAGCACAAGACAGTTTATTAAAACTACTGGAGCACATAAGCATTCAATGTTTCTCCATACTAATGTGCTTTGACCATAATACAAAAAAAGAACATACGCCACTTACCAGCTTCGATGCATTCGGAAGTCAAGCAGTATTGTTGCTTAGGACGAAATTTTATAAGATCTTGGCTAACTGCAAAAGGAAAATATTACATAGATTAACAATAGTTGTTGGGCAAATGTATTGACTCAGGGTTCAATCTGATGGCCCCTGGGAGGGTGTCCTAGGGACCGGAGGATCAATTAGATCATCCTCTCCGAAGCTGGAAATAAAGCTTCAGTGCCAGAGAGGGAGCTCCAGTGTCACAGCCTACCTCGCCAAAGCCCCTGGTTCCCCTGAAGCTCTGATCCAACCGACATTGGAGCTCTGGTGCTGGAAAGGCCAAAGGAGGAAGCATGCAGGAAGCGGCTGAGATCCAAAGGACCAAACACTAATGCAAAAAGCAAAGGAAACCATGCTAGTGCATAAGAAAAATTCCAGCATCCTTGGTCAACACATGCAATAAGTCAAAAAGTATTAGACAATGCTCAGGTTACACTGGCAGCATCAATGGTTGCCAGAAAGAAAACAAACGGGTGCTGTTTGTCAAACAGCGCAGCGAGCAGCACCCACACTGTTTATCTTTTCAGCCACAACAACACACCACCAACATAATATAGGAATCAGTCCTGAATCAGATTGCTAGCCAGCATGCCAAAGAGACAGATGCTTACGTTTTACCTTCCATTCTCTATTTTTTTCTCCAAAGGCTAGAGAGCAGAATGATTCAAGAACTGGGAAGAAAAGTTGTAGCAGCTAAAGCCATTCACAGACAGCCTTCCTGAGGACTCTCTAAGGCCAGTCTAGCAAAGGAGGAAGGAAATGGAGAGAGATGGAGTTGTCTCCTGTGCGTCTCACCACACTGGTAGATGAACCGATATAGCTCCACTATGATGAATTTGGCCCCCAGTTGCTAACAGGAAGAGCAGAAATGATCTCAAGAAGGTTACTCTAAATCAAGCTGTTTGAGATCTGAAGCAATGTTAGTTTAATGAAAAATAATCAGTATTCTTGGAAAGATTTTGCTTCAAATGTGCTAATTCTTTCACTATTAGGGATGGTTCATAAATTATGAAGAACAATTAGTGAGAGAACTAAAATGTATTCATTCCTTTACTATGTAAACATTATGTGTTGGCCCCAAGCTTAAGCCCCAGCTGCACTATACAATTAAAGCAGTATCATACCACTTTAAACAGTCATAGCTTCCCTCAAATAATTCTAGGAACTGTAGTTTGTTGAGGGTCCTGACAGTTAGCTTAACAATCAATTCCTCTTCCCAAGGAACTCTGGGAGGGGAAGAGGAGCCTCCTAACAACTTTCAGCACCCTTAACAAACTACAGTTCCCTTAGATTGGACCTGCTGAAATAAGTGAGACAAGTTCACTATGAATAACATGAGAACCATTCATTCCCATGAGACTCCGCTAAGCGTGACTAATCTGGATCCAACACTGTCACACAGGGAACAGAGATTAGTCCTTTATCCACTTAATGGAATGCACACAATCTGTTTTATTGCCCAAACACTTTATGGGCTGCACATAGCTATTTGTATACAAATGATGTAACTGCTAAATATCACAGCCATGAGAATGGTTCCTGAGAAGGTACTTTCTGACTTCTCTAAGTTCTGAAAGATCCTTCTGCTTTACCAACTACAGTGGTACTTCAGTTTAAGAACAGCCCTGTTTACGAACTAGTCAGTTTACAAACTCTGCAAAACTGGAAGTAGTGTCCTGGTTTGTGAACTTGACCTCGGTCTAAGAACAGAAGAACAGAAGCCAACAATGGAAAGGCACCGGTGGCGGGAGGCCTCATTAGGGAAGTGCGCCTCGGTTTAAGAACGACTTTAGTTTAAGAACGGACTTCCGGAACTGATTAAGTTCGTAAACCAAGGTACCACTGTATCTAGTTGCCAAGGATGAACAGGACTTGATTTTTATGGCTATTTAAAAATTGCATATATTCAAATGTTTTCTTACTGACAAATTTTGCTCCTCAAAGAGAAGCTCTCTGCTCTGAGCTTACGGGATGCAGTGAATTAAAAACATAATATAAATGGTAACCAAGCACAACAGTTTTTTTAAAAAATTGAAAGCTGCCTTAGGGTGCTACAATTTTGAGAAGAACAAAGGGCAAAGGTGGTGGTTAGGTAATTCCAGAAGATTGTTGGAATTCTGCAGAGAAAAAAGCAGTTTGAACAGAGTGATTTGGGATGGGAAAACATCTGGTGGGGAAAGGGTGAAGCATTAGGGATGTGCAACCAGAACGACTGAATCCTTGAACCCAAACCAAACCAAGTCAATTTGGGATGGACCGTGATTCAGCCAGGGTGGGTTTGAGCAGGCTCAGGTCAGATTGGGTCCACCTGGAGTGATCTGGCACTGTCAAAAGGGAGGATGGTTAGACAGTGAAGAGAGAAAGGGTTCATCTCCTCCTCCCTTACGCTCCTCCCCACATGCTTAATTAGGGTGGGATTCACCTAACACAGGCATGGCCAAACTTGGCCCTCCAGCTGTTTTGGGACTACAATTCCCATCATCCCTGACCACTGGTTCTGTTAGCTAGGGATGGTGGGAGTTGTAGTTTGGCCATGCCTGACCTAACACAAGCCCCCTGAGTGGAAGTCCTGTCCAAGGACAACTGCTTGCACAATGGGGCTTTCTCCCCTCTCCTCCCCTTGTGCCCCCCCCATAACTGGCGGCTGGTGGGCTGTCTGGGAATAACCGAGAACAGTGCAGAAGGGAAGGGAAGGTGGGATAGTTCCAGCTGCAATGTTTGCATCGACCAGTCATTCACCATAGTGTGGCATTCATCCCACCCTTAATGTTTAAAATCCTGATTAAACATTGTGAGGCCCACAGTTCTCTGGACCTGTGTTGCATCAGGCTTAGATCATCCCAGGTTGGATCAGGGCTGCTCTAAAGTGCAGAATCGGGTCCCAAATTGTATCAGGAGAGGGACAGGCACAGTCCTATTAAAGTTCCCTTTCTTTGTCACTCAGCCTCCCAAAACAAATTTCCATTTTTCAAAAAACGTTTTTGTTATTACAACGTGCATACAATATAGAGTTTGCGCCATATTCATTCCATCCCATTACTTTGCTCTTTAGCTGTTGTTAGAGCTTGTGTTATCCATGAGCCCTATAAACAATTATAAAAAATGCATGCATGGAAAAAAATGCTTTCAAGTAAATTGCTGTGCATGTGAAGAATATATATGTGTTTGTATATATTTGCAGTACTGGGCTCTGAAAGTTGTACAGAAGTTGGGGACTGTGTGTACTGAGTGCATCCAAGAGTCAATCTGAGAGTTTGTATAGTAATGATGTTTAAAGAATGTTCTGGAGAAACCTTGCAGAGTGTGGCTGAAAAAAGTCATAAAGGAAAATGGTTCTGCATAGTGTGTTCTTGTGGGGGTGGGATTACTACAGGTAGCTGGCTGCCTGTCTCCTGTTCCTATGACCCTAGAGGCTGACTCTAAACCATAGAACTTCGCTTTGTTTTTTTGTCCTCTCCATCAGGTTTGAAAAAAACAACAACATATAATAGAGAGTCTTTGGAAGGCAGATTAAAGCATGCAAAGCTTTAAAAAAGAATGCATAATTCCTTTGCAAAATTAAGTTTTAATTTTGATCTCCTGTGTGTGTAGAATATATATACCCAGACAATAATCTATAGACTGGGATATTCTGTTAAAGGCACTCAGTAAGGAAAATCATTTTCTGTTCAGTGGCTTGCAATCCTGTCCACACCTACCTGAGAGTAAGCCCCCATTGAATTCAGCAGGACTTACTACTGAGGAAATGCCTAGGTGGGCGCTGTAGTCTTTTTCAATCCACTGGGATTATACAATAGATACAAAGAACAATATCTTTTCATTAGGCATAGATGGTACATCTATGCTACAACCTTGTATCAGGTCCTGTGCTAGTTTAACTGTCATGACCATGGAAATCATAATAAAGGTACTTTGAATTCTCTGTTAGATATCCTCCCCTCCTCCCCTCATAGTCTTACAGTTCCAAGAATCCCTATAGAGATTAATTTTGAATATGTAGACATGGCCACTGCATTACCTTACTCTTTGCAACCCCTTTGACCACAATATATTGAATAAATCATTCAGTAAATGGATCTTGGCAATGACTATCATGCAATAATTCAGTACAAGTTCTTCATCACAGCAACAAGATATTGTATTGGGTAGGAAATATATGTCTTTCAGCTCTTTCAGATTTAGTTAAAGCATCTGATGAAGAGATTATTTCCCCACCTCTTTAAAGACTCCACAATTCATCCATTACTCTTTTAATGGTATCTTTGTGGACTGTCCAAAACACCAGTAGAACGTTTACCATGCAATCTCTACTTGGAAGCTTCACTGAATCCAATGAGGCTTACTTCTAGGAAAGTGGGTATAGGACAGCAGACTTAGCCATCGTTGCATTGAAAATCAAATGGAAGGACTCCCTAAAAAGGCCCCTGCAAAAAGTACATGCATGAAATTCAATCTTTGAAAGACACATAAGCTATTAGCAGTATTTATTCAGAAGCCGTATGTTAATCATCACAACTTGAGAGATATCGTGACTTAGTGGCTGTCTTTTGGATCCAGCCAGTTGTTGATACCAACTTAGAATTTAGTGTGTGTGTGTTTAATCTGCAGGTTTCTGATTTTACATTGCTTTTTAACATGTTTTCACAGCTCCCAGTCAGCTGGTGAATTGGGGGGGGGGGCGGGGAATGCATGAAATGTGCTTCTAGTGAATCTCCAAATACTAAAAATGGAAAGTGTTAACTTAATTTGCAATTTCTGCAGAATCCTAGAACAGCAGGATAGTAACTTCAGGACCTTGGAATCCTCTTAGGTAGTCCTTCACATAGAGCCAAGACCCTCCACCAACAAAAAGCTCATTCATCGTTTCAACTGAATAGCAGTGGGAGTGAAGGAACATTAAAATGTGATTAGCATAGTTAAGCAAACCGAATACAAGTAGCAAAGCTGTTGTAGCCAGGGTTGGGTTTTTTTTAAGAGCTTTGCAAAAGTTTCATTTTATGCTGCCACAATTTTTTTGACACTTACCCAGGAAAAGCGCAGTGCCAAGCGCGACTGTGCTGGTCACGAACACGCCAAGGGCTATCCGCATCGGTTTGCTGGCTGCTTTCTTGCCGGCTGGCATCAAACCCCCTGCTGCCTCGCCTTCCATCACGTTGGACTTGCAAAGCTCTCCGAAAGAAGGTCTGCTTTTCTTTCTACTGCGGCTCGTTCCTGTTCATTCACAGAGAAGTCCCATCCATGGGTGCCCTTTCCCCAATTGCTCTTATTTCGTATAAGTAATGTTACTGTCAGGACACATTTCCAAGTCTCTCACTCTTCCCAAAATGGGGTGGGGGAAAGGAGGAGAACCACATAAAATGCAGCCTTGAGTTTCTTCTCTGACCAGGACTTGAAAAGACAGGCAGGGACAATTTAATTTATTGCACTCGCTGTTTGCAAGCAGACCACTTTTATCAGCAGATCAGGACATAAACATTTCACAACACTGCCCAAACAGATGGTTTAACTATTCCAACTTCCAGCAATTAAAACATAAAAAAAAATCTTCCAATCAGGAACTGGACATCTGACAAAGTTTTGCAGGCACTACGTTGACAGGAAAGTTTCCTTGCACCTATTTAAGAAATCTCATTATGTGCTGATGGTGGTTCCTTTTCAGCCTAGTCGCACCATTTGTCTTCATTGAAGAAAAGACATCTGGTCCCCAAGCGCAAATCTCTTTTTAAAGCTCCTGAGGAGTTCCTGGGATATCTTGTAGCATTTTTATTTTGGGATGTTTGTGTACGACACCAAGTGCCAAGCATCAGAGTCATGCTTAAG
Organism: Podarcis raffonei; assembly: GCF_027172205.1. NCBI lineage: Eukaryota > Metazoa > Chordata > Lepidosauria > Squamata > Lacertidae > Podarcis > Podarcis raffonei. Next base: position 65,463,959 of record NC_070605.1, read on the forward strand.
TGAAGGCAAAGCAGTTATTAAAACAGCCTACAGAAGGGTTTTAAAGACATGGGAAAGTTATATTTCAGGGACTGTGGTGCTTTTGTAAGCTCTGTCCAAACATAGTCCTTCGTTTTGAGGAGGAAAGCTGAGATGAGCAGCAGGCTGACTGTGAGGGTGAGAAACATTAAATAACTGGGTTTGGTCCATGAGGAGGGCATTGTGCATATCTGCTCTAACTCTGGAGTGGATCTGGTCTTCTAGAATCAGTTTTAATCAGACTGAACCTTTTAAAATGCGAAATCCCTGTGTTTGGAATCCAAATATATAGATTTCACATTTTAAAGAGTGAAATCTGGAATTGGCTCCTTTGTAATGGAGAGTGTTTAAAATTTCCATGATTAAATTTTACTGCCTTCAGAAATACTTAAGTCTGAAGTAAGGTCCAGTGAGTTCAGTGTGATTGGTTTTTTATGGTTGCAGTCTAAATTTGCTATCTATCTTCTAATCTGTTATCTATCTCCAAATCTGTTAAAATCTGTTATGTCCTTAACCCCATATTTACAAAGAAAGAACTACTGTTCTTCACCAGTTAGAAAATTGCATATGCTCAGAAGTGTTTTGTATACTACAGTGTTTCCCATCTTATATATAGATTCCAGGACTGAGTCCTGGAACTGACAGTAGATTGTGAAACTCAGCTTTGGCTCCAAATTCTAAGTCTGCTCCTGCCAAGATCTGCCATTGTCCTCTCCCTGAGTCTTTTTCTGAAAAGGATAGTTAAAAACACAGAATGACTTCAGTCAGGACATTTCGCCATGTTTCATTGGCTGAAGTTCTTACAGGCAGTAGCTGACCTCTGTTTTCACACCATCTTTGATCCTATTGCAATAACTAGTTACATCTTTCTGCTCTGTTCCTTTCTGTATTTGCCAGTGTAAACCTACCTGCCCTTAGATGCACAAATTTCAGCATTTTTCCTTTCCGCTTTTTCTTTTTCCTTTTTGTACAGAATTCAAGTGAAACTGCTTTGCTTTCACACTATCCAGAAAAACACTATTGGGTTGAAAAACTGAAAAAGTTAAACATTATGTCCCAGGGCAATGTGCATTCTTGTCTGCCACTAAATTGGTTTATACTGGGAAAGGTGTTTCTGTGGCATCACATGGCATCATATAATTCATGTTTGAATACTCAAACTTCATTAAGACAGACACATTGTATCAGTGCCGGCTGCATTAGGCAGTTGTCCATCTGAAGGCACTTGCTTCTGTGGACACCATTACTTGCCACAATTAGCTGTCACACATAGCATTAACTCAAACCACCACCACCCTTGTTTCAGAAAGGCTAAATGTTGCCTGAGTTTGCCCATGCTAAATATTCAAATAGAAGGGAGTCCAAGATAGATGGGAGTTTCTTAAAGGAGAAATATTGAAGGCACATTCCTCTTCATCCTGGAGAAGAGTGACTAGTGGGGTGCCACAGGGTTCTGTCTTGGGCCCGGTCTTATTCAACATCTTTATCAACGACTTGGATGATGGACTCAAGGGCATCCTGATCAAATTTGCAGATGACACCAAACTGGGAGGGGTGGCTAACACCCCAGAGGACAGGATCACACTTCAAAACGACCTTGACAAATTAGAGAACTGGGCCAAAACAAACAAGATGAATTTTAACAGGGAGAAATGTAAAGTATTGCACTTGGGCAAAAAAAATGAGAGGCACAAATACAAGATGGGTGACACCTGGCTTGAGAGCACTACATGTGAAAAGGATCTAGGAGTCTTGGTTGACCACAAACTTGACATGAGCCAACAGTGTGACGCGGCAGCTAAAAAAGCCAATGCAATTCTGGGCTGCATCAATAGGAGTATAGCATCTAGATCAAGGGAAGTAATAGTGCCACTGTATTCTGCTCTGGTCAGACCTCACCTGGAGTACTGTGTCCAGTTCTGGGCACCACAGTTCAAGAAGGACACTGACAAACTGGAACGTGTCCAGAGGAGGGCAACCAAAATGGTCAAAGGCCTGGAAACGATGCCTTATGAGGAACGGCTAAGGGAGCTGGGCATGTTTAGCCTGGAGAAGAGGAGGTTAAGGGGTGATATGATAGCCATGTTCAAATATATAAAAGGATGTCACATAGAGGAGGGAGAAAGGTTGTTTTCTGCTGCTCCAGAGAAGCGGACATGGAGCAATGGTTCCAAACTACAAGAAAGAAGATTCCACCTAAACATTAGGAAGAACTTCCTGACAGTAAAGGCTTTTAAGTTAAAATGGGCTAGTTAAATTGATGGGGTGAATTTAGGAAAAGTTTTTTAAGAATAAGTATTGATATATAAAGACTGAGGTTCATAAGTTAAAATTGGTTAATTAAAATGAATTAGAGAAAATAAGGTAAAGTGTGGGGATAAGAATTTGCTGAGCTAAAAATTGGAATTGGAATACAAGAAGGGCAGGTGTGGGGAAGTCAAGGAAATTGGTTATGGAAAGTAAGCGATGTAAACTTTTTTAATTGTTCCTTTTTCTTCTTCTTTTTTCTCTTTTTTCTCTTTTTGGTCTTTCTTTTTTATTTTTTTATTTTTTTGAAAATCCCAATAAATATATTTAAAAAAAAAAGAACTTCCTGACACTAAGAGCTGTTCGACAGTGGAATTTGCTGCCAAGGAGTGTGGTGGAGTCTCCTTCTTTGGAGGTCTTTAAGCAGAGGCTTGACAACCATATGTCAGGAATGCTCTGATGGTGTTTCCTGCTTGGCAGGGGGTTGGACTCGATGGCCCTTGTGGTCTCTTCCAACTCTATGATTCTATGATTCTAAGGTTTCCTCAGCTATGTTTGAAGCAAGAGGAAGAACAAATTGTAGGTTCTCTGCATGGAGAAGATGGAAATAGGCTATTGGGTGACAGAGAGAGGGCAGAACTGCCCAGCACCTACTTTGCACCTGTCTTCAGCCAAAAGGAAAGCAGTGTCCAATTTTGTGATAACAGAATTAAGGATCCAAGGAGGAAGTTGCAGCCCAAGATATGAAAAGATGTGTTAAGGAAACACCTAGCCACTTTAAATGAATTCAAATCTCCAGGATCTGATGAGCTGCACACAAGGCTACTAAAGTAGCTTGCAGATGTCCTCTCAGAGCCTCTTATAATATTTGAGAATTATTGGAGAACAGGAGAGGTCTGCAGCCTAGGTAAAGGGACCCCTGACCATTAGATCCAGTCGTAGCCGACTCTGGGGTTGTGGCGGTCATCTCGCTTTATTGGCCGAGGGAGCCGGCGTACAGCTTCCGGGTCATGTGGCCAGCATGACCAAGCCGCTTCTGGCGAACCAGAGCAGCGCACGGAAATGCCGTTTACCTTCCCGCCCGAGTGGTACCTATTTATCTACTTGCACTTTGACATGCTTTCAAACTTCTAGGTTGGCAGGAGCAGGGACTGAACAACGGGAGCTCAGTGGCGTAGCGTGGGGGGTGCAGGGGGGGCCGGCCGCACCAGGCGCAACATCTGGGGGGCGCTTGCACTCGCAGCTCTCTGCCCCTACCTGGCTCACTCTCTCTCACTGCAGTGCTGGCTGTGCGAATTCGATCCGAGCCGCCGGGTCGCCGCCCACTGTGGAGGGGGGGTGCCAGGCGTGCTAAAATCGAGTGCAAAAATCCATGGGTTAGGGGGCGCAAATTACTTGCCTTGCCCCGGGTGCTGACAACCCATGCTACGCCACTGCGGGAGCTCACCCCGTCGCAGGGATTTGAACCGCCGGCCTTCTGATCGGCAAGTCCTAGGCTCTGTGGTTTAACCCACAGCACCACCCGCGCCCCTCCCTGCAGCCTAGAGGTGAGCAAATGTTGTCCCCATCTTCAAAAAGTGGAGAAAAGAAGATCCCGAAAACTACTGACTGGTCAGCTTGACACTGATACGGACCAGGAAAGGTTCTAGAACAGATGTTAATCAGCTGGGCTGCAGGAACATAGAAAAGGATGCTGTGATTACTAAGACCAAGCATGGGTTTCTCAAAAACAAGTCATGCCAGATGAACCTCATTTCTTTCTTTCTTTTAATGGAGATACAAGCTTGATGGCTCAGGAATGCTGAGGATATATTGTATCTTGATTTCCGTAAGGCTTTTGACAAAGTCCCTTGTTATATTCCTGCAGAGCTCGTAAAATGCGGGCTGGACGAGATTATGGTTAGGTGAATTTGTAACTGACTGACCACACTCAGAGCGCTCACTAATGGTTCCTCATCATTCTGAAAGGAAGGGACAAGTGGGATTCTGCCCTTGGCCTGTTGTTGTTCAGTGTCTTTATTAACAACTTGGACGAAAGAATTGAGGGCTGCTCATCAAATGACACCAAATTGGGAGGGCTAGGTGGTGCCACAGAAGTCACTCAGGATTCAAGATGACTAACAGATTGGAGAACTGGGCCCAAACTAACAAAATGAATTGCAATAGGGAGAAATGTCACGTTCTACACTTGGGCACGAAGAACCAACTGCACAGATATAGGATAAGGGACACCAAGATTGCTAGTAGTACATGTAAAAAGGATCACATGAAAAATGAAAAGGATCTATGATTCTATAATCTAGGGGACTTAGTAGACCACAAGCTTAACCAAGTCAACAGTATGATGCAGCAGAAGAAAGCAAATGCTGTTAGGCTTCATCCATAGAAGTACAGTGTCCAGATCAAAGGAAGTAACAGTCCTGCTCTATTCCACCTTGGTTAGACTACGCCTCCAGTACTGTGTACAGTTCTGGGCACCACACTTTAAGGAGGATATTGACAAGCTGAAACATGTGCAGAGGAAGGTGACCAGGATGATAAAGGGTCTGGAAACCTGTGAAGCATCCAAAGATGATTTCACAATACAGTACAAAGGTATACAAAACAACTGCATATATAAAAACAATTACTGTGGTACCTCTGGATAGGAACGGGATCCATTCCGGAGCCACGTTCGCATCCTGAAGTAAACACAACCCACGTCTGCGCGTCCGCGGGTCACGATTCACCGCTTCCGCACGAGCATGACATCATTTTGACCGTCTGCACATACGCAAGCAGCGAAACATGGAAGTAACACGTTCCGTTACTTCCGGGTCGCCGCGGAACATAACCCGAAAGTGCTCAACCTGAAGCAACTTCAATCTGAGGTATGACTGTACAGAGCAAATCTTTCCCCGTCCCTGGTGCCTGCAGCCTCTGCTGATGCTGTACTGAATATCTGAGCAGACACAGCTGGGACAGATCAACTCTTCCCAGCTCACCCACAAAGGTCTCAGTAGCGCACACCAGATCAGCACCCTCATCCATGATCAACTCAAGGATGGGTGAAGTCTTACTTGTACCAATGTGGCACTAAACAACAGCACACACTGGCTGGTGGACGTAGCGTATGAGCAACCAGAAACCTGACCATGGGAGGGGTGGGAGTGAGGAACAGCCTCATCTTCATCTTCCATGATGGCTTATCACTTCCCCATTGCTGTGTCTCCTGCTAGCCATGAGCAGCGAAATTGGGACACCACTGATGCCACTCCCAAGCCCATGATGCCATTGGATTTTTCCTTGCTCTAGGATAAAGAATTTTACACCTAAAAAGGTTGATGTTGCCAGGCAGTGGAATGAGCGACACTGGACCCACATCACAATTTCAAATCTCATCACAGGTAAGCCTAATAAGACTTCTGATGAGGAGAAGCATCACTGTTACGGCCCATTGTGTGTAAAATGATCTGGAGATCTCTCAGGTTGAAAGACAGTGAAGTTATTAATAAAATATGAATGTCCTGAATCTGCCAGTGCAATAAGGCAATTTCTGACAGCTTCTTAACAGGTTTCTTGGGGCACTGGGAGAATCAGCATCTTCAAGAACTATTGAATGCCAAGAGAAGGTTAATGTTGCAATCAAAGAGATTCTCACTATAGTACACCCTCTCCCTCTGATGTAGCCTAGACAGTATTTCACATCCTCAGTATTAGATGTAAAAAAATATGCTGGTCAACAGGAGCTATTGTGAGCATGCAACTAAAATTTAATAAGTGTCAACTGCATTTACCGCATTCCATTGCATAGACATATACAGCTGTTTCCCTGTTCCTAATTCTGAAGTCCAGCACAAAATACTATCTGCATTATTTTATTTTGAACTGCACATTTAGAGCACAATGAAAGCTAGAGATGTGAGTGTTACTTATGGGAATTTAACACTGACACAACTTCCCTATGGGAATATATGGATTAAGAGGATAAGGCGCCAGCCTTCTTGCCCTTCCCTTGCAGAACTCACCTTTTGTTGAAACTGTGGTAGGCCTTGCTTTTTTATACATAGTAACCTACCTTGACAAAAAGCCAGTTGTTCAATGTTGATGTGTTTCTTTCTGCTGAAAAACATAGGTTGATTACTATAGGCTGCAGACTGATGTTTGTCTCTCTGTAGTCAGGATTTTTAAATATAGGGTATCAAGCTTAAGTTGAGGCCCAAAAGTTTGAGGTCAAGGGAGCTTCTGTGGCCCATCTCATTTATAGTGCGGTGGAGCAGATTATTATATATGGCATATTGCCCACACTGAAAGCAGACATAGGCCAACAGGGAACTTACAGTGCGAGTTTTGTCAAATTATGTCCATATGCCTTACATATCATGTGGCTGCTTAAACTCTGAGGTTTGTTTTACCTCAAGTTTCTAGCCTTCATGGGTTTTTTTAAATTGCAAACTGCTACAGAAATATGAATAACTTAATTTTGGGGGGAAATAGGGAAGCGAAATGGCCGGATTTGCCCATCCCTATGTACAGAACAAAGCATTAGATGCCTAACGAATCTTGATGATGCCTGATGGCCAAATTCAGGAAGTGATTGATATGAGAAAGCATACTTCATGCTGTAAACTTTAAATTGTGGTCCAAAGTATACCTGTGTTTGGAAGAAGAGGTCCCGAAACAAGCATATATATCAAGATGTGATAGGTAACTCTGAAGCCCAAGACAGAAAGCTGTAAATTACAACAACCAGACTACATTTTAAGAGTTTGGTAGTAACACTTTGCTGCTTTCTTCACCTTTTGACATTGGCTGCATACTAGAAATGTAGGCAGTATGGAAAATGGCTTTGGGGCACCTCTGGTTTTGCCCACAAATAGGTAGGAACATAAAAAGTCAACTCTCCACAAACAGAATGGGCTATTAGCTCACTGTTCATTTTGATTTATTAAGGCCCAGAGTCTGAACTGAGCCAGGCCTTGCTCACCTACATAGGAACACTTACACTTTTAAGGGTCTTCAGGTAGAGGCCTGCTTAAAATCCTTTCCTTCAAGATGCTTGGAGCAAAGCAGTGCTTTCAGAGTGGTGGCCTCTACACTGTATTGTAATGCCCACCACCTTTTTTTAACAAACTTCCCATAAATTACAGATAATTAACTGGTAGGTAGATGTCAGATCTATTACTGAAAATTCTAAGTCAGTGTGAGGGATGCCGACCAGCACAGCTGGCACTCCAATGCAGCTATGTATTTAGGGGGAGACAGGTAATGTACCACAGGATACTGATGTTTGTTAACAGATTAAGGCTGTAACTTCCATGTACAGTTACCTGGGAAGAAGCCCTGTTGAATACAGAGGCCACCACTTTGCTAAAATGAAGTAGGTCTGTTTAGCCAGTGCTTGGATGGGTGCATGAACACCTCATGTACACTGCGCCTTTGGTTCCATGACGGAAAATGGGATAGAAATGTAGTAAAATAAACAAACATGCCTAGGTTTTCATGCTTCATGTCTTACGTTAACCAAGCAGTAGGAAACCTGGTCTGCTTGGTTAACGTAATATTACTTTCTATCACTTTTTGTAATTTATGAAAGTACAAATCTGTGTCAACTATCATTTTCAGAATGAGAATGTAAATGACCTTTTAATCTTGAACCTCTTACAGCCAAGGTAACTGTTAACTGAAAACACCACAAAGCCTCCTCACAGGATGGAATAAATGAGGCCAAATGTTTGCCTTCCTTAAACACACACACACAAAATCCGCAAGAACTGAACATTAAAGAACTAAATATAATTATCCTGGTAAACCAAATTGCTATGTTCCTGGGCAGCCCTTGTGTGACACTTCCCGTAACTTTTCTATCTGAAAGTACTCACAAAAGAAAACCGCTGGTGTGTAGGGGAAAAAATGCAGCAATGTCTTCTGAAGCGATTGAATGTAAATATATACATTCAATACATTCAACGGGAAAGTGGAATAAAAGTGGTTTTTTTATATAGCATTCATACCCTGGCACTTTAGCCAAAAGGGCTCCAATGAGACATTACAAAAATCAGTTTTAAGATGGGCCAGTCCTTGCCCTCAGGCTCACAATCTATAAAGACATGGCACACCAGGAGAAAGGAATCATGAGGGAAGAGCAAGCTGAGGCACAAGTTCTAAAAGTTACAAGCACTCTCTTGCCTGTGATAAAGAACAGCTCATTTGCTTTTAACCTCTCATCAGATCCAGGAACAGAGATTTTGGCAACATCCAGGCTTGGAGGAAAGAGCAGCTTCTGCCAGTTTCTTACGTAGCTGACTTGATGGCAGTTGGAATCTTCACAGGAAGCCGCTTAATGGCACCTTTTCCCTCATCCATGTCAATGATAGTTCTCTGGGTGGATTTCCATGAACCAGTGAGCCAAAAGAACAAGATTTTCCCCCACTTACTCTTTTAGGTTTATATACATATGCATACATTTTGAGGCTCCTTCATGGGTCACTTCCTTGTCGTGGTGAAGGGGCTTGAATGACTCCAGGAAGCTATGAGCTATGCTGTGCAGGGCCACCCAAGACGGACAGGTCACAGCTGAGAGTTTAGACTAAATGTGATCCACCTGGAGAAGGAACTGGCAATCCACTCCAGTATTTTGCCAAGAAAACTCCATAGACATAAAAAAGTAGAAGCTTTGAGATGAAAGTGAGTGTTTCCAAGGCATGCTCTGGTTCATGGGGTCACGGGGAGTCAAGCAGGACCAAGACGACTAAACAACAACAACATTTTGAGGGCAAGGAGCTTCATATATTTATATAAACACACCATGCATTTTGAACAAACACTAGAAATGAGAATGCTAGAATAAGCTAAGTGATTTGTGGCCGTTTGATGTGCAGATTAAAACAACAAACCTTCCCACTGGGAAGAAGTTGTAGTCAAGACGACCACATAGCAGCATTCTGCAGAGTCTCCAAGTAAAGAGAAGAATGTATAACTGAAAATGGGAATGGTTTCCACCCTGAAAAGCTGTAGGGTGTAACTCATATAGACAAGAAGCCTGTGAACATTTGTTCTATGGTAATGCACCTATGTAGTAACTGGCAAGGAAGCCGATTGTACTCCAGGGCTAGCTATTATGCCTACACTATGTCTGTTATTACGATGCAGATCAATCCCCTGCATTCCTAAGTAGGACTGCAAAAGAACCCAGAAAGCTGGAGTGCAATTGCCAGCCAACACAGAAAACAATAGACCGGTGATCAGACCTGGTTTTTGTCATCTTCTTACATTCTTCCTGAGTGATTGCTTGGCACTCGGCATTGTCTTTGAAGAATATGATTTGGCTACAAAGAATGGCAATCTGAAGTTAGTACCAAAGTGGAAGCATGCCTTCTCAAAAATCTACAAGGCGGAGAGATATCTACTTATATCACTATTAAAAATGCTGCAAAATGGGGAGATTTGAAAGTGGAAATAAAAGGGGAGAAGAGGCTGCCTTAGAAATGCTGAAATCCTAAAATACTTAATTCAGCCTACTACAGTGGTGCCCCGCAAGACGAATGCCTCGCAAGACGGAAAACTCGCTAGACGAAAGTTTTCCGTTTTGGAGGTGCTTCGCAAAATGAATTTCCTATGGGCTTGCTTCGCAAGACAAAAATGTCTTGCGAGTTCCTGCGGGTTTTTTTCCCTTCCCCCCCCTTTTTCTAAGCCGCTAAGCCGCTTATCTGCTAAGCCGCTAAGCCGTCAATGGGCTTGCTTCGCAAGACGGAAAGACCGCTAGACGAAGAGACTCGCAGAACGGATTATTTTCGTCTTGCGAGGCACCACTGTATATTAAAAAAGTATAGAGATGTAACTGCATTGTGGATCAATATAAAGCAGCAACTTACTTGGTCTGGGTTGTTTTTTTTATTAAAAACTTCCATATACAGTCATACCTTGGGTTGAAGTTGCTTCAGGCTGAGCGTTTTCGGGTTGCACTCTGCGGCGACCTGGAAGTAACGGAATGCGGTTCTTCCAGGTTTTGCCGCTCGTGCATGCGCAGATGCTCAAAATGACGTCACATGCATGCGCAGAAGCGGTGAACAGCGACCTGCACAGACGCGGGTTGCATTCTGCTCTGGATGCGAACGGGGCTCTAGAACGGATCCTGTTTGCATCCAGAGGTACCACTGTATGTGGACGGAGGGAGGGAGATATATGCCAAGCAGACAGGTGTGAGGTGCAAGAGTTTGAAAACACATAAGCAAGATTCACTTAATGAAATGCACTCCCAAGTGCATCCATTTCAGTCAGGAATATAAAAGTTTCTTCCAAAACTACTGAACATTCCACACACTAGAAAAATTATTCAAATGACAACATCTTTGTTGAGTGTTCTGGTCAATTTTTTAAAGAATGAGTCCTTCTGTCCACCCCCACCCCCAAAAAAGGGGGGGGGAGTTCAGACGATTCCTTCCAGAAGCCTGAACATCTTTCCAACAAACCAGATTATAGGTTTCTGTAGCCACATGAAATGAGCAAACACTCATTTACCACAAATATAAACCAAATAATTGGTGTGTGTGTGCATGCTGTAGTTGAAACTTTGCATAATGCAATCAAAACTTGAGTCATCTGACTAGTTTAACTGAAGTACAATTAAACACTCTTTACGTACTGCTGCAAATTTCGGTAGCACATTTTAGCATCTTGTATATTTTTAGAATTAGCTTCTTGACTTCTTAGGATCACTGTTTGTGGATTCATTAATAAGCCAGAGCCAAAAGGGGCAAGTAAGTTTTAAACTGCCTTTTAAACTTTGTATACCAAATCTCTGTACTTTAAAGTATTAGTAAATATTGCACACTTTTCGTCCAAATCAGTATCTCTTGGGAAATAGGTTGCAATGGCATGAGGATGTAGCATGATGCAATTACATTTATACCAACAGCAATCTTGGATGGTTTAGTACCTATCAGTTGGAAAGTGAATAAAATGGAGCCACCATAAAATAAAGTAGTGATTTTACACACTCAAGAGGGACTTCCTAGATTTACAAATATACTCCTGTATATCAAAAGGAAAAAAATGTACCACAGAATGACCCTAGTATCTTACTCCCTGGTTCCTTTGGAAACCCTCCCCCTGGGCACACACACTTTCCCCCACCTCAGACCAAAAGCAATAGCTGCTCATATGGAGAAAACCAGGATTTTAGAGTAGCTATGAACAGAAGTAACAGCACAGAGAGATGCTCATTTTATTTCTAATTTGGGTCTTATCTCGGGAGAAGGGAGATGTGATGGGAAGTTTTAATAAACGTAAAAATACAACATGGCTGCAATCCAAGTCAATGGAGCACATGGTTTCTGTATGAAATTAAGTGAGATTATACAACGAGGCAGTGTTTCTTACTAGAGGGAGAACCAGATTGGCTCCGCCAATACATTTAATACTGCATGGACCTCATTCCCTACCTCCCGGTAAACAGCAGTGCCCAGCTGAAGGTCAAGTGACCACACCATCACAACAAATCCTCACTTCATCAAACCAATATGAAATAAATGGCAGAATCCTCTGCATGCTTACTCTTAGGCCACACTAGGTTCAATGAAGCATACTCATAGATAGTTGCACATAGGGTTGTTATTGACAGATATTAACAATTCAGGCAGTACAGGTAATAACAGCGTACCTTTATTTGAATATGTGCACTGTTACTAGTGCAATTGATACAACGCCAGAAGTTTTCTTTCAGCAAAGTCAGAATAGGTATCAAACTTCTTTTTGTTAAATAGTCAAAATTCGCTACTAGATGGAAGCAGCATTTAGTGCAAAGAATTAAGAGACACCCCATGCCAACCATCTTTGGGACTGATTTGCATGTGTAGTGAGGCACTCACAACCGATGTTCCACTCTGTTCCATGTGTATTTTATATATATATATAAAAGTTAATCTGTTGAAGGTTGGTCCTCCCCCGCGCCAATTCTTACACGTCAAAAAGAAAAGAAGTGATTTTTCATACTGTACACTACAGCAACAACTCTATATATATGTATGTATATATAAATAAAGAGTGACAACACTTTATTTGAACATTTCATCAGTCTATTCAAGCAGTAATAGGAAAAGGGGGTGGGAAGAGATGTTCAGCTTATAACATTTTGCTTTTAAACGCACACACACACAGCTATGTTATAATGATATTCTACATAAAACATTTTAAAAAAACAAAACACAGTTGCCCTCCATTGTTTCCCTTTCACTGAGAGAATGAAGCATCTATTAGTTGGTTTTCCAAGCAATATCACTTCCCATCTATTCCTGATCCTCATTTCGTATCAGATTTAAGACTAACCTTGGTTCTGTATCTAATAGAATGCACCAGGGAAGTAATACTAAAATATGCCTTTCTCCAGAAAAATCAATGCTATGCTCATGAAATCTATGTATACAATAAAATGAAGTGTCAACATATTCTTCCTCCAAAACCATCCATACTTAACCAGTAGTTTTCTTTCTTAAGTTTCTTCAGAAAGCCAAAAAAGTGGGAAATTCAAGTAAAAATGTAGAACCACTTTTTTCCAATTACAACACAAATGCCTATAAAATTATATTTATCTAGTTGGTTTTTTTTAGTATAGTTATTAGAGGAATTCTGTAACCTAGGTAATGAATGAATAAGTCAAGATCACTCTCCAGCTACGTAGGACAATGGAACAAAAACGCTTCAATTTACTTAAGAACGTGGCTATTACTTCCAAGTTACAAGCATTGCATAATCCCAAAACAATAAATGAGGTTTTGAAAATAATAGCATTCTTTGATGCACACCATGGGTGTATGTTGGGACATTCTGCACAAAGTATCATGTGTGTTTACTGTAGGCTCCCTAAGATTTTATGTCCGATTGTAAAGGAAAGAAAAGAAGGGTTCTGCCTAAGCTACTATCAATCTACTCAAAAGCAGGGCAAAACAATTTGATATAAATGTGACACAACTATATGCTTTTGCCAGTAGGAAAAAAAGGCTGGTCTGAACCTCCAGACATGTTTGAAATCTGATCCAATGGAAGTTCATAACCGTAATCTTCTAAATATAGCACGAGATGTTTTAATTATGACCTCAGACTAGACAGCTTTAAATAATGGTTCCTTCCCAATCTACAGGAAGACTTCGTCTGAGCTGAAGGAAGTTTGCACTTTACCACTGGCGAGATCAGACAGTTAACTTTTTAATCATTTTAAGTCAACAGAGATTAAATTACTGATCAGGTAGCTTTAAGTTATAAGACATTTAATTCAGGAGTTATGAATTGTAAACTTACCTTATTTATATGCCCATTTTGTTAGCACAACAGAACCCCAAGGCAGCAAAGCCTTCTGAGTTTCTGGCAATTCTGAATTCCTCCATGTAGCTATGAAGGACTATGCCCTCCTTTCTAAATACATAAAGCAATTCTCCCTAGTGATCGGTTTCTCAGAATGGAGTGGTGCATTCTCATCTTGCAATAATATAGCGTGGGGAAAACAATCTAAGTGCAGGCCTTTCTCTAGTGTGGTGAGAAAAATGTAACAGTGAAATACAACACAATTTTTTCCTTTGGGGAGGAGGGGAGTAATTTTGCTGTAAAGTCTGAAACTGCTAAGAGAAGGATAGAACATTTTAATTATAAGGTTGTATTTCTCAGCTATTTTAAGGATTTGCCTATAGCAAAGTCATACATGAATGATCAGTACATAAGAAAGATTTTACAAAAATATAATTTTACACCATGTGCAGAAGTAGACAGGGTGGGGAGTACAAATGCAATAGGTATTTCAACATGCATATGCAAATACAGTGTATGGGCTAGTGATGTTTTAGCCGCAAGATCCATCAGATCCATGTGGCTGGGCTCAACTAAGTGGAGTAAACACTCTGTTTATAGAGAAGCACAAAATATAAATACTCTCAGGCTTACAATCTACCAGAAACTTCACCTGCAACAGACTATATTGTAACGAATGGGACAAAGCCTGTGCTCTTGAGCTCAGCCCCCACTCAAGTAGATGCGGTTGGTGAAGAAGCTTCCAGTGCATTGTTTCGTAAGTCACTTGGCTAATTTTTCCTTTTCAATGACCTTTCGCACTTCATGAACATTTGCACTAAAGGGGTATGTGACCAATAAAAAGAATTCTCAATATACATTTCAGCTTTCTATACTGAAACTGAAGGACTGGGGCAACAGTCCAAGCCATAGTTTCAAAGTTTATAGCACTGACAGTTATTTGTTTAATCTATTATTCCTCCCTATTTATAATAAATATTAACGGGGGCTAGCTTGATTTGTCAAATGACAGCTCACTAATAGACTTCTTAAGCCAATGGCATTTATTCCAGCATTAAGTATTTTGTAAATCTCTTTGTGCATGAGGTAAATGCAGCCTTTTTCACTTTTGTGTGTTGAAAACGTCTTTAGAATAAAACTAGTCTGCTGAAGATGAAGAAACTATTAGTTATTTCCCTTTATAACCAAAGACTGGGCGCAATCCGTGTTCATTCTGATGTGGCAGTCATTACACCATGGCTTTATCCCCATCGTTTTAGTTGTGCTGAACTTTTCCTCCCTCACATTTTCCTCTGAACGAACCCTCACACATTTGAGATTGAGTATTTACCTGTTGGGAAGACCCACTGAAAATGAAATAACAGATCTTGACACATGAGGGTTAGAATAAGGATTCACCATAAGTAGTATCATGGTGGCTTTATAGCACCACAATGGGCCAGAGGGTTTCCTTAAAAAGAAAAAAAGAAGAAGTAGTCTGCCCTTAATTCCTCCAATGGAAGCACATCGATCATTTAACAAACAACCCACTTAAAGTCTATTTAAAGCACCGCGACTATTAAACTGATTAATGTCTGAAGGGAGAGAAAATTCTGTGGTACCACACTGAAATGCTAACATTGTCTTTTTAAATTGGTATTCAACGATCTAAAATAAAAAATAAAAATGATCACATTCTAAAGGTTCAGTGCATTCAGCAGCTATAGCTTTGCTGCTAATTCATCTACGTTGACTTTCAAAAAATAACACCCTAGCTCATCAAAATATACATTTTTTCCCATTTGCTTTTAAATTAAAATAATAATAAAAAACATTTAAAGAATTCACAAATCGATAGCATGACTAAGTTTCAGGATCATCTACAGCATATAATTTAAAGATTCAAGACGCCAAGATGGTAGCATGTGGCAAGCCCTATACACACTTCATGCAGCATGTGTGGCGTGTGGACCTTGAACTTCAAACATCTGTTCTCTTCTTCCAAATAGTATAAAATACCCATCTAAAAACTTGTCAAGGAATCAAATACATATTTTGCACTTGGGTCACATTATGAACAGGAAGAAGAAACCATCATTTCAACTGGAATCTGAATTACTTTTATCATCCTTTGTAAGTTATATGGCTAGATTCATAGTTGGAAGGCATTCGCAAAGATCACCTAGCCCCATCCCCTCATAATTCGGGAAAGGTGACCTTCTGTCCTGATGGAAGTATGGTCAACAGCAGGATACCTTGTAAAGCTGTGCCATCGTTGACAACCTTTCAGGTCATTGCTTCAAGCCTTAAAAAATACATTTTGGTTGCATAATATATTGTTATTAAAATTCTCACATCAATGTTTTTTTTTTAAAAAAAACCAAAACAACTCCAAGCATTTCAAATCCACATATCCTTACTTCATGGTAAGTTGATGAGAAATACCTTGCTTTTCTTTAGGACACCACTATTAGTTTACCCTGTGGAACTTCACTTCAGTCTCAATAACATGGGCATCATTCTGAACTTTGGAAAATGGAAATTAGTATTATTTTGTGTCCTTTCTGCTGTCTTGTTTTAAAGAAAAACTTTAGCTGTTGTTAAGGCCTGTTACACATGTTAGGAACAAGCATACCCACAGCAGAATTTCTGAAAGTTATGGGGTGGTATCTGACCAAGTTAAACTGTGAATAGACCAACTGAATGAAATGAAATTAGGCACAAGTGATTTAGGCCAACTGATTTCAAATGGACTTGTCCGAGTAGGGCTTAAATCAGACCCATCTGTGTTATTAAATTTTTAAGTAGAATCCTCCCTACATTATTCAGATACTCTTTACCTTTTGAAGAGTATGTGCAGTGAAGTCCTTTTGACGTACTCACTATTCACTTGGTTTATACAATGGTGCTTATCAAGAGACATGATTTATTAAGCAAGGATACAGTTCCATGTATGAAGGGACACATACAACTTCCTTTGAAAATGCCACAGGACAGTATAGCCTACCAAGCTGTTCTTCGTAGAGAGTCAAAGCTTCAGTCAGATTTACACAATTTCCCTGCAAGAAAACATGTGACCTATATATCAATAAAACTGTGGGGAGACATAATGCAAAGGGAGCAAATTCATCAATAGATTCTATACAAACAGAGGGATAAATCACTTATGTCAGTGACTCTTGAAAAAGACACAAATTTATTATTACACTAATATATTATTGTATAATATAATATAAAATAATATATTATTATTTATTATTTGTAATATTTATATACTACCCAATAGCAAAGATTCATCGAGCTGCCTAACATTTGTTTGTTTGTTTATATCCCACCTTTTTTCAGTATTGGGACTCAAGGAAGCTCACAAAATTAAAGCAAGCATGGATACAACACAAAAAGATATCAGATAAAAAGCAATTAAATTATAATAGAAATATTAAAACCGTAAGATAGGGAAGTAAGACATAAACATGAAATCTATAAGAAATAATTATTCATAAATTATAAAGTAAGAAAGAAACACTCCAGCTTTAAGGTATGATTCAGATAAATATCATAAGGATATTTACACAGAAGTCCTACCAAGTTCCATGGATTTTATTGTGCATTAAATACATTGAGGATCATGGTTTTGTAGACTCTCATAGTTACTCCTTTCCCATTCTGAATGTTAACACATATTACAAAATTCAAGGACTGGCTACAGTATCACTAGGCAGGAATTTGGAATGATTGCTCAATGCCAATGCTGTAGTGACTCTGCAGTGTTACTAATCAAACTCGCTCAAAGTGGCTTCAATCTATGTGAAGCATTTATTTTATCAAAATTAAATATTTCACGACAGTCGAAAGAACATAAACATTCTGAAGTGACTGCGTTACTAATGAATACATCAATAACAGATAATCTTTACCTGCAAATGAGTGTAAAGTACAGCATTAAGGAGATGAGTGAGAAACATATGACAAGTTTTATACCTGAATAGCAACCGTGGCATTAAATATATCAGGTGTGGGGAACGTACAGCTGTTCAGATATTGTTGGGCTCCAACTCCCATCAGCACCAGCCAGCAGGACCAATGTCAGGAGTGATGGGGAGCTGTGGTCCAGCACTGTATGAAGGACTGCAGATTCCCCACTCCTGAAATACAGTGGTACCTTGGGTTACATACGCTTCAGGTTACACACTCCACTAACCCAGAAATAGTGCTTCAGGTTAAGAACTTTGCTTCAGGATAAGTACAGAAATCGTGCTCTGGAGGCGCAGTGGCAGCAGGAGGCCCCATTAGCTAAAGTGGTGCTTCAGGTTAAGAATAGTTTCAAGTTAAGAACGGACCTCCGGAACGAATTAAGTACTTAACCCGAGGTACCACTGTATATAGAAGAGGCTTAAGATAGGGCAATACATAAATGCACGACAAAATGTTATATGAATTCTGAATGGAAGATCATTAATCATATACAGAACAAAAGGAATTTAAATTATAGGTGGAAAATGAATGGCAGGGAGCAGAAGGTAAACAAGGGGAAATACATTCTTGTTTCTATGCTTATTATATTAGAGAAACACATTATTATTATTGTCTCATTTTTTAATATTAGAACATCAAATAAATAGCAGAAGGAAATTAAGTATTTCGGAAATAAATTGAGTTATTAAGTGAACCACAAGCATCGTAAAATGGTAAGAGAGAGGTTAATATAAAGGCAAGGAAGTTAAGTATATAAAACTTGTTTAGTAATCTATTATTATCCGCAGTCCTGCAGTGGTTATTTTGTTCCGCTGCCTTTTACAAAGCATGTAATTTTGTCAGCATTAAATTGAATGGGATAGCATATAAACAACCTGTGTGTGTAATTTGGGAATCACAAATAGAAAACAGCACCAGGTAATTTATGGGACATCCTGCCAGTATAGAGGTAGCTTAATGGCACAACCCAATCTCTATAATGAGAGTAATCTGCAGTCTAGTTTTGTCATCCTCAGTATCCCAGGTTTCATCAACCAGCTCATCAAATAGCAAGCAATCACAGGAGACAACGTGGCAAGCAAATTGTGGAAAGGGAGAAGGAAAATACTTCCGAAATACTTAATTAAATACAATAGTTTCTCCAATACTATTCATTCATAACACTTATACACTGCTTTTGAAAAAACAACAACCCTCATAGTAATTTACGAAAAATTAGAACAATAAAACCAAGAGAAATTCACAACCATACTTCAAACATACAAAACATAAAAGACTAAAACAGATTAAAATTACCTCAACTTTCTGGGCACCTAGAAATGTTTTCCCCCCCCCTAGGCATCTAGAATGTTATTAGCAGAAGCCAAAAGGGCACCTGCTTCATCTCACAATAGGCAGGGAGTTCCAAAGTGCAGGTGCTGCCACACTAAACAACCGAGTTCTTACCAATGTGGAGTAGGGACTATGTCGCACCTGGAGTAGTGCCACTACTGTGACAACATCTGCATCAGAAGCAGGAAAATATTTCACTTCACAGTACCACACTTCACCTTAAAAAAAAGACCTATGCAAATTCACACACCAGGATGTTTTGCTCATAATAAATCAAATATGCCAAACCTAGGCCCATGTTGGATTTATATGCCCACCTACATTTTTTATTGTACTGAAATTACATAGTGGGCCACAGGGGCCTCCTGCCCCTAGTGCCTGCTGCATCACACAGTAGAGCCCTGTCTGAGGGCTCTGTCCAAGTTCAAAACTAATAGTTGTAGAAAGGGGACTTGAGGAAAGAAGGTCTTTCCTTTTCAATCCTAAGTAACTGCACACCCTTTTAAAAGCTTAAAAAACATCACTGAAAAGGTTATATTAATATAACTGAAAAGGTTATATTATGATCTGGAAATACTCCATGAAATACATTTCTGAAAAACGACTTCCACTGAACTCAATTTTCCATCCATATTTCCCCATAAACACCCCACTCTATACCCTGAACCACAAAGACCAGACTTATAGGGTATTAGTACATAGAGCACACAGGTTGCTGACATTCTCTGCTAGGTGAGCAGAGAAATTATTCCTCAGGTGTCAAAGATCAATTTTCTCAAACCGTTGGAGAAGGAAAATCTCTGTCATTTATTTCTACTATCTCAAGCTGTGATTCCTAGTTAAATCCCAGTCTTATTATCAACTTGTCAAGTACAAAGGATCGGGTGACCCCCATCTTTGAGAGGAGCTTGGAAACTTTGCCAATACTGTACTGCTAAACTTTGAGAACTATAAAGATAATGCTTTAAACCCTTAACAAGGTAAATGAAACTAAAATAAGTGTTTGTGTTATATATGTATATCAAGCATATCTTCTAAGTCTATGCATTTTTTAAAAGTATGAATTCTCATTCTGTGAGCAAAACTATAACAGCTGTCAAATGTGTGTACACAGCAGCCTGTGTGTAAGATGTGTCTTTCTCAAGTATGTCCCTATATTCCTCGCACATAATGTTCTTTGGATTTTATTACAGGAGCCAACGTTTTTAGTTGTCAAGCTCCATCTAGTGGCCAAAGAGTATAATGCAGATGACTACACTGCACAAGATATTCCTTGCCAGCATACAGCAACACTCTAATGGCCATTCCTTATTTGCATTCGTTTTTTAGGAGCAGCAAAAGGTATTTGGCGTTTTGACAGTGTTCTACTGCTATGGAACTAACGCTTCCTGATCCAAAAAAGGATTGGGGCCCCTTGCTTGTAACAGTTATTTAAAACAGAGAACTTCTCATACTAACACAGAAAAACAGACTAGATTGCCTTCTTATATGTTGAAACATTTCCTCTTTAGCTATTAAAACTTGAGGACTGAAAAGTGTTAACTTAAAAATAAAGCATCTGTGGATGAGCTTGCCTAGCTACATATTTCAGAGTCACAAGGTGACAAAATTAAACAAAAAGCATCTTGTTTGGCACTGACCATGGCTGTTGTTGGAAATGTATTGTCTTTCTCTCCCCCCCCCCCCTTTAAAAACACAGCTAGGATTATCAGAGTGTAAGAATATTGGTGGCTGCATGCCAGCTGTAAAATACTCTCATCATTTCTGATTTGATTTTAACTTCCCTGAAACCAACCAGAAAACTTGAGCCAGGCTGAAAAATGTAAAACAAAAACCAATCAGCTTTGGGTTAATATTCTATACACAGTTTTAGCCAAACTTCAAATTATGTTTAAGTCCTCCGGATTTAACCAGATTCTGGAGCAGGCTTATCTGCTCCTAATGCTGGTATGCATAGGAGGCAATGAGCAAGCCTCAAGCATTTATTTGAACTTTCTCTGGAAGATCCCATAGTCAAATAAACCCAGATTTTCTCTGATTCACTTCAGCCTCTAGCATGATTGTGTAGGACATGTATAAAAGCCTTGGACTGCTCCCGATCTCACCCAAGGGACAAAGTAGCATCTTAAACAGGCTTATTCTTTCAAATTTCGCTGTCATACTTCATTGTGATTACTTTTCATCTGCCATACCTGTGTAAAATATTTCCCATCAGGTTTCAAGACTTTCATTGAAAGGTCCAGAATCATCCGCAGAAACTCCCACGTAGAATCTAAATTTGAAAAATACTAATTGTTTAATTAGCAATTCACAAGGAAATATTCATAACTGTGGTAAGCTATAGCAAAAGGTAACATTCTTAACGTTAAGATAATCTTTTTGTTCAGGGTTATAGGATGCCTTGTAAACACGTGGCAATTACAAAGTATGAATTCTCATTCTGTGAGCAAAACTATAACAGCTGTCAAATGTGTGTACACAGCAGCCTGTGTGTAAGATGTGTCTTTCTCAAGTATGTCCCTATATTGGCAATTACAATGGAAAGGGCATAGCATCTGTGTGCAGAAGTGTGTCATAATGGCCAACTGTGCTCCATTTTCTACACACATGCCCACACACTTGACATGCATACACCATCTAAGCCACTCCTGGGTCAATGCATGCCTTCTTCTCCCCAACCATCCCCTTATCTCACCCAGATAGAAGTTACTCAACTGCAATCAAAGTTTTTAAATGAAAGAGTTTTCATTGTAAACAAGGTTCGCATTCAAAAGGTCAGAGAGACATTAACCTTCTTCTGGAGATGTGGAGATTGGAACAGCTGTCAAATCGTTAATTACATAATCAAACATCCTTTCTTCTTTGGCATACCTCTTCAGGACTGGAATACAATCTTCTATTAGAACCTAAAAAATAACAATAGTAGAATTTGGGCAACTTTTCATATGCGGGGTTCCTCAGTTAGATCACTACTACCTTTTTAGCACTCCCAGATTACTCATCCATTGTTTCTGTCATTTCGACGGTACCAACATTGAAGAAGTCGGTAACTAGTACAGATAGTTTTTGTTTTTAATGCCCTTAGCGTGTGGTCAAAATGTATAGCAAAGCCTGTCAGTGCCTGGTGAACACATCATGTTTGCATAGAAGCCTACATGCAAAAAAGGCAAATGCCCATAACCTCAACATCACAAGATTCAGATGAACAGATTGCACAGATGCATTGGGCTGTATTTCGGTATGCTCCCATGTTAAGTGCACAATTATCTGACAGAGAAAGGATGATCTCAGCCTCATTGTGAATGTATATTCACCATCTACACAGGATTCTTTAACTCATTTTACTTTCACAACAGTGCCATAAGAAGCTGTCTAATACAGTCAGACAACTGCTTGATCTAGATCAGTACAGGTGAAACTCGGAAAATTAGAATATCGTGGGAAAGTTCATTTATTTCAGTAATTCAACTTAAAAAGTGAAACTAATATACGAGATAGACTCATGACATGCAAAGCGAGATACGTCAAGCCTTTATTTGTTATATTTGTGATGATCATGGCGTACAGCTGATGAAAACCCCAAATTAACACTCAGAAAATTAGAATATTAAATGAAACCAGCAAAACAAGGATTGCAAATAGAGCAATATTGGACCTCTGAGAAGTAGAAGCATGCATATGTACTCAGTACTTGGTTTGGGCCCTTATTGCATCAATTACTGCCTCAATGTGGCGTGGCGTGGATGCTATCAGCCTGTGGCACTGCTGAGGTGTTATGGAAGACCAGGATGCTTCAATAGCAGCCTCCAGCTCTTCTGCATTGCTCGGTCTCATGTCTCTCATCTTTCTCTTGGCAATGCCCCGTAGATTCTCTATGGGATTCAGG
Organism: Podarcis raffonei; assembly: GCF_027172205.1. Lineage (NCBI taxonomy): Eukaryota > Metazoa > Chordata > Lepidosauria > Squamata > Lacertidae > Podarcis > Podarcis raffonei. The sequence continues at coordinate 65,486,673 of NC_070605.1, forward strand.
TCAGGCGAGTTTGCTGGCCAATCAAGCACAGTAATCCCATGGGCATTGAACCAGGTTTTGGTACTTTTGGCACTGTGGGCAGGTGCCAAAGTCCTGCTGGAAAATGAAGTCAGCATCCCCATAAAGCTCATCTGCGGAAGGAAGCATGAAGTGCTCCAAAATCTCCTGGTAGAAGGCTGCGTTGACCCTGGACTTAATGAAGCACAGTGGACCAACACCAGCTGATGACATGGCTCCCCAAATTAACAAAGACTGTGGAAACTTCACACTGGACTTCAAGCATCTGGCATTGTGTGACTCCCCATTCTTCCTCCAGACTCTGGGTCCTTGGTTTCCAAATGAGATGCAAAAGCTGTTCTCATCAGAAAAGAGATTTGGGTGGTTCTATAGGATTTCAGAGGAGCATTTCCCAACTTCTACGTGGTGATGCCAGCAGGGATGAACCGGGGACCTTTGGTTACTACTGTGCTGTGGTCCACTCTCAGATTTGGCTGAGAGACCATGATGAGCCCTAAGGCTACCCAGAGAACCCATATTTGATTACTACTACTCCCCATCCTCAAAAGAATGTGACAAAAGGCAATGGGGGGAATCATTGTGCCAGCATTCATTCCTTTCTGTACAAAACAAAGACATCACAAAATAAAGAAAACTGAAAATAAGGTAATAAGGATCAACATGCCATTTCAGTTTTACGGTGCTAGAATATTTCCTTTTATAAATTGAATTTAAACCATTTATTTATTTTTTCTATAACATTATTCTAATTAGGAAGTCTAGCATACCTCAGATGCCTAGTTCTTGAGTTTATAAATGTACTGTATAGCCTGTTTATGCAGAATACATTATGACTCTATTTCACAGTCCTGCTGTAGATGGAACAATGGATATTATATTTTCAGTGCATGCAGCCTCTTCCGAAACATGTATTCATTTTAGTGACTGAAAGCAAAAAGAAAATCAACTGCTGCTAGTTTATCATTTGTTCATTATGTCTTAGAATTGTATATAGCTATACACAATACACAGTATTGCATCAGAAAGTACTCCCAAACGTGTATTTTCATTGATGAAGGTAACATTTTTCATTTTGCATGTTTAAAACAATTAGTTACCTGATAGCATTCTCCTTTCAGATTGTCCAAGACATCTCCACATGTTTTGCGCATATATTTTCGACACCCGTCAATCACCATTTGGTCAATGTATCTGATGCTAGTTAAGAATCCACCAACTCATTTTGTTGCAGTTATTAAAATAAGTTATTTAGTTTTGCTTCGGAATAGCAAGGTTTAGATTCCATAATCAATAGACAATTGTTTCAGGCAACTCTTAAATACATGTTATTGACAACTGTTTTAAACATTCCTTTATAGGTAGCTAATTATCTGACACATAGTCCTAATTTTAAAATATACTTAGCATGGCTCAGAAAGTTTAAATTTGCTGCATAATCATAAATGGCCAACATTTAAGTATCTTGGTCAAACGATCTACTAAAGTCATGATGCCTCTATCTGAATTAGGACAATCTGAGCCAGATTTACAGTGCCTGACACACAATGCAGAACTTAAGATGGTTCTGAGAGGTGTTTGCATTAATCGTTTAATCTATTTTGATCTTTCAGAACAGAATGAACAGGGAGAAATCATGACAAAACATTTTCAAAATGAACCATCACCCGCTTATTAAAAGGATATCTCTACCATGGTGACCATCTTTGGTTTCAATTTGACTATTTCATACAGTATTCCCCCATCACCACCTCCAAGAATGAGGACTTCTTTGTCCGTGTAGTCTTCCTTCCCGCTGCCCATTATAGCTTGTGTATATGCCAGGTCACTCTCTGCCAGATCTTGAAAAGCACAGGGATTAAGAGATTTATGTGAGCATGTTATAACAAAATTCTTTTGTTTGTGCTAAATAAGAACATAAAGTTAGACCCGCTTGCATTTACATTTCAGAAATCCACAATGACTTCATTATTTTAAAGTAAATCATTCAGACTAATTAAAGGGGGGGACTAGAAATGTTATTACAGATTTATAAAAATAAAACCTGTGGTTTTACATTTCTATGTAAAGTTATTCACTAAAATACAAGAGGAATGTCAAATATCTATTAATGGCTGTGTCACTGTTATTCCCTGATGTATAGGAACATAATTTGTTTATATACATCACTGGTGGGAAAACTGTGGGGTACATGCAACCCCCCCAGTCCTCTCCCCATGTGCCTTCCTTGTGTGTGGCCTTCTCCTGACCCCCTGTAACTCATTCTCCCCTCAGTCCATCAAACAGATGATTGGTGGGTTCAGAGGAGCCTGATCACTTCCTACTGGGGTGAAGAGGGGTCTGTTCTTCTTTAGCTCAGCAAGGAAAGGCCCTGAAAGCAAGGCTCACTGTACTTTCAAAAGATGTGTGTCTGTGTGTTCGAGCCCCACATTGGGCAAAAGATTCCTGCACTACAGGTGGTTGGACTGGATGACCCTCATGCTCCCCTTCCAATTCTTCATTAATTGACTAAATCAGGAAGACAGCCTCCTGTCTCTCCAAACTCGAATACTGGGACACCCATTTCAAGCCTGCTTGTGTGTCTGCCATCAGGAAGTACCTGATTCAATGGACCACACTCTCTTAGATTGCCCTTTACACAGCAGACCTCACCAACTGATGCTGAGCAAAATGTTGGACCTCCGGCCCACAACTCCGAGAAGCCAAATAAGGTTTCTCCTGGCAGATCGGGACAAAGATATTGCTGCTTTAGTAGCTTCCTCTTGAGCCACAATTTTACCCGAAAGGGTTCCCAACAAAATATCCTTTTAGGAAATAGACAGGGCGTAGCAGAATATCCACATGCACACGACTATAGTGTGACTTTATAACCCTTGATAGCTTCACTGTTATCTTTTTAATTATTCCAGTTACTTCAAATGTTTTATACCGTGATGCCAATATTTGATTGATTGATTGATTGATTGATTGATTGATTGATTGATACTGGGACACTACTGTTTAGCATAATCCACCTATTTTCCTACTACAAACTGCATCAGAAATTCTGAAAGGGAAACAAAGCAGCATGAAATTCTTTCAAACCCACAAACATAAATGGTTAATACTAATTCAGTTCAAATACTTGGAAACAGTGAAATCAGATAATTCATGGCTTCGTTTGTGTTAGGTTTGTTGATCAATGACACACCTAGAGAGAGCAGCAGACTCCAAGGAAGCCGTCAGCACCAGCCAGTGTGTGATAATGTTATGCTCCAAAATTTCAACATTCCCGGGAGAAGAGTCCATAGCATAGTATGATTCACTCCATTAACATAATCTTTTAATATAGATAGTGTAATTAGTTTTGATAACAAGGGGAGCCTAAATACAATAATCAACAGAATCTTATCTGCTATTTTCCCCCAGTGGGTTGAATGATACAATGCTAGCAGGAATGGAAGAAACTAGCTTCATCAGCACTGTATAAAATTTCCAGCCGAATTTATTTCATGTTGCCCCCAAAGATTCCTTTTTACAATTACTGATGGGGTAATATAAAAAAAAAATAGATATGATCTCAGCTGAAAAACACTTTGACCACAGGTCAAAATATCAGAAAGAGAGAAATTCTGATAATAGAAATCCCAGAAGCTCTGTGGGAAACTGACACAATTTAGAGCCCGCAAAGTTAAACGCTGCCATCCAGAAGTTCAAGAAAACCTTCTGCAATTACTGCCTGTCCAGGACTGAGGGAGAAAAAATAGGGTGGCTGGGTATCAAGCACAGCAAACCACAAAACATGGGTTGACTTTGGATTGACAGGTCACAAGTTGTGCAGGTCAACTCTATAGCAGTTGGCTGTGTATTATATAAAAACAGCAATACTCACTAACATCCCCACTGAGGATAAGAATATTTCCAAACTGTTTCGAGTGTAAGATTTTAATATTCTGGTAAGCTGACTCTTCATCATAAACAACTTCATCAATGTCATATTCCACCAATCGTCCATCTGCTGTGGGCCAATATTTATCAATAGCATCTCCTCTCACAATGGCTGGCAATCTGAGAACGAAAAGACAAAAGAAGAGAACGTTCACAATTTCAGGTATGTGCAAGTTAGCAAAAGCTATATTACAGTCAAGACATTTCTAAAACGTTACCTTCCTAGAGGTACTCGAACACTGTAACCTAGTGTTCCAAGCAAAGAATTTCCATTGTAAACTTTTTAATGTTAGTACTTTTGAGACAATTGCCATTCCTTGATTTGCAGCCCCCCCAAAATGAATTCCATTACTGGAACGGAACAAGAGATAAGCAGCACACAAAAGGTTTTTGAAAATGTGGTTATTTTTAGCATTCACTGGTACAACAACATTCCAGGCAGACTCTCATGTTGACTTATCTATGAGTATTTTTAAAATGTCCATTCTGATACCACGACAGCAACAACTGAATTCCTAGGCTGTAATGTTTACATGGAAGCTGCTGTTATATAACTTGGACATAGCTGTCAAACAGGTTGCCAAAAGACGGCGGATAACTGTGCTAGCTATTAATGCTTTTATATACTTTGTTAAATTAGCTTTCTAAAGGTAGAAATGACAGAGCATGTTAAAAGTTGTTTTGTTTGTGAACCGCCCTTGGTATTTCTTCTTGAAATGCAAGAGGGTATACAAATTAATTTAACTGATTAATTAATTTAACTATGCTTTCACAACAGCAGAAAACATAAGGACAGAAAAATCTGTCATGCCTTTCAGATATACCCAAGCCATGCCTTCTAATGAAACAATTTAAGAGACGCTAGAGGGCAGTACCAGATAGAATGCAAACTTCAGGAGACCAAAGGTTTTTTTAACTATAAAAGCCAATTTGCTTTATAGACTATTAAAACCAGATAAATATTTTAATAGAGAGAGAGAGAGAGCAAACCCACCGAAATATCTCAAGCTTTATTCTTAATCCCCCCCCCCCCTGTCCACTCCTATGCCACACATTATGTATTCATTTACTGGTGCAGTTATTTTACCCAAATAGCCATTGTCTGGTCAACTGGGATGCAAGAGACTGACAAAATGAGCTGACAAAAGGCAGATCACATGTAGTGTGTAAAGCTTGTTCCAAGGGTACACTGTCACTGCCCACACAGTAGGAATACTACTCTTGCTTTTCCCAGCATTACCCTGCTCTCCCTGCAGCCAACTAAGCTGTCTTCACTTATGCAGTACCAAGGCATGGAACATCAACAGCACCTGGGTCAATGACAGCTTGGAATACTCTTACCTCAAAGTCTGGAGAGGAAGCAAAACAGTTGCCACCTCACAGAGAGCACACAAGGCTATGCTGATGCTTCCTACTTTTTCACCTGGAAACCTGAACAACCTGAGCAAGAAAAAGCTACAAAATGGTGGCATCCCACAAAAGCCAGAGAAGCAGGATGTTCAGATTACTATCAGAGGCAAAAGGCTGTCTCTGTCAGCCCTGTAACCTACTACACTGTATTAGTTCTGTTTTTCTAACGTTGTCAGCCTCCATGCCTTATCAATGCTCATCACTCTGTTCCTGTATATAACAAAATTATTTCCTTGTCTAATCCAGCATTAGGTAACTTGTGCCTTCCGCATGTTGTTGGATTCCAACTCTTATTAGGCCCAGACAGAACAGCGAAAGGTCAGTAATAAAGGAAGTTGCTGTCCAACAACATATGGAGGGTGTGACCACGGTTGCTGATCTCCTCAGAACTTCAGGAAACCTGACAAACCCATTTACCTTAGTTCCCATCAGCTTGTTCTGCAAACAGCCAGATATTATAAATACAGTGGTACCTCAGGTTAATAACTTAATTTGTTCTGGAGGTCGGTTCTTAATCTGAAACTATTCTTAACCTAAGGTACCACTTTAGCTAATGGGGCCTCCCGCTAGCGCCGGAGCACGATTTCTGTTCTCATCCTGGGGCAAAGTTCTTAACCTGAGGTACTATTTCTGGGTTAGCGGAGCCTGTAACCTGAACTGTCTGTAACCCGAGGTACCACTGTACCAGTCTTTGGTCTAGCTACAGATTCTCTCCAATCACTGGAAAAGAATGAAGGAATGCATATGGGTGGGTTGTTTCTATATCTCCCCACTAATCTGTAGGTATGGAAAAGAATGTCAAATAAGGTGCCTTAGGCCCCTTCAAGTTCAGCTCTCTGCTTTAGTTTTTCCCCAACCCCATATATTTCTGTATGGAATAAAAACCACAATAACATGGCAGCCCCCCCCCCCCCCGCAAAGACTACAACTTAACACCACCCAATTATGCCCCCCGATTTCAGTTTACTTCATTTCTATCCTACCTTTCTAGTGCCTATGCACTATTCAGGGCATCTAACTATACTTGACAATCACAATATTATATAAAACAACTTATTCAGTAGGAAGTTGCCTTACAGGCAGATCATTGATTCATCTAGTTCAGTACTGTCTACTGACTGGCTGTGCCTCTCCATGGTTTCAAGTACTTAGCAATGCAAGAAGCTGCCAAAATAAAATAAAATGTCTCTACCAACTAGCAAAAGGCAGCCAGAGATGAACCATCCATTTTTCATAGGTTTACTTTGGTGCAGCCACACTATGTCATCATGGAACTCCACTGAATAATCTACAGCAAATGAAAACTTTACTACATTAAGAAAATGTAAGGGTAAAATGAATGAACTCGAATAAAATGTTTTGTAAGTCTCAATACTATGTGTTAAAATTCCATATTCATTTACCAGACATGTCAGTACATCAACAAAGACTTCGCTGGGCAATCTGACCAAACAATCTCAAAATTCCTCACCGTTTTACTCTTTTGATGTTTCTATGACACAGTTCTTTCATTCTTTCTTCTATCTTGTTTAAAAGCTGTGATTAAAAAAAAGTCTAGTTAAAAAACAATAGGATCCAACTAAAAGAACAAGATTCCTAAAAATATGATACACAGCCAACTTTTCTCTCTCACCTCCAAAGCCCATGGCAGCAAAGCCTTAGGATTTTGTCTATTTTCCCTTCTCATTTTTGTTAAAATTAATTTTGCTTTCAGTGAGTTTAGCACTGCATACAAGCCAGTGAGCTTAGTTTCTAAATAAACCAAATCCAAAACATGAGTTATATATAACCTCCTTTTTTATCATTTCATTAAGTTTGCTGTTAAGTAGTATTCAGGGTTTAGAGGTAAAAACAGAAAGATCTGCAACGCCTTATATACAAACAGAAACACAGAGAGAGAATTAAAACCATTGTGAAAATAAAAATGGTTTTGTCTTACACTGAAATGTCATCACGGTCAGTGCCAAGCGATCTGTTAAGGAATGCAGTTAATGGGTTAATTCTCCCCACAATGTACCTACAGGCATTTCTGCTTTACTGTTATGTCTGAAGCAAGTTAGAGGCTTGCCCCGTACTTTCCCACTGAGTTTAATGGCTGCAAGAATTAAAACCTAGCATTTATGAAATTAAAAATAAGCTCTGTAAAAAAAATATGTGTCTACAATTCAAGCACTACCATATATATATGGTACTATACATACCTGCTCTACGTCTCCTCCACTCAAATCGTTGCAACTCTGTACATCGACCAACACCAAGCCATGAGGATAAATTCTCAGATTGGCAAAACTAGACAGTAAAAACAAGCAAAGTGTCAGATGAAAGCGGTCCCCCAGTCCCTACAGTCTAAGCACCAACTTCTTCAACAAGAACTGCAGGAAGAGAACCTGCAGCACCTCAGCTGCCTACCTGCTGCCAACTCTCCCCTCATTTATATTCTAATCAACTGTCCTGTGAGCTTCTGTTGAAAGAAGACCATCTGAATATTTACATTGCTTTCTTCCTACTTGGTAAGTCCTTGTGGTTAAGAGAAATTCTCCATTATAAACAAGCTTGATTTTTAAAAAAATGATCTAAAATGACTAGAAATTTAGTATGTTTTGTTTTCATACAACAAGGAGGATTTCTAAAATATTATCAAACTCTGTTCCATGCAAGTTTGAAGAAATGGCTTTCATGCATTCTTCATTAAAGGGGCAATTGCGCATGTGGCAATGCAATCTTTAGGAGGTAGAACACTTAGCTCCACAAGTAAGAGGCGGTATCTAATGCCACCAAGCATCTGCTGGGAAGCTAAGCATGCTGCCCAATATCCATGGAAAACTGAGAGCCAGTTGGAAAGTTGTCTTATTCTTCGTCTTTTCAAGAAACTCTAGGAACCTGTTTCAGCTGAAGAATAGGGGGGAAATGCTTTAAAAACATAAATGATGGAATGGGGGTGATGGAATCAGCTGGCTGGATGTGATCAGTGGAAAGATGTGGTCAATGCAGCCTGGGAATTTATTTATTTTTTAAAACCTGCTAAATAGCTGGCAGATGGGCAAGAGATGCTAGCTGAAGGAGACGGTAATGAGCACAAAGGAGGTAAAGAGGAAACTGGAAAAGGGACAGTTTTATCTCTTGTGTCTCTTCCTACCTTGTCTTTTTCTCCATCCCTCCCCTTCTCTTTCCACCAGGAACAAGGCAAAGAAGGCCAAGGGAGAGGCACAGAGATATAAAAAGGACAAAGAAAATTATCTCATTTTCTAGACTGGTCATTTTCTGATTCACACAGAAAGTATTTTTAAATGTCCCCAAGGGCAGAAGGAAGATCTGCACATAGAAATCAATGAAGAAACCCAAGACTTTAATGCAGCTGTAACTTGAGCTGGTAAAGGCTACAGATGAAATAAAAATGTAAGAGGGAGAAGGAAGTTACAATGTGAAAGGGAGGGAGAAAATGGGAGGCAACAGGAAAAAAGGAACATCATAAGGCTGGGCAAGAGTGCTGAAGAAGAGCTGGGAAGTGTGCTGGAGAAGGGGACAACGAAAGAAGTTTCTAACTTCCCTGAGGAAATCAGAACTGGAGCTCCCCAAGATGCCTTTTCACTTTTGTGAGGGCCCCTGGGTGCCAGCCCTCAACTTCAGAGGCAGAGCTAACACCTTCAAATGGAGCCCACTCAGCCAGGAGTTCTGGTAACACATTGCCACAGTGTATGTGTGTTAACAGTTTTTAATTCTGGATTTTCAATTGTTGTAATATGCCCTGGGAACTGCTGGTGTAGGATAATAAATTTAAGCATCATGCTTGTTTTAGCATTTCTAGTATTCATTGTTTAACTTGTCAAACTTAAGTTTAATCACACTGCTTAGGAGCGCTTCTGATCCTAGCCTTGATTCTTGAGCCCAAGGTATCGCTGTGGCTAGCAGTGCCTTTGCCCAGCTGAAGCTAGTACATCATCTATACCCATTTTTGCCTTAGTTACACCATGCTGTAATGGGCAGTATGGAAGCCTCATATGAAGACTGTCCAAAACAATTGCTTTGGAATGCAAAGGCATGTGACTCCTTTACTGAAACAACTGCACTGGCTTCCATTTTGTTTCCACGCCCAATTTAAGGAGCCAGTGATTTGAAGGACCACCAACTCCAGTATTAGCCCACCCGCCTCCTAATATCTTCATCATCAGACACGCTCCTGTGTATCTGATGTCTCCATGAGTCTGCTTAGCCCTGGGACCAGGGAGAGAGCCTTTTCAGTAGCTGCACCCAGGCTATGGAACTGACTTGTGGTAGAAGCTCATCTTGCATAAATGGCCTTCTGTCAAATGTCTAAAGCCTTGCAGTTTAAGAAGGATTTTGGGATACAAAAGCTTTTAAAGGCCTTTACCAATTTGTATTTTACCTTGCCACAGTTAACTGTTTCATCATTGCTTAAGAAGATCTACTTGTTTTAATGGCTGCCTTTTATCCTTTTGTGTTCTGCTGCTATTAGCAATTTTCACTTAGTTTTTACCTTATTGCAGCTAGCTGTCTTGAGCTTCTTAAAGGAAAAGCAGGACATAAAAAATTTAAATAAACAAATAAAAATAACCTGTATTTGATTACACAAATTTCTGATAACAGATTTCACCGCTTACAAAAATTAAAACAACGACTAGCATACACACTGGCCAGTTCAGTAATATGGTTCCTTTACTGCACAAACTCAATAAACAGTTTCACTTGCCCAATTGTTTTAAAAATGTACTATTAACATTCCAACAATTACTAGAAGTCAAGCATCTCAAAGATTCATGTATTCCAGAAATACTTGTTCTTTTCCCATTCACTGGCATTTTCAAATAAACTGGAATAAAAAAAAATTTGTTGTTTTTTTTAAAAATCGTACCACTACACGCAGTGCTTTGAATGGCAAATATAATTAACATTCTGCTTGGCAAAGAAAGTGAATGGCTGCTTTGCCTATATTTATGTTGACAACATGATTAATGAAAGCTTTACAATAGAGCATTCTACAATTCTGCCTTTTGTTAGAGTGACCCATGAATTAAATGGACCTGGGAGAGATGACAAATATTACTTTTGCTGGCTTAACTTCATGCAAAGTGGCTTTAATCTAGATACAGAGGAATTGTTTTAGCAGAGACAACAAGGAAGCATGACTTAATCCCCAAGCAACTTCAATTCATTTAGCAGCTGCAGCTTTCCCAATGGGGATTAATACATGGTCTTTGTTAAAGGAAAAAATTGTCGTCAGCAGCATTCACAGGAGTTTCAAATTGCAGAGAATGTATGTTCAAAACCTTTGTGGGTATACCATTATTCAGCAGCACTGCTCGACTCTACGGTGTACGTTAATGTACATTAATGTGTGGTTTCCAATTCTGACTGACATCTACATTCTGTCTAGTCACAGTTCACAGTGTAATGTATTATTACTATTACCAGTAATTTTCTCAATCCAATTTACCACTTCTGCACTTATTTCCACTCACAAAACCACTTTCCATTATTCCCCTTTCATGTGCACATCATCCACACTCCTCAAAAAGAGACAACCAGCTGACCTTGAACTCAACAGCAACTGCTACAATGGCAAGAGGACCACTGATAAGTGTGACAGCATGAAAATTAGGAGAGACCTTGATCCATCCATTCCTTGCCCTGAAAGCATTCAATGAAACCATTTCATGAGCAGAGAAAGGAGTAGACTGAAGCCTGGTTTTCCTACAAACAAACCACAACTTTCCAGGCCCACAAAAGATAGGAATCTCTCTCTTTCCCCCTCGTAGGCACCAAGCATCCTTCTTTGGGGATGGAATTCCATAATGTAAGTGTCACATTGGAAAAGGTATTTTCCCTATGTCGCCTCCCACCTTCTCTCTCATAGCTGGGTGTATTCAGAAAGGGGCTTCAGTAGAGGTTTCTAATGTCCAGGCATGTTAAGCAGGTGGTACTTAAGGTTCCTGGGTTCTAAGCCATGTACAGCTTGCAAAGTAAAAAAATCAGTACCCTGCATTGGTTTCAGAGCAGCTCTTCCAAAATTGATAGACTGCTCCAGCTAAATTTTGAACTTGGTGCAATTTCCAAGCAGTGTTCAAGGTGCACATACAACTTGTTATAGTAGTCTAAATGGAACTTTCCATATCATGGAACACTGTATTTAAATTACTCCCAGTCCAGGAGAAATCACAGCTGACCTGACTGCTCCACTCCCACTGGTTGTTTAAAAGGGGGGGAAATCCACACTAAATGTTAATGGAACACCTAGCAGACTGGCTCCTCCAGTAAATACCAAGCTGACCTTTAATATCTTCTGAGGATACCATGCTGTTCCACAACCAGCCGATTGTCACTTGGTGAAAATGTAGAATAGTGGGTGCTCAGTGGCAGCACCCAAACTCCATTGGGTAATCCATGATGCAGAGTCAATAGTGAGCTTTAAGACACCTCTTAAAAATTCATACGTTTGTCCAAACTTTCCTAGACTCTGACTCTTAATTTTTAATTTTGTTTGGTACACTGTTCAGTTATATTTGTGATATTTATTTGTGTTGAGTTTTCAGCTTGTTTTCAGGATTTTTTATTGAACCTTATTGTCTGTGCTTTTATTGTTTTTATGCAAACCACTTGAGATTTTATTATATCAAGTGGTATATTTTAGATAAATAAGTATATGAATAAATGAATGTTATACTGTATTTATAGCCTAGTTTGGTACTTAAACCATGCCAGCTGTTGTATAGTTACAGAAATCTTTGCAATGTGGGGTAGGAAGGAGGGTTTTTTTACATTTTACATTGATGTTAGTAGTTAAATCCAATAGTTCACAGCACTTAAGTTTCACCTGGTTTCCACAAATGCACCAGTTGCTTCCAGCATTACCTTATTATTACAACAGGGATGCAGGTTCTCATTTTATCTTGCATTAAAGCCCACTCTCCAATGGAGTGCTGCAATCAGGCATATAAGTTTTTTTAATGCCAGCACATCAGAAGGCAGTTAAGAAAAGCATATGTGACGTTACGCATAGTATTAGTTTTTAGAAGTTTGGGTATTGTTACCCAAGCACCTGTAGAAGCAGTAGGAAAGAAGCAGCTCACAAAGCTTAACTGTTACTGAGTATAGTAACAGCAATTGCACAAGGGCTTGTGGAACATCTGCTGCAAGTTCAAGGTACCTTTCAGATTCAGCTATTGCCCTATGCTAAATATGGGGCTCCTGCTAACAGAATGGCTGTTTCATGAACCAAATCTTACAACTCTATCTATCACCAAATACTTATATACCATCCAAATAAGAAAGGCTCTCTCGAGCAGTTTACAAGCAAAAAAAATTAAACTGCAAGCTACTAAAAATAAGGCATCAAATAAAGGTAAAGGTACCCCTGACCATTAGGTCCAGTCGCGGATGACTCTGGGGTTGTGGTGCTCATCTCGCTCTATAGGCCGAGGGAGCCGGCGTTTTGTCTGCTGACAGCTTCCGGGTCATGTGGCCAGCATGACTAAGCCGCTTCTGGCAAACCAGAGCTGCGCACGGTAACGCCGTTTCCTTCCCGCCGGAGCGGTACCTATATATCTACTTGCACTTGACGTGCTTTCAAACTGCTAGGTGGGCAGGAGCTGGGACCGAACTACGGGAGCTCACCCCGTCATGGGGATTCGAACCACCAACCTTCTCATCGTCAAGCTCTAGGCTCTGTGGTTTAGACCACAGTGCCACCCGCGTCCCAAGGCATCAAATACGGAGTCTAAAACAAAACCAGCAGCAAAGTAAAGAGAGAGGATAACCAGCAGAGGATAACACAACCGAGAAGTCTCAGAAAGGTCTGTAAATATTACAGAATGCCCGACAATGAATTTTTACACGTGTGAAATTTTGATTTTGAATACTAAACAGTATACAACCACTCCAGTTTTAAATACAGGAGCTGTTATGCAGGGCAGCTCTATTTTCTTAGAATTAAAATGCTAAAATGGTACAAACCAACTCAGCCATTCACAGAACACCCCGCTTCAGGGTGATGTCTCATATTGTTGCCAGGTCAGATAACTGTAGCATTTGAGGGCAGAAAAATACCCATTGTTTTCAGTCAGCCAGACATGTGCAATGTTGTCTAAGAATGCGGTACTAGGCTTGTTTTGTAACAAACAATAAAGCCTTGTGGTTTTGTAGGGTTATGTATTCATTTTGTCACTGGGAAACACATTCCCATTACATTTTAGTTACTGTGGGCATTTGAAATTAACTCACTGAAACCCTTGCAAAAAAAAAAGTGTTAAAGCTCTTAATTAAATGCCCTTTTTATTTCACTTCTTTGAAGGTGGATTTCACATCTAGACATTTACCTGGTTGTTAAACAGCAATGCTAACACCCTCCACAAATTATGGGTCTATATTGCACTCACCTGCCATTTTTACTGACGTAGGTTGCTAAGTACCCATGATCATCCCAGTTATGAATAGTTTCTGTCATTCCCTGCTCTTGGAAGATGGGCTGTAGACCTTTAAAAACGGCACTACAATCAGCTAGACAATGAAAGAAAAGACACCATGGGTCAATAAAGGCACTTCGATTTTTAACATGTATTCTTTTGATAGTTGTAGAACTCTCATCATGAGCATAAAATTAGATTCCCAAGATGCTGGTACTGTATCTTCTGCCAGACATTTCCCCGTCTGCTTTAGCTTTTTTGTCAGCATCTTCTCTCAGAAGGATAAAAACAAAGTATAAAGTGAATGTCTAAAATTATATTTCTTACTTAGGAGTAGCAAATTAACAAACTATGTGGCTGCATCTAGCTGTAAATGAAATAAAAATTCATTCCAAAATTGTGTAAACTCTGATAAAGGAGCTTCCTGCTGGCTCCCGGTCTATATATAGCTACTAGATAGAAAACAAAAGGTCTTTCCTGTGTTTTTATTCATAAATATATTTATAAAATGCTTCTAATGTTGGGGTTGTGGGGAGAGACTTGCTGCCAGGGACAATTGTTTTAGTACATGCCGTTGCACAAATGTGAGAAACAGGCCAGTTCATTCATTTTAAAGAGAAAGAAAAACGAATACAAGGTTTTTAAAAATACAAATTTTAAATCTTCACTTCCTTTTTATATAATGATTCTTAGGTTCTCCTTTGGTTTTTGCAAGCTGAATAACACATATCAATTATAATATACACATGTAAAATGTTTGCAGCCCACTGCATTGCACAGGTTTGTACACCGGGGATGGCTGGGGCTTTCTGACATACACACAATGGCAAATGTTTATCTAGGAAAACACAGCGCATTTCCAGAGTTCTATAATAAAAAGCAGCCCTAAGAGAGTGAGGACCGGATTCAACTAACCCAGAGTGATAGCGGAAGCCAATGCAAGGGCTCACACTAGCCCACAGCTCCCATTACACTCTGGAGTGTTGGAAGAAGCCCCAGAACATGTCAATGGGGGGGATTCCACCTGGCAAGCATAAATGCTTGGACTGAGAGAATGATCATAAGAGCACAACATGAATTTCTTCCCCATATTCTCTGTACTGAAAGCAAGTTTGTTGAAAACAACTCTATTTCTAGCCTAACATTTTTGCACTTCTGCAGCTATGCTCCTTACATCCCACTTGACTTCCATTTGTGTAGTGGGGGAAAAGCATTCCTGTTTTTTATTTCTGCATCACAGGTAACCATGGTTAGTATGATATTTTTTCTTTCTATATAAAATAGGTCCTATCTGGCAGAAATGTTGCAAGGAGCATTTGTCTATAGGCTTCATCGTTTTGTTGACTAATCCATGCATGGCAATACAGTCGTACCTTGGTTCTCGAACGGAATCCGTTCTGGAAATCCGTTCAACTTCCGAAAACATTAGAAAACCAAGGCACAGCTTCCGATTGGCTGCAAGAGCTTTCTGCACACAATTGGAAGCTGAAGAAGCCGCGTTGGACGTTCGGGTTCCAAAGAACATTCGCAAACCAGAACACTCACTGCCGGGTTTGTGGCATTCGGGAGCCAAAACGTTCGAGTCACAAGGCGTTCGAGAACCAAGGTACGACTGTAATGGTAATACAGAACAATCCAAATTTTCAGCAGGAGCACAGAATGATAAGAAAGAATAAAAGAACATATAACCTTTTTCTTATTATACTTGTGCGTGAATTGTAACCTGGGGAGCAAATGAATAAAAAGTACATTATTATAGGTAAATATTAACTCTTGCTCAGATGAATATCAGACCATTACATTTGCAAAGCCAAATGAGTTTTTATGTTTTCAACGACCTGAATCACGAATTGATCTGCATGAAAGGCTGGCTTTTGTTAGGAACGTTCAGGATGCTCAGCCAGGCATCCTTGTTTGTCCAAGTGGGATTCAAAGAACAAGAAACTGACAGATGGTCATTTTGACATGTTTCAGGTTTCATTTTTCACCTTTTTTTATAGAAGCTGAACTTCTAGTGGAGTTGGGTGTGCCTGGCAATAATCCTAATCCTTTAGAAATTGCATTTTGCTGCTCATTAATTTTGAAAGGAGAGAGGAGGAACCTCAAGAATAGGAGCTGAATACACAGGCCTCTCTGTCTGGCCCTCAGGATACCTCCAGCTCACACTTCTTTCCCAGCAACATTCTGCACTCCCCTCAGGTGCTGCTGCCTATTTGGAATATACCATTGATATGTCTTCTTGCATACTTTAATGTACAGGTGTGTGCATTTGTGTAGAAACGTCTGGCCTTTGTGTGGCTAGAATATAGCCTATGGTCGAAACAGAAGAGTCACGTTAATTGTTTTGCCCGTTTTTGCCTCTGGCATCATCCAATACTGGCAAGCAATTGCCAAGAAAGGAAAGCAAACTTTCAGCTGAAAAAGGACTAAAGACGTAATTTTAAGACACCTTGGTACAAGTTATGCCATACATAGAAAACCAGCCCAAAATGGTTCCTTCCACCAAGTATTGACTTTCATCAGCCTGTATGTGGATGAGATGACTTCCTAGGGAAGTTTCAGGAATAAAAAATACTCCCCTGTTTTTCACTTTAACCTCAGAAGTCAAATTTCAAGAGCTCATATCCCATATAACTTTTTAATAGAGGCAACTCCACGTGCCCCCGCGCATATGCGCAGTGCAGGTATCCTGGAAGTGGATCCCAGAAATGGGGAGCACCCTGGAGAGGAGCCTTGACATTTCTTAGTTTAAAATAAATGGTATCAGTCAGCCAGCCTAAATTTCGTAAGGCTTTGCTGATGCACCTCTTTCCTTAGAGCACAAGATAAACTGCTGAGATTAGACAGGAAGGGGCTGCCACAGACAAGAAGGGGCTTGTACTTGGTGAAGCAGAAAAACTTTCAGGGGGAGAAATGCTTACTGAACAGCTTAATTGATTGGGTTGTTGTGAGAATGAACACTGGGGCACCGTAAGTTCTATGACAGAACAGCAGGATAAAAATGGGGAGGAGAAAAGAGCCGGTGTGGTTATATTGTGGCTAGAGTGTCGGACTTAGCATGGGAAGACAAGATTTAATTTCCCACTGAGCCATAAAAAGCAGGTAAGCTTTGTTTGGCCACCTTCTCTGTCAGCCTAATCTATCTCACAAGGTTTGAAAGGATAAAAGGGTGGGTGGAACACACAAACACACACAACATGTATGCTTCCCCAAGCTCGGTGGAGTAAGGTCAGGAGAAAAATAGGAGAAAAAATAACTTTCTGGTTTACGGTTACAATGGTATTTTGTTCTGAGAAATGAGTATCTCCTTCCTGCATTCAACAAGTTATCCGTTTCGCCTTGTTCTACCGTTTTCATCAACAGTGCAGAGCTGATAAGCAAAGAACAGACAGTCTCTCTCACTGTCTCTCATACATGTAAACAAACAAATAATATCCGCTGGAGGAAGGCCTTACTTGGAATAAATATTAGGAATTTTGAAAGCCTTGCTCTAATATATGCCCAAACTGAGGTTTTAAAAGATTTACTTTGGACCTGCTGTTATTGTTCTAAAACTTTGACACCTACCACAGCGCCGCCACCCGTGTCTCTACTCGTAATTCAAAACAAAACCTATTAACCTGGGAAAGCATTCTACGAGTGTAACCCTCTGGGCAAAATCTAGAGGTGCACAGGTAATTACTAGGCAATATATTTGCCTCTGTGATATTCTGCTAGAGGAAAAGGCTTGGTGTTCTATGGCTTAGCTACTGGTCTTCCCACTCTAATTCTCTCTCTCTCTCTCTCTCTCTCTCTCTCTCTCTCTCTGTGTGTGTGTGTGTGTGTGTGTGTGTGTTTAAAATATCTTAGTGGCACTTAAAAGCTTTCGGACTGTGGTAAGGCAACAGCAAGGACATAGCAGAATGTGAGGGATAGGCAGGGAAGATGGGTGTGTGTTGCGTAACTAAGGATCATTCCCAAACTTGGGCAACAAGATCAGCATCCTAGCAGGCTCAGCCAACATAAACTGGCTTCTTCTGCCTGTATCAAGAGGAATTTTTCAGCAGCAATTACCATAAAACCACTATCTCAGAAAATATCGCCATAAACGTAATTGCTCCCTTTATGCCAAAACACAAGAAAGCATAGTAACCCTGTCATATTTTGTTTCTTTAATTGTAGAAATATTACCCCTATGGCGCAAGAGCAAGGATAAATCGTTCTTCAAAGTATTTTGACTCTCATGGTGCAAACAAATTTCCTCAACATGTTAAGTGGTATGTTTTCTGGTTCTTGTACTGCACAAGCTCATTTTTGTCTTTAATTAAATCAGTAACATTTTTGAAAGCTTGCCATTTGCTACAAACCATTCAGTTTCTCACTGCTGGGCTTAACAACTTCAGAAGCCATCAATGAACCAATCAGAAATGCTTCAAATAAGTTTTAAGGGATAAGGCCCATTGAGCTTCTTTGTGGGCTAATTTCTAAGCTGACATCAAGTAAGCCCACAACTTATGCACATTTAACTTGTGTGCATTCAGCTTTATGTGTGTTTCCCCTCCAAAATTGGCCTGTTAAATTTCAGCACTACTGAATATTTAATGTAGAGATTTCAGTTTTTCACCTCACGTAACTAAATGCAGTGAGGCATTTCACCCAAAGTCTGAGCAACATCAAAATAAAACTATCTAATCAATAGTAAACATATTTCTGAGGTAAACTTTTATCAGTGCCCTTTTGTATGAATACAATCCCAAATGCACCAATTATGTACCCTCCCCAGTGGTTTGTTTGAGAGCAGTTCCACAGAGACAATGCTTCTTTAGCCCAGAACCTGACATCTATAGCACCTGGGAAGGAGTTGTTCAGTCTGCAATCTCCATCTTGGAACCAAACTAACAAGATGACTTCATGGCTACATCCTCCAGCCGTTTTTTGTACTTCCCCCACCCCCTGCTTTGTGCAACATCTTATCTGATTTAGAGTTCTTAAATACTAGACAACTTGCCACATTTTTGTAGCTCCTAATAAAGGTAGTGCCCAACTCTTGATATGGGATTATTTTTTCTTATTGACATACGTGGCTACCTTTGCTTTTCAAAATATTTTTCTGGGGCTCTAACAAATACCTTTCATATTGGTCATAGGCTGAATACTGAAAGTGCAAGCCCAAAGTTATTCAGAAATATTATTTATAAGTATTCGTTTTATTTTAGTTTTATAACAATAGCTCATCTCTTGTCTTTGTAATCTCCAAGGAACCACTAATGCGCTGTTTATCAGAATGCTGCCTGCCACAGAATTTCACTGCATGGCACTTCAGTGTGTTTGTTTATCAATCTGATGATAAAGCTAATAAAATTATAAAAATCAAAAGTTAGCCTGTGTCTGGTCATTTTTAAAAGTGGACATACCAAAAACAAGCATAAACATCATACATTCTGAATAGATCATTCCCTATAAGCATAGTAGTCATATTGTGGTAGAAAAATATTATGTGGGTCCCTCCTAATGGTGTTTGGCAACTTATTCAAAATACTTATCATCACTATTCCCTTTACTGCATCAATCCCAAATCACAAAAGACTGGGAGAAGAGGAATGTTTATGCCTAGCACCTAAAGAAGGTGGCAGGCAAGCCTCCCTGGGGACAGCATTCGACAAGCAGGGAGCCACCACAGAAAAGGCCCGATCTTCTGTTGCCAATTTCCAGGCCCTTTATGGAGGAGGCAAACAAAGAAGGAATAACCAGCTGCACACATTTAAGATGGGGGGACATCTGAACTGCGAGTAGTACATGCGAAAAGGATCTAGACGCCTTAGGAGACCACAACTATCTTCTGTCACATGGAGGATGGAGCAAGCTTGTTTTTACATGCTCTGGAGGAACAGGTGAGTGACTAAACAAAACACAAAGACTGCTTATTCAGCAGATATTCAGGGTAATACCTGCATACCACTGGTCTTCAACTAGTGGGCTGTGGCCTAATCCAAGGTAGGTTGCAACAGGAACACTACCACTATGCAAAGATAGGGTGAAACGTTAAGAAATGGGTCTTCAAATGTATGTTTAGGTTAAAAGTAAGTCTGAAAAAGTTGAAGATACACAGAAAAGCTGACTAATTCCTCAGCACTGTTTGTTCCGATGAACCGATATGAGTAAGGCTGGAGTCCAGTTTGTCTTGCTTGCTATCTTTCAGAGTTAGCTATGCAACACCTCTGCAAATGGGATTACACAAATTTACGCAAGAAGCATTTGGTAGACTAACAAGCATCACAGGCAAACAAGAGGAATTAACTTCTACAAGAGTTTCAGAATGCAGATTGAAGCACACACACAAACTGATCTGAGTTTCAGATTATGATCGTGAGATACTTCTAACACCCGAGAACTTGCTCATCCATTCTTCCTTCCTCACCTCTGCTTTGCAACCATTCTCCCTACTTAATAGTAGGATGATGCTTTCTTTTAAAATAGAACCAAACTGCAGAGAGAGGGAGAACAGAGAATGTATCTCAACCACAAACAACTTGTAATGATACAGAATACTGAAATATCGTTCTTCTACAAACAGGAAACATGGCCCTCTGTCCCAGAGAAGCTGCAATTGTGTCTATATACCCAGTCGCACAACCTTTAAACCTTCATAGTACTGTTGATTTTGCTGGGAGCTGAGCTCCTACCCAGCTTTGGAATCTGTTTCTTTATAATGTTAATAGCAAGCTGGTCAAGATCAACAGCCATGTGTCACATACACATAATACATTAAAAGCACATGGCTTCCTCCATATAATCTTGGGAACTGTAGTTTGTTAAGGGTGCTAGGTATTGTAGCTCAGTGAAGGGTAAGCTACCATTCCCATGATCTTTTGAGAAAAGCCATGTGTTTAAAATATATGTTGTGACCATTTGAGTACCCCAATAAAGCTGCCAGTTGTTTTGCTGTTCTTTGTTCTAAGCAAGTATTTTTTTTCCATTACACACATATGTGTATATGATAACAGAACTAGGTATCATTAAAAGAACACAGATTTGGTTGGATCAGGGAAGTAGCAAGAGTCTTCTCAGGTTCAAATTCCCACTCAGTCATGAAACTCACTGTGTGACCGTGGGCCAATTGCTCTTTCAAAGCCGAATTTACAATTTACATCACTGGTTAGTTTTGAGAATAAGGAATGGGGGATCAGACCAGGGTGGGGCATGGACAATGCCTTGAGCTCCTTAAAGAAAATGAGAGAGAGAAATGTAGCAAATATGAATAAAAGTCCCCATACTTTCTTTGAATTTTGCTGCAGTCAACAAGAAATATTGTCAGGTATTTATTTATTTAATATACTACCTTTCTCCCACTGCAGGGCCCAAGTTGGCTCACAACATGAACTAAAACAGATACAGCTGAAATGCAACCCCCCCCTAAAAAACAGCTAAATACATGTTATATTTTTTTAAAAAAGAAAACAATATGGTAACCAAGTTGCCATATTAAAAACAGCACTGAATCAAAACAACTTACAACCGCAAAAGAAAATATACAGCACAGATCATTAAAAGTTCTTGCCACACCATACTGATAGTGGCCAAAGGCCTGTCTAAAAAACATATTTGCCTACGAACGGAAGGAAAGCATAGAGGGAGCTAGCCTTGCCTCTTGTGGAAATGAGTTCAGCAATCTGAGAGCAGCCACTGACAAGGTAAGGCATAACAGCAGTGCTCCTACGTGTCACATAGGAATTAGCAAAAATGGTGCTGTAACTGGAAGGCTTAGGTAACTCACTTGCACCTAGAGCTAAGCTAGTTATATCAGGCACACCAGATATAAATTTGTATTCTAAGGCGTGCTGCCTGAGCTGCATCAGTACAAAACTCTACCACTGGGATTCAAAGATCTGCTTAGCTTCAAGAGGCGTTGTGCTGATCCTGCAATTTTTTTGATCTTTAGCCCCTAAAATGGTAGACCCCAATGCCATATAACAAACCACCTCTGGAATTTCCAATTTAAAAAAAAAACGGTGTTTGCCAGCAGAAATGAGAGCTGTAGTTCAGAGGGATGGGGTTCTAAAGTTCCCTTGGGCTCACACAGAACTAGTTTCCCAGTTCTTTGAATCCCAGCCTATGCATATCACAACTATGCACACCTTTGGTTCAAAAATGAGATTCCGCAGCAACTGAAGCGAGCCCATGATTGCCCAATTACAAAATGGAGCAGCTTCATTTTCCTGTAGTGTAAATAATCTATGGGATTATTTATACCTCTACATGTAAAATAAAAAAATTCCTTCCAACAGCACCTTAGAGACCAACTAAGTTTGTTATTGGTATGAGCTTTCGTGTGCATGCATACCTAGGTAAGTGATGGTAAATTGCAGATTAAGGTCCCACCCTCCAAGCCCCATGAGCACACCTTCTGCTTCCAAGTAAACAATGAATGGATATAGCAGGAGAAGCATCACTACTCAAGAGCCAGAATTGGCATGATTCCTTATTTATGCAAGTGTGATCCTTTACACTACAAATGTACAGTGCATCATTTGCATTAACAGCTGCCATTCACTCACATATAAATAAGCTACTGCACTTGAACAACTGAGACAAAACATGCCCATTACCATAAAAGTTGCTTTGTACACTTTCCTCCATACATGCACTCTTCATAACGTGTTGGTAGCAAATAAAGGGTTGACCATCCTCCCAAATGCCATTAAAATCGGCATGCTCAAAAGACTAAATGCCACTTTTGGAGCTGCTAGAGGGTTTTCAAAATCATTATAGCTCAACTGTACCAAACATCTGAAACACAGGTTGTAAACTAATTTACTGTAATAACTATGTGGGCAGTAAACTCTTAATTGCCAAATAAAGATTTGAGAATAATGGTCATAAGCTCCACAGCTAGTTCCTTTTAACCCTTAATAAGGGTTGGAGGAATGCAAAACAAAACGCTCCTGATTTCTTTTCTTTGCAACTTAACAACAGAGGAGTCCCAGTATAAGACACTTCCTGATCTTTCATTTCCTGCTAGGTTTTTTCCTCCCTTTTTGAAAAAAGTTATCATTAACACAGAGGCCCTTCCCCAATATCAATCCATTGAACTCCACTTTTTCTCCATGGGCCCAGATTTTCCATATCAATAGATCACTTCCTTTCACAATCATCAGGATTACTGGAGAAAATAAGCTGAATAACCTTCGTCACTGTCAGCACAGCTGCAAAAGCAAAAAAAAAAAAAAGTCACCGCCTAAGGGACAGATTAAGGTCACGCATGCGACTATAAGGCGTGCACGATCATCCCTTCCTCGAAAATTTACAGGCGCATACTTTTTTAAAGCCAGTTACAAAGTCCATTTTGCAAGCACGGGCAAGCAATTTAATAATGTTTATGTATGCAAAGAGAGCGTGCCCCCCCGGGGGAGGAACGGTGCGGAGACGGAGAATCGAAAGAGGCCCTTGCTGGTCTATTTTCGGATCAGAGCCTGTGCCCAGGGAAATGAATGGAGAGAAATTGCATGCGGTGGGGGGGGGGAGAAATAAGGCACATGCGGCGGGGGAGGGGGGCGAAGAAATCTGTATGGCTGGAGAAACAGAAGAGCGGGGCTGAGCTTCAGGGAATCTGCATATATGAAGGGGAGGAGCTGCAAAGACGAAGGTTAGAAAATAATACGGGAGGGGAAAATCCCAACATGGGGAGGCCGAAGGCTGCGGCTGAAGGCGCAAAAGTTGGCGGCAAAAGGGCTCCCGGTTGAGCCCGGGCGAAACGCGGACATGTGCGGCACAGCTTCGGGGGTCAGCGGGAGGGGAAGGCGCCCGGCGCGGCTTAGTCAGCAAAGGCAGTGGCCTGCGCCCAGCAGCCGCGGCTGCTCCTGACGGTGCAAAGAGGAGCAGCTCGGGCCTGCAGCAGCGAGCCATGGCTGTGCAGGAGAGGAGAGGCACCGCAACGGCGCCCGCCCGCCCAGTCAGCCACTCTGCCTTCCTTCGCTGCAGGAGCCTCTTCCTCCTCCCTCCCCCACCCGAAAAATAAAAGGGTGGAAGCGCGGGGTCGGTCTCGCCGGCCGGGGTTAGGGTGGGCAGGGGAAACCCCGAGCGAGGCGCCTCACCTGTGGCGCTGAGCATGAAGTCGAGGGTGCTGTGTCGCGCGGCTGCCATAGTGAGGTAGAGCCCTGTGCCATGCCTGGTGGAGCGGCCGTGGCTGCTGCGCTGCGAGTGCCACCGAGTGCGTGTGTGTGTGTGTTACGCACGCGGGGTTGAGGCCGGGGTTGCCGCCGAGCGGGGAGAGCCCGAAGGGGAGGGGCAGCCTGGCTGGGAGCGAATGAGTCGGCGATGGGGGGGGGGAGAGGGAGGCAAAAGCAGAGAATTGGCTGCGACTCCTCAGAGCCAGGAGGACGGAGAGGTGGCCGCCCTCGCTGCTTGCTCGCCGCCTTGCTTACTCGCTCGCCCGGCCGCCTCCCTCGGGGAGCGCGGAACCGCAGGCGCTTTGCTGAGGAGTTGTTGCTATTGTGTGAGCAAGGCGGGCTTTGCTAAGGCGGTAGCCGCTGAAACGGCCTCGCGGTTTACAGTCGCCAAGCCCGCCCAAAAGCTGCTTGTCAGGTTGGGGGGGGGGTTAGGAGAAAAACAAGCTTGGGGGGGATTAGGAAACTGCCCAAGCTTGGGTTCTTGTAACTTATTATAAAAGCTCCCAAGAGGAAAAGGGTGCAAGCTTTTGAATCGCACAGGACTCCTTGCCAAGCCCGTTTTTGAGAGGGCTGGGGAAGTTGCTTGTCCTGCTGGAGCGTTCGTTTTCCTATAGTTAATTAGGATGTTCACATTAGTACCATAACAGCAGGTCAGCCCCATATTCCCAGCCCCATGGCCCCTCTCACCCTCAGCTCCCTTATCTCTGCCCCCATGCCTTTTTTACTTAGCGTTTTCATTCCTGATGTTCAGTCATTACAATACTATATAGAAGTTCACATGTTCAAATAGGGATCTAGGTTACGGGGGTTTGGGTGTTTGTTTGATAGGACACGTTGAATTGTAGAAGTTTCAGTGGTTGCCTCTTGTCTCCTGCATTTGGAAATTACTCAATGACCAGTTCCAAAAATGAGCTTCAAGTAGCTTGAAAGCTGGTGTTTTAATATGGTTTGTTGAGCAGAATTTTCTTAGGGGGACACAGCAACTGTAGGAGAAAAGCTCTATGTGGTATTAAGTTACCCAACCACAGCAGTTAATTCCAACAGAAAATACACTTCCAGGCCTACTGGTCATAAGCCTGTAACACCGAAAGGAAAATCTGCCATCTTTTCCTTCTGTGAAGTTGAAAACAAAGCCTGACAGCATGTGACTTACCCAACATACTGGCCAGGTATGGCAGGCCCATCAGGGACTAGTGAATACCCAAACTAATCCTGTCCTAACCCTGTTTATCTGGAAGTAAACCCTACTGAATTTAATAGGACTTGCTTCTGAATAGACTTGGTTAGGATTGTGCTGAACCACTCTCACAACTGGGTTAGTTTAAAAAATGAAACTGCTACTGCAAGACTAGCATAATGAGCAAATCAAAGAACTAATGCTAACACAATATTTCCCAGAAATGAGGTGATTCAGCATCCAAACTAAGACAATAAAACAGATCCTATTTTAAATGGTCTATTCCTGCATATCCAATGATTTTCTTTTGAACAGCCATTCCTAAAATCCTCTATCCCTTTGGTGTGGAATGTTTGTGTGTCTCATCCCTGAAAGCCACATTTATTTGTGCCCACACAGTGCTAATTTTCCTTCCAAGCCTACTCCCTCAAAACAGGCCTCCGCTATTATCAATCTTTTTTTGTCCCTCTTAACTTTTAGAAGGCTGCTCCTCCCTCCTGAAAAAAATCCCGAACCTAATCACTGAGGAATACTTCCAACATTGTTTTAGAAAGCTATGACAGTACTCTTGGGAGCTGCATTCTTGTCTAAGAATTGAAATAAAAAGTTTGGTGCAGAAAACAGGAAAGGGTGAGGACAGAAACTTAACACTTTCTTCACCTGCCACTTTTGCAGCTTCCACAGAGAAAGCTTTTAAAAAAATGAAGTCTTACAAACATGTATCTTGAATTCCACAGTCAGTTTGTGGGAAAAGTAAATGGGTGGGGGGAAATGTTAAGCATCCCCATCCCTACCGCATTACCTCTACATGGCAAAGCAAAAAAAAGCAGAGTCTCATAGCTTTGGTTTATTGATTTGCACATAACATTAAGTTAGAGGCACACAAGAACATGCAGCCAGAACTTACTGAATGCACACAGAAAGCCTCTGTGCACATATGGGTCTCTGTATTCACTATAGTGTCTATGCCTGTGAGTGGACAGAGCTGCCCCTGTCATTTAAGTGAAGGGAGAAGTCTGCACATGTTTACGCAACAGTTGCTGTGCACTGAACAACCTACCAAGCTCCTGTTTATTGTAGCTTTGGATTAAGTCCAGTGCTCAAAGTGGGATGGAGGAGGCGGGGAATGAGAAGAGTGTCAGCTGTGAATTTTATTTTTTTACAGTGCATTCTTTAGGAATAAATCCCACTGAGTATTTTCTGCCAAGTGCATAGGACTGCCTTCTCAACCTGCAATCCTATACCCATATAGGGTATGTATGGAGCTTATTTGTGAGTCATGCACAGCATTTCATTGTAACGCTGCAGTCCTACACACTTACTTGGGACTGAACTCAACTGAAAACAATTGGACTCTATTGTGGGTAAACATGTATAGGTTGGCACTGTTGGTGGCTTTTTGCAAAAAAAAGAGTGATCTCAGTGAAACCAAGTGGGATGGATTTAAGTCTACCTGAAAAAAAGTGGGACAGCATCCTATCCCACTTTACTCCTACTTTGCACACTGATTTATATCAGAACTATGATACATATGTGCAATACATATGTGTGTCACTGGGCCAATTCACAAAGAAGGTTTAGTACATGTACCCTGTATATACACCATCACTTAACAATATCTTCTGGTTAGATTACCGCAACACGTTATATGAAGAGCTGCCTTTGAAGATGGTTTGGAAACTTCAGCTGATGCAGAATTCAGTGGTCAGGTTGCTCACCAGGGAAAGACAGTTTGAGCGTATTACGCCAATCCTGGGCCAACTGTACTGGCTACCAATTAGCTTCCAGACTAAGCTCAAAGTGCTGGTTTTATACCTATAAAGCCTTAAACGGCTCAGGACTGCATCTCCCCATCCAAACCAACCTGAATTCTACAGTCATAATCTGAAGCCCTTCTTGGTGTGTCTCCTCCACAAGAGGTCCTTAGGGTGACAATATGAGAATGGGTCTTTTCTGTGTTGGCCCCCCCATTTGTTGAATGCTCTCTGCACCATTATACACCTTTAGGTGCCAGGCCTTCTATGGCCTTCTAAATGTTTTTTTTTGGGGGGGTTATTGTTTTAACTCTTTATTTTGTGCTTTTATCCTGTGAACTGCAAAGTGCTTTTATCCTGCGAGTTACAAAGCTGAAGGGCAGTATATAAATATTAGTATTATTATTAATAATATTTTGCCCCTTGTGCAGAGACCCTAAATAGTTCATCTGGGCATACTACCATATCTACACAGTATAACATCTTGCTACATATGCAGTCACTATACATAACATA